>NC_083237.1:6846734-7192291 GCF_032191835.1 Heteronotia binoei | reverse complement strand
CTGCGTAGCATTCCTTGTTGGGTCATTTTTAGGCCAGGCAGTATGTTAGATTTAATGTCTATCTGGGAGGGATTTTATATGAAGGGTGTCTGGGCTTGCTTTCTTTCTGGGTGCCAACTACTCAACTTTAGGAGAGAGTTGACTGCTAACACAGGGTTGTTGTAAGGATAAAAGGGAGAAGTGGAGAATGTTGTAAGCTGCTTTGGGTCCCCATGGGCAAGAAAGGCAGGGTATTATCAGGGCTTTTTTTGAGCAGGAACACACAGGAATGCAGTTCTGGCTAGCTTGGTGTCAGGGGTGTGTGGCCTAATATGCAAATGTGTTCCTGCTGGACGTTTTCTTCAAGAAAGCCCTGTGTGAAACAATGGTGACATCAGGGGATATGGCCCAATATGCAAATGAGTTCCTACTGGGCTTTTTCTACAAAAAAAGCCCGGGTATTATATTTATCTATTGTACTGCCGTCGCGAAAAATTGTAAGATGAGTAACATCGAGACTGTAGCACCAAACTAATTTGTTGGAACTGAATTTGATGGTTTTAGTTAGATGGTTTTTTTTTTTTTTTTTTTCAATGTTAGCAGGTTTTATTGAACATTTCATAATTACATTGAACATTTCATAATTACATTTACAGGTAATTCAGAAAGAACAGATTCTTGTCCTGCCATTTCTTCCCCCTGTCCCCCCCCCCACCCCCAAGGAGCATCTAGGTAATATCTTACACAATTTTTATTTCTTATCTATCTAATATATTTATCCATTGATATTTATCCATTGATATAACTTATTCCAAGTCTTTCTTGATTCTTGTAAATTGCCTCCTCTTAATCTAACCGTAAGGTTATCCATTTCTGCAGCCTCTAGCATTCTCTGCACAAATTCATCTCTGGTTGGTATTTGAAAATTTTTCCAGTACTTAGCGTAAAGAATTCTGGCAGTAGTGATTATATGTAGTAAAAGTTTTTTGTCATGTTTGGTTAAATTCCCTTTACATACATTTAGTAGGTACAGCTCTGGTGTATGGCAAATGTTGATTTTTAATATTTTCTGTGTCCAGGTGTTTACTAAGGCCCAGTATTTTTTTGCTATTTCACAGTTCCACCATATGTGGTATAAAGATCCCTTCACCTTTTTACATTTCCAGCAAGCGTTAGAATAATTGGGATATATCTTGCTTAATCTTTCTGGTGTTAGATACCACCTGTGTGCCATCTTATAGATGTTTTCTTTATAGAGGGCCGATCTTGTCAACTTTAAGTTTTGAGACCAAATTTTCTCCCAATATTCTAACTCAACACTGTATCCAAAATCACGTTGCCACTTGATCCAACTTTCCTTTACAACTTCTCCCATCAGTTTAATTTCTAATAGCCACTTATATAATCTGGAGATAAGCTTTTGTCTGCCCTCTATTATGTTATCAAATTCCGCGTTTGTTTTAGTAAAACCCTTTTCTTTGTCTCGCCCATATTTCGATTTAGTTTGATTTACGAGCCACCAGTCCAGTTTAATATTTTCATTCAATATCAAATTACAGTCCGCATCTAGTAAATTTCTGTAGTTGGGATTGGCACCCCAGTCATATAAATTTGGATGACAAGAGGCCTCTACTGGGGATAGCCATAAAGGCGTCTTAGGGTAAATCATACTTTTGTACTCTATCCAGACTTTATATAATGATTTTCTAATTTCATGTCTATGAAATATATTATCTCTGTTAGGAGGAGTGTACCACAAATAATGATGCCAGCCTCTGCTTAGTCCGGTGCCCTCTAATATCAATAATCTCTTATTTTCTAATGTAAACCACTCTGCTATCCATGTCAGGCAACATGCCTTGTAATATAAATTCCAATCGGGCAGGCCGAAGCCTCCCCTGGAGATGCTGTCTTGCAGTATTTTTAATTTTATTCGGGGCTTTTTATTTTGCCATATGTATGCAGTAATGAGCTTATTTAGTTGGACGAAGAAGGATTGCGATAGAATAATCGGTATTGTTTGGAACAGGTATAGAACTTTTGGTAAGATGGTCATTTTAATCGTCGCTATTCTACCAAGCAATGAGATCTGTAAGTCTTTCCATCTATTTAAATCCGTTTGGATTTCTGTAAGGATTTTATCGTAATTATCCCTTTGGAGGGTTTTTAAGTCATTAGAAAAGTGGACTCCCAAATATTTTATTTTCTTCTCATAACAAAATCCTGATTTCTTTTCCAGCAGTTCAATCTCTTCTTTAGTCATATTCTGTACCAGGAATTTTGATTTCTGAAAGTTGACTTTAAATCCAGAACTTTCCCCATATTCTTCCAAAATTTTCATCAGATATTCAATTGAAGTTATTGGGTCTTCAAGTGTGAGGAGTAAATCGTCTGCGTACGCCCGAACCTTGTACCTTTCTCCCTTGATGTTGGCCCCTTGGACTGCATCTTCCTCTCTTATTTTTATTAGTAATAGTTCCAGGGTAAGTATGAATAGTAAAGGGGACAATGGGCATCCCTGCCTTGTCCCCCGTTCTATTTTAATCGGATCTGACAAGTTCCCATTAATATTCACTCTTGCAACTTGGTTGGAATAGATAGCTCGAATTAATTTGATGAAATTCGGACCGCACCCGATGGCCTGGGTAGACTTTACGATAAAGTTCCAATTTACATTATCGAACGCTTTTTCAGCGTCAAGTGCAATTCCGGCGAATTGCTTCCCTGGATGTAATCGATAATATTCTAATATGTCTATAAAAAATCTTGTATTTTGCCGTATTGTTCTGTTGGGGACAAATCCCGTTTGGTCTTCATTAATAACTGTGTAAACAACCTTCTTCATCCTGTTAGCCAGGATTGTTGCGAAAATCTTGTAGTCTGAGTTCAAAAGTGAAATCGGTCTATAATTACGTATGTCCATCGGGTCCAGATCTCTCTTATGAATTAATGATATCAACGCCTCATTCCATGAGGGGGGAAGTTTGGCAGATTCCTGGATCTCCTCTATCAAATGTTTATAAGGGATGAGTAGGTTCTCTTCAAAGGTTTTGAAGGCTTCAATGGGTAAACCATCAGGTCCAGGAGCTTTATTGGGTTTCTGCATTTTCCATGCCTCAGTTATTTCATGCATTGTGATATTGCTTTCCAAGTCCTTACAATGGTCTTCTGATATGCTTTTAATCCGGAGCTTACTGATAAATTCTTCCTGGGTCTGAGGTGCGATCTCTTGTCTTTTATATAGGTTTTGATAAAATTTTTGAACAATTCCATTTATTTGGGCTTTTTCGGTTACTTCTTCATTGTCTTCATTTCTAAGCACTCTTATGGCCTTCTTCTCCCTTTCTTTTCTTAGTTTGTATGCCAGCCATCTACTCGGTTTGTTGGCGTTCTCAAAGTAATTTTGTCTGGCCCATGTTATTTTCTTCTCAAGTTCATCCATTAATAACAGATTTATTTCATGTTGAGTCTTATATATTTTGACTATTATTTCTTTAGAACTTTTATTTTTTTGTTGTTTTTCCAAATTTCCCAGCTCAGCCACTAAATCCTTATATGCTTTCATCCGTTCTTTTTTCCTTTTGGTTGTATAACTGATTGCGATGCCTCTAAAGAAGGCCTTGAACGCGTCCCAAACAATTTGTATTGAGGTGTCCTTTTTTAAGTTGCAATCAAAAAACATCTTGATATCCTTTTTTGCTTTCTCTACGAATGCTTCTTCTTTTAAGATTTGTGTATTAAGAGTCCAGCGGGGTTTATTAACTGAATCTTTCAGTATAATCTGTATGGGATTGTGGTCAGCATAAGATCTGGGATTGATGTTCGCTGCAATAACCGACCATCCTAGTGAAGCAGATAGCCAACACATGTCCAGCCTAGACCAACTGTTATGTACATGGGAGAAGTAAGTAAAGTCAGTTGTTTGGGGATTTTTCATCCTCCATACATCGATCAAGTTGTATTCATCAGCAAGCTTAAAGAAGGATTTCGGGAGTTGAGTTCGAGTTTTCCTCCCCTTGGTGTTCACATATTTCTTATCTTTATCAATGTCTAGTATAGCATTGTAATCACCAACAATACACAAGTTCTGTAAATTACAGTTTATTAGTTTTTCATGTAGCTTAGCAAAGAATTTTCCTTGATTATTATTCGGGGCATATATGTTAACCAAAGTTATTTTTTTCCCATTTAGTTCCAATTCGATCATTATAATTCTACCAGCTTCGTCTTTAAATAACAATTTAGCTGGTATTGATTCTTTGACGTAAATGGCTACACCTCTTTTCTTCTTTAAATCACATGAATAATAGAGTTGGCCTAATTTTTTGTTTTGGAGATATTTTGTGTCGCCATCTTTTATGTGAGTCTCTTGTAAGCATATTATTTGAGCCCCAGTCTTCTGTAGTTGTAAAAACAGTCTTTTCCTCTTCTTTGGTTCGTTAAGGCCATTTATATTCACTGAAAAAATCTGAACTCCGGGTTTTGTCATCATTTCACCGGTTTTTTGTATCTTTTTTGGGTTTGTGATCTTGTCTTTATTCTTTCTTTTCCCTTCTCCCGCTGGTCTCTTCCTTCCTGTCCTTTGTACTCCTCCTCTTCTTCTTCTTCTTCTCTATCTTCCGTTGAGTCAGAATCTTGGGTTTTTCCTTCTATCTGTCTCCTCCAGAAGTCTTCCGCTTTTTCAACTGATGTTATGTTATATCTGTTGGATTGATACATGAAGAAGAGTCCTTCTGGAATTAACCATTTATATTGTATTGATTGTTTCATGAGCCAGCTAGTCAGTTTTTTGTATCCAAATCTTCTTTTTCTTGTAGACCAAGGGATGTCTCTTAAAACTTTAATTTCTTTTCCCTCCCAAATCAAGGGTTTTCTTTTAATTGTGCTTAAAATATTTTCACATATCACAGTACGAATGAATTTAACTTGGATTTCTCTAGGCAAATTTAATTTTCTGGTGTACGCCGAAGAGACTCTTCTGGCCCACTCGATTTCTGATCTGCCTTGCTTCAAAAATTCTTGTTCCTCTTCTGAATTTAACAAATCGACAATCTTGTTCTCTACATTCTCATCTTTTTCCTCAGGAAAGTTTTGGAATCTAAGAATATACGCAGATTTTTCCATTTCGAGTCTGGCGACTCTGTTTTCTAACTCGGACATGCTGGCCTTATTTTCTTGTATGTCTGCAGAGGTGATTTCTTCTTGATCTTGGAGATCCCTAACTTTAGCTGAAAGTTCGTGCATTTGTTGGGTATTAACTAGTAACTGTTTCTGAAATTCCACAACCTGCTCATTAGTTTTCTTGATCTCAGTTAACAATTGTGTCTTAACTTCTTCCAACGCTTCTTGATTCTGTTTGAATCCGGCCGTCATTATATTTTGGAGCTTTTCTATTGGATCTTGGTTACCTATAAATGTTCCAACTTTACTCCCCCCTGGGGGGGTAGCTTGACCGAGTTTTTTAATTTTTGTTTCCATTTCTAATCTCCCCTCTTAATAGTTTCCCAATGAACTACTTTGGGGATAAATCTAAAACAGAGCACCTGAAACCTCTAGATTGGTATAAACTTTATCTTCTGCACACCTAGTCTATAATCTATTGGGTTTTTGGCGTCTGAGCTTGCCCTGGCACCAATAATTACCAGTAATCACTCCTCAAACTTCAGATTCCAAGCAACTCAGAGAGAGCAAGTTAATATCAATAATAGCAGACTCAGCCACAATAATAACAATCTCAACCACAATGATCCATAGTCAATAATCAATAATCAGTAGATATCGATCAATAATCAGTCAATAATCAATAGATATCAGTCAAGGCGTAGATCAATAAATCAATAAATCAGTTAGTTAATTAATCAGTCAACTCCTCAGATTGTTAATTAGTCCGTAAATTAATTTAGTCTAATTTGGCCCAGTTAATCAGCTACAGAACCCCAATTATTCAGCCCAGACAGTTCCCCTAACCTTATTGCTCAATATACACTCAATATATACTCAATGTAAAATGGAGATTCCCCCTCTTAACTTATATTCTTAATTACCTTAGATAAACAGATTATATATTCTGCAATATGTATCTTACTATAATGCCCAGTAGCCAATAATCACCAGTAGTCTAATTTTACAGTCCCTTTTCTTCTTTCTTCTTTCTTCTTTCTCCCCTGTCTTTCTTCCTTCTTCTTTTTACAAATCTTCTTTTCTTCTGATCTTCTTAAATCTTTCTTTTGTGTGAGCCGTCTTTAGCCACTCTTCAGGGAAGGTCCAGCCGCTAGATATAGCTAAAAACTGTCCCTTCCCCCTTTACACCATCTAAACTCTCCAACCGACTTTTTCCTGTCGCTTCTCTTACTTTTACAGCTCTTAATCCAGCTTTTCGTATTCCACTGTCTGCTGTGCCCTACTGAGTTCCTTCTTTCTCAGATCTCTCTCTGCCGACCGTCGCCATCTTAACTCTAAGACGGTGCCAGGGGGGGGGGGGGGTTTCTCTACCGTTCCAGTTTGTCGCATCCAAAGTCCATTTGTCAGCCCAATTATCGGCTAACAGTCTCCTGTACTTTTATTTTAAAGTTTCTGACAGGCTTACCAATTTTATAAGCGAGGTTCTACTCTTGGCTTTATTTATTAATCCCCCCTTCTTTCTTAAAGTCCCTGCCAAGCCCCGCGGCTTCCCACGAAATGGCGAGTCAGGAAGTTTTCTTCGGAACTTTCTGTTTCACTTCTCAAACAACCTCACAGTCACAAAAACCACCACCTTCGTTTCCAGCCCCCTCTTATCTGTTCAAGCATCTCTGTCAAAGTTATTAGGAATTATAGAGCAAATAAGGGGAGCCGCCGAACGTACCAAGCTTCACTGTCTCAGCCTCGGCAGCCGTCCGCTAGTGACACCCGGCTCTTTTCGCCAGCCGCGTCTCGGCTTTTCGCCTCCGTTCAGACTTGCTGCAGCGCTTGAAAGTTTTAGACTCCAATTCAACGAAAAAGATTTAAGTTCTTACTTCTTCGATATCTGTTTCGTTATCCAATTGGGCAAGAAGAAAAGTTGGAATTCGGAACCCTGTCTGCTCCTTCTCGGCGGCCCAGTTAGTCGCACCGGCGTTGGAAGGCTCCTGTCAGCGGGAAAGGCTGAGCTCTCGAGGGAAGCCTCCGCTTCCCCCCAGATCCTCTGCCGGCTCCTCAGACTGAGAAGCGTCCCCAGACGCTTCTATTAGGGGGTATACAACGAGGTATCCCCCAGGAAGCCTGCCAAAACAGGGTGTTCATCGGAGCTCCGTGAACAGACCCTGCTTCACAGCGCCATCTTGCCGACTTTAGTTAGTTAGATGGTTTTAATGTAATAGTATATATAAGTGAATTTTAATATGTAATATGCTGTGTAAACAGTGTGCTTTTATTATTGTAATGTTTGCATTTTATGTTATGCTATGTGAGCCACCCTGAGCCTGCTTCGGCGGGGAAGGCGGGTTACAAATTAAATATTATCTTTCTTGAATTTCTCTGTCTTTCTAACCCACAGATGAAACCAGAAGAAAAAAAGTTTTTCAGAAGCCCTGTTGAAATTGCACTGAAATACATTGCCAATATTTCTCAGGTAAGAATTACAAGCCTAGTATTCTTTTTGGCAGTACGTCATAAACTCTGAATTTGACCACGTGTGACTGCCAAAACAAGGGACAATACGAGGAAGGGAAAGTAAACAGGCCAGAGTTAAATTTGTAGAATTTCACAGTGAAAGAATGGCACATTAAGGGATGTTTAGAGGGGATTCAGAACTACTCAGATCCTGAACAGATCTCATGAAGGATCTGGGGAGGGACGGTGGCTCAGTGGTAGAGCATCTGCTTGGGAAGCAGAAGGTCCCAGATTCAATCCCTGGCATCTCCAAAAAAGGGTCCAGGCAAATAGGTGTGAAAAACCTCAGCTTGAGACCCTGGAGAGCCGCTGCCAGTCTGAGTAGACAATACTGACTTTGATGGACCGAGAGTCTGATTCAGTATAAGGCAGCTTCATATGTCCATATGTCCATGAACTCCAGAACTCCTAAACAGATCCTCCACTGCACCAAGTAATTCAGTTGACAGCCCAAGGAGCTAGGCATTTAATTGCTGGGAGTGAGTAAGATCAGTTAAGGAACTAGTTAATAGCCAATCTCAAAATAAATTAATAATCATGGTGGTCCCTCTTTGCCAACAGTGCAAATTAATTACAATAAGAAATTCTGATAAGAGAGACAGATAAATTCGGTTAATCATCAAAGAGAATTTCAGCAGAATCAGCAAGCACCTGAACATTAAAATCCACCAGAGGCTTTGGCAATCACTGAGCTAGAGAATTCCTTTGACCTAGAACTCTTGGAATTGTACTGATTTGTTGGGGGGGGGGGAGGTGAGGTGGGACATTTTATTAAAGTATTTCCATACTTATGGAGAGAATTTATAACAATTTTCTATACAGACAAAGTGGGGAAAGAACTACAACCAGAATAAAACACCAGTAAAATTATCCAATGAGTGTTCTCAGGGTGGGACGACAGACACAGTCATCAATAAAAGCCAGCAGGCCCATTCATTATAAAATTTTTGTTTAAATTAAGATGTTTTTAAAGAGGTGTATGTACCAAATCTCCTTGACTGGTACGGCCCAGGCTACCCCAATCTTTTCAAATCTTGGCTGCTAAGCAAGGTTGACCTTGGTTAGTACTTGAATGGGAGACCACCAAGAAAGTCCAGGGTTGCAGAAACAGGTGATGGCAAACTCCAGCTCTTGCCTTGAAAACCCTATGGGGTTGCCATAAGCCAGCTGTGACTTGACATAACTTTCCACCAGTATGTACCAAACCTGGCATGCCTCACTAGCAAATCGGTTCCATAACGGAGAGTCCGACAACATAAGACAGATGGCCACCAAGACAGACCTATCAGAAGATTCTCTGTTAAGGTGGGAAATCGTATGCTTCATTCTGCATGACTATGACTACTCTCTCCCCTCCCACTGTTTCCCTTATCTTCCAGCTCTCCTTATTTCTACATTTGATTAGATCTTTCTCCCATCCCACTTGAGGAGTTGGCTATCTAGATGACCTCATCAAATATCCCCGTTATCTCCTGCTCCTGTCCCTTTCTGACTTCTAATTGCATCTCCCCGGACATTATCTCCTCTCCATCACATAGTCAACTATCACTGACTCCATCACCTGGGTGGGGTAATCTCTAAATTGTTCCACCCTCTTGCAGGCCCCCAGTTTGTGACATCACAATCACTGAGTGGGAATTCCACCCAGAGTGGAAAGAGACTCATGAGCTGATCATCTCCCTAAGCAAGGAAATTTAACTATATAAGACCTGATGCTTCTACATTCTGCAGATGAATTGAGTGTATACTGTTGGTTCTCTTCCTAGGTGTGGACATTCCAGAAGGGCCAGATGGAGCTACTGGTCTCTTTCTACAAAAACAATGCTTCTAAAATGGAGGGAGCCCTGCAACAAGCTCATGAGAAACTAACTACTCAGGAAAAGTGAGGCATGCAGGTTGTCTTCACTTGAAAGGCAGAGTTAGGCAAGAAAGCACATTTGACTTTTTCACAGTTCACACATTTTTCATGTACATGAGTCCACCCAGTATCATGTCAATAAAGACACATGAAGTATCACGGAGTTCTCTATATAAATTTAAAGTTTATTTCAGTATTTCTCTTTGTCTTACAAACATGAGAAAGGAAAACCCTTCATTCCCCAGCCACCTCACAGGTGAAGTAGCATAATGAGGACAAAAGAAGAAGATACTGGATTTATATCCCGCCCTCAACAGAGCGGCTCACAATTTCCTTTACCTTCCTCCCCCACAACAGACACCCTGTGAGGTGGGTGGGGCTGGAGAGGGCTCTCCCAGCAGATGCCCTTTCAAGGACAACCTCTGTCAGAGCTATGGCTGACCCAAGGCCATTCCAGGAGGTGTAAGCGGAGGAGTGGGGAATCAAACAGAGAACAGCCAGTGAAAGTTAATTTATTTTCGGTTCTAAGAGTGCAACTGATGCTCTCTGTTGTGGACTGAGACACACCGGTTAGGAACAGAGCCGATCCTGCTTTAGAATATTACAATGAATGAGCTGTTTGGGGAGGGCAGCAATTACTCTTTTAACAATACTAGCACCCAGAGCTTTTTTGAGCAGGAACGCACTGGAATGCACTTCCAGCTGGCTTGGTTTATGGTGGGGCCTAATATGGAAATGAGTTCCCGCAGAGCTTTTTCTACAAAAAAAAAAGGTTCTGCTAACACCATACTCTTGCACCGTCCTGATTTTGTCCCCTGTGAAAACAGAGGTTGGAGCATGTTCTTTAGTTAAACAGATGGTTCGTGAGGCCCTGAAAGTAATCTCACTGTTGGCTGTCCATCATAATATTCCACAGTGGGGGACAAGCAGGTAAAGGCTGGCACTGAAGGAATATTAAGGGCACTGCCAACTGTTTGATCAAGCCACCTGTCTTGTGTCTCCCTCCCACTGTCACTGCTTAGGGAACTGGAGGCAATAAGAAAAGAGAATAAGGAACTGAAGAGGATGTACCTAAACTTCAGGAAGGTAGAAGCTGTTTGTTGGAAACAAAGCACTTTCCCTGACTGGATGCCTCATGCCCTCTGCTGGAAGAAAAGAGCCCTACTTGGTGGTGCATTTGTCTCTGTGGAGGAGGGGGAGTAACCATCCTTTCTGCAGATGTGCACCTAGGTCCACTCCACAACCGCTCTCTTTTCTCTCTGCAGGCTTCTCCAAGGTACCACCAGGGAAACCGGTCAGTTCATACGTTATACCCCTTTTGGCCATTCATTAGAAACTGCAGCACATGACATGCAGACAGTAGGGGCTGTTCACACCAGAACAGGGGGACTGGGTTGAGAACATAGGGTGACTGACCTAGGGGTGGGGGTAGGGGGGAAGGCAAGGATGTCTTGTACTCTGCAACTGAACACAATTCATTTTAATTTGCTACAGAAACAGTACCCCAAGGCCAGTTGCCGTCACCACCCCATCACAGTCAGGTAGGAAGATGACCCCGTTACATAAACCATGTAATTATTCTCTTAAATAATTATTCTGTGTGTCTTTAGGCAAATGAGCATGTGAGTACATATGTTATGACCCTACTGGTGCAGGATCAGATGTCCTCGCTTGAAAAGCAGAAAAGAATAGTTTGCATATCTGCATATGGGATACACACATATACCTCTCCAAAAGCCAGGGGAGATCTTTACTGCCGTTCCTCCCCTGTGGCTATGCAAGGCACTGCTTTACAATAATCCAGTCCAGAGGGTCTCTTTAATACTATGGATAAACTGATATGCAGTCTACAACAGTCCATATCTCATACTTTGCAGTTACACCGTGGCTTAGCTTCCAGCACTCCAGTGAAGTGGTCAGGTAGGTACACAAGGAAATTAATATTCTTTGGCTACACCCTTATAGTTTCACAGGGAGAAAGATGCAAATATATGGCTCTATCCTATTAAAAATTTAAGAGGGGGGGGGGGGAGAAATTTGAGTCAACACAGGAAGGAGCTGCTTTGTGCAATAATCGCCGATCATCATGGCTTCTTTTTGAGTACACCCAGCCGTAGTAGACTTCCTGCTGCAATCACTGCTGCTTTCTTTGTCCAATCCCTTAACAAAAGAACATGATCGGGACTCCCAAGTTATGCAAACTATCCCCTGCTTCCCTTAAACCACGTGGAATGTGCACAAATGATCTTCGTATGCTTTTATTCCAGTCAGAAAACTGGGATTTATAACTAGTGCTATAAGTTCCACTCTTACAAATCTAGATTTCTTCACAGACCTTGTTTATCCGTCCACCAATTACGGTTTGACGTTTTGTGCCTGTGCCCCACAGCCGCTCTTCTTCGACGGACTCTCTCCCCTCAAGAGTGACCCACCCGTCAGCTTTCCAAGTGAGTCCACACTTCACAACCCTTTTCCCTAGAAAGGAGACGGTGGGTATATCGCTTTGTTCTTTTAAGAAACTCATTGCGAGAAATCTCTCGTTTTTACCCAGCATGCTGCAGGAGCCGTCCAGATTACTCCCAGCATGATGACCCCAGCTGACTCCGGTATTGGTAAGGAATACTGGAAGCAAAATAACTCCTAAGTATCAGAACAAAATTAGGGTTTGTAGAATCTTTCGGGCTCAAGTGCTGTGTTCTACTGGAGAAAGTTTTCCTTCCAGACGTTTCGTTCTCAGCTGCGGAGAACATCCTCAGTGGCGTTGCAGCCGGAGCAGGCGCTCTGACCTTCTTGGCTGCTGTGCATTGTGTGACCTTCTTGGCTGCTCAATGCACAGCAGCCAAGAAGGTCAGAGCGCCTGCTCCCGCTGCAACGCCACTGAGGATGTTCTCCGCAGCTGAGAACGAAACGTCTGGAAGGAAAACTTTCTCCAGTAGAACACGGCACTTGAGCCCGAAAGATTCTACAAACCCTAATGATGTTACCAGCCGCGAAAACCTGAAATCTTTGATATCAGAACAAAGTTTGCGTCCAGTGGCACCATTAAGACCAACAAAGTTTTATTCAAAGTATAAGTTTTTGTGCACGCACACACACTTTTTCAGATACCATGAAATGGAAATTGCCAGGCCATATATATAGGTAGAGGGTGAGCAGTAAATTAGCATACAGTGTGGACTGGTATTTTTAGTTTCATTTAGAGTTGCCAATCCCCAGGCGGGGGCAGGGGATCCCCTGGTTTGGAAGCCTTCCCCCCGCTTCAGGGTCATCAGAAAGTGGGGGTAGGGGAGGGAAATGTCTGCTGGGAACTCTATTATTCCCTATGGAGACTGATTCCCATAGGGGATAATGGAGAATTGATCCACAGGTGTCTGGGGCTCTGAGGGGCTTGGTTTTTGATGCACCAAATTTTCCGTATAGCATTCAATGCCTCTCGCCAAAATGCACTCCAAGTTTCAAAAAGATCGGACCAGGGGGTCCAATTCTATGAGCCCCAAAAGAAGGTGCCCCTATCCTTCATTATTCCCTATGGAAGGAAGGCATTGAAAAAGGTGTGCAGTCCCTTGAAATGTGATGGCCGGAACTCCTTTTGGAGTTCAATTATGCTTGCCACACCCTTGCTCCACCCCCAATGTCTTCTGGCTCCACCCCCAAAGCCCCCAGGTATTTTTTGAATTAGACTTGGCAACCCTAGTTTCCTTGTATCTGAAGATGCGTGCGTGCCCACGAAAGCTTCTAGCTTGAATAAAAAGTGGTTGGCATTGGCCTTAAAGGTGCTACTGGACTCAAACTTTGGTCTGCTGCTTCAGACCAGCGTGGCTACCCACGGGAATCTAACCCATGTATTTTAGAACTGGGTGGGCAGCTGTGTTGCTCTGAAGCAGTAGAACAAATGAGTCCCATGGCACCTTTAAACCAACAAAAATACGTTAGCCTTTGCTGCAAGGTATACAAGTCTCCACAAGATGGCGCTAGAGCTGGGACTAAGTGAATGCAGGCTCTTGCTTGTAAATTTGGCAGCCAAGGAGCATAATTCAAGCTGGAACTTGAATTATTCACAGATGAAAAACACCAACTAATGCAAATTGTGCGTTCCACACACTGAACAGACCAGACTGATGTAATTTTCATTGTTCATTGCCTATTTCACTTTCCTATATGTCCTCTTGTCTACTCTCAGGTATAATAGCCTAAAAAGTTCTGTTCTTTTCAGCTACTCCTTCTCCAGCCTCTACTCAAAGCTTATTCCACAGGTGAGTTTTAAGGTGTGTGAGCTGTCACTTTCGAGATGCTGCCTTCACTATGAAAGAGACAATGTTGTACTCATTTCCACTAATAACCATCCCTTTTCTCCTTTCCTCATTACCATCCATCAGGGCTTCTTCCTCTACTCACACCCCTAGCTTGAATGTCTTTAACCTACAGCCCCCCTTGATGAGGCAAAGTCAGAATGCAAGCTACAATGGACAGCCACAGGAGACTCCAGCTGTCAGCTTTAACATATTCACTGGTGAGTGAAGGATACCCGGGCCGTCATACAAAACCACATCCCTCTGCCAGTTTTGTTGATCATGGCACACTACAATCATATCTTACAGCGGGACTTACAGCGGCAAAGGCAGTAGAAACTCCCAGGAATCCAGCCTTTACTTTAAATAACACACCATCCTACCCAGTTCCCACTATACGTTCACTGTTCCTTATTGACTTTGGCCCACAGACCACATGGAGAGGGCCCATATGCCAGAATATCACAGCACTGAGAGGCTGCAGCCCATGCAGGTGAGATGGAGGTGTGTGTATACATATATGGGTTACACAAAGCTCTTACTGAAGTATTTTAAATAATTGTATCCTCACTTTTCTTTCTCAGCTGAGATTCACTCCTCACTCTACCCCATTTTATCAGAGCAGGTAAGTGAATGCCTTGTATTTAAGGCCCCATCCCAGAATACTTCTCTGAAACATGAAGGGTTTTTTTCTTATAACCTGCATGATGGCAACACAAGGCAGGAAACTGGCTACTAATATAAATTCAGCCAGCTTTCACAAAAAAAAAAAAAGCTTGTAACGTTCAGGATACTTGCCAGGTTTATATAAATTGGTCATTTTTCTCTATAGATGAAAATATACATGCCAGATTTACAAAACAATATAATCGCATTATTGTAAGACTGACTTGCAAGTATTTTTGAACTTTGCAAGGTGTTTTGACAGTGCTATTCCCCTAATCTCTGGGCCAGAATAAAGCAGCCTAAAAATCAACTTCTATCTCTACCCAGAACTGAGCCCTTGCTTCTTATAGCGAAGAATCTCCTGTCCTTTGAAACGTTTTCATTTTGTTGAATGCAAGTGATTCATCATTGAATGGGCACCGTTGTTCTGTACACGTAGCTTGCTGTATTTTCTTCCAGGCCCCACTCAGCCAGCAGAGTCTACCAGCAATAATGGGGAGCACATCATGGCTTGCCAGCTCTCTCTAGTCTGCACTGGTGAATGTCCACACAAACTCTTAAATTTTAGAGATGGGAAAGCCATCCATTACCTGCAGCTATATTTCCTCAACTGTCTCTCTCCTTTTGTTCTCACTTCCATTCTGTTGGGAGAAATCTGTATGCATGGTGGACTTAGGTTCAGTGTTCATGATTCTTACCTAGACTCTATTACAGCATATTAAGGTTCCTAAAATGATCTTGTGCTAATTGTTCAGATTGCGGCAAGACCCCTTTCGTAAGGCAGCCAGTATCTTTCTGTCAGCGTCCAGAAACCACTAGCAACTCAGCAGATGCAAGTATTCCATCTATTTGACCCTTGTCCCGTAAGATGAAATGGCTTGACCTTAGGCAAAGTTGGTTCCAAGTGTAACTATGCAACATTTAACTCGCAAGGCAGCTGCTGGTGATCCTATTCTATCACTTGTTGAAGACCAATGTAGCAACAAAAAACTTCCCCCCCAAATGTATGGCTATTTATTAAGCAATTCCCATTCCAGTCTACTTCATTCACCTCCTTTGAGTACATTTGGAACAAGCTGCGGTCTCGTAACTGTTTCACAGGCTATTGCAGGTTGGTAGTTGTTTGTGTAGTTGGCTTAGAATTACCTAATTTTTCTTCTTGTTCTGGGAGAGATACATGTTTTGTTTTTATTTAGTTGAATTCTGTAAAAATTACTGGGAAAATTATTATTAAATCACTGAAAAATACAGATCAATCTGCCTTGTAGTCTCCCGCCTAATATACCTCCATATCCCAGGCTTAATCTTCAACATTATTCCTTATAAGTGATTACAGCTCTGAGGTTTCCCACTATCTTCTTTTCCCTCAGACCTTTTGGGAGATAATAAGCATGTATAATATTTCTTGAAGGTCTGGAATTGGAATAACAGACTCCAGAAGGAATCAATGCTTTCCCTTTTCTGTAACCCCTCCAATGAAGCAGATGGTCTCTGCAACTTTTCTCACCTTCGGTAAGGTGAAGTGGAACATTTCTGTCGGTTCATTGCATCAGGCAATTTGTATCAAATGGATATGATGAACACACTTGAAAAACACAGAAGAGAGGAGTTCAAGGGAAAACGGATGAATCAAGACAGAAATCAAGAGCACAGAAACAAGGAAAGGTGACATAAAGCAGACACTGATGAGAAACCTCAAGCGCAGAAGACCAAAGAGACAAAAACAACACAAAAACTGAAAGAGGAAGAGAATGAAAAAAGACAAAACAATGGATTAGGTCATGAAATATTCACATAAACTTATTTAAGCATTACTCTGTTCAATGCTTACTGAAAATTAAATCTCTATATTGGTCATTTTGGGAGGGTCACATTTAAAAATTACAGAAACAGAGGTCCATAAATAAAGTAACCCAATGAAAACCAAGCAGAGATGAACTGAAAGTTAGAGACATATGTGAGCTTAGTATGTCTCAGTTTCTCAAATTGGTTCCGTCTGCTAAGGGGCCTTGGATTGCAAAACCAAACGCAAAGTATTCATAATTCACACACAAACTGTATCTGCTAGGCTCTTGCCTCACTCAGCATAACAAAAAAATATTTAGTTATATGGGTTTAGTACCCTCCCTGATATTATTTATGAAGTTCACATTGCTCTGGACCTAAAAACAGATATAAAATGATACAGATATTTGGAAAGAAGGTATTTGAATCAAAGACTATACAGCTGTGGCACTGAAAGGAGTAACTCGGTTCTTGAAGCAGAAATGAAAGAATTAGCAGGAAGAAGGGAGACCAATGGTATGGGGGGGGGGGAGAAACCCTAGCTCTGAATGTTATTCTTAACATAAAGGAGACAATACCGAAGAAAAGAAGAACAGGATCCTACAGCAGGGATAGGCAACCTTTAACACGTATGTTGGACTGCCATTTTGCTCCAAACCCAGGGCCAGTTCTCTACCCAAACAACAAGGGAACCCCATAAGACTTCTACAGCACAACTGAGGCCTGGGAGAAGGTGAGCGGCATGGTTTATGCCATCTTCACCTAGGCTGGTGCAGGTGCTAGCCACGCCAAAGGCAAGCTTCTGAGGCACTAACATTGTCACTTGGCCTGCTCTCGACATGGATTGCCAAGAATCAACCTCATCTCTTCCCCTTCCTTGGTCATTTGCCAACACACCAACATCACAGATACCTGTTGCTTTTTTGCCAGCACTTGGGCCAAAAGAGTGCCTATTTCTGTTCCAGAGGCAGAAAAAAACATGGAATCTATTAAGTGCAGAAAATGATACAGAACCTACAAGTGCAATGAACATAAAAGTGGTCTAAAGAAAACTAGTCATTTTTTCAGATTCTAGAAAACTGCTGAAGAAGGGGCTACAGACTCTGAATCATGAAAATATGTTGGAACTCCCTTTTCCAACATTGTTTTGCGACTAGATCTGAGTGGAAGGGAAAGGACAATATTTTTACTGAACGTCTAGAGCTTAAAAGGAAGACACAAAATTCTAGAGCATCCAGAGGGCCCAATTTTATATTTTGGAGTAAGGGCAAATGGCAAAAACCTGACAGGGTAGGACCTAGCTCTAAACAGCTTCTCCCCTCCCTCAAAGCCATCCCAGAAACCCATCATCTCTAACGTCCACACTGTATGCTACACAGTCCATTCCTCGTCATTGTCCTCTTCCTCCTCCTCCTCTTCCTCCTCCTCCTCTTCTTCTTCATAGTCTTCATCTTCATCTTTTAACATAGCTGCTCTCATCTCCTCATCTTCCTCCTCCTCTAAACATACTTCCACTTCATACGGTGCTGGTGAATGTGAGCGACCCGATTCCTGACAAAGCAGCGGCAAGTCATTATCCTGCCACTGTGTATGGGCTGCCCAGTACTGCTCCAACAGTCTTGTGTCCGGATGACTAGCCTGACTAGGCTGAGGAGGCAGTGAGCTGGCAGGCTCTGAGCTCTGTCCTGCGTTGTCCCTAAACCATCTCAGTTGACCGTGTTTGAGAGCATAGCGGGTGTCCCCAAACCACTGGATGATCTCAGCCCGCGGCAGCCCAGTGACGTGCTCCAAGTGGTCGTAATCCTCCCGCCTTGCCCATTGGCAGCGCAGAAAGAAGGATTTCAACATGTCCAACTGCTCCTTTGTCTTTCGCCTAGGCTTGCGCAAATTATCCGAGAGGCAGCCCGAAACTTGCTGCTGGTCGTGCGCAGGGCGCTGATAGTTTTGCGGGTTGCACGATTCCACGGCAGTGGCCGTAGAGGACAAGGAAGCTTTGCTAGAAGAGCGGGCTGGAGAAATCGCTGGGTGATATTTGCCGTTCACGGCTGATGTGATGATCGGTTCGGGTGGCTCTGGAGAGGATCGGTTCGGGTGGCTCTGGAGAGGATCCCAGGCCATCGTGTGAGAGTTTCGGAATTTGTAATCCAAACTAGTGGTTGTGGTAGGTAGGTAAGCGCTGGAAAGGGTCTCTTTGGTATTATAATGAAAAGCGGATTCACAGTTCTCCTGAGCTTTGCTAGGGTGTGAAAAGCCATTTCCCTTCTGTTCCCAGAAGTCCTGATTGATTCTCCCAAGTTCCCTGGTTCTCTGGGCTGTGCTGTAATGGCTCGAGAAAGTGACATTATGTTGCTGGCTCTCCTGATATTTAACGGGATGATGCAGAGGGACAGGTGCTAACTGGTGGTATTCCTGGTTTTTATAAGACTGATGACAGGAGTCACCATCATTCTCAGCAAGCAGGCAACTGAAGTGCAGCTGGTCCTGATGGTAGATGAGGCGAGCCCGAGTCTCTTCAATCTCTTCGGCGCTCCAGCTGATGCCGCAGCGTAGCCGCTGGGCCATGAACCAGGCCTTGACCTTCTCCATGTGCAGCCCGTGATGCAAGCAGAGCAAGGCCAGGTCAGAAAGGCTGGGGTACGGGAAGTAGCTGAAAGTCTGCAGCAGGTGCTGGTTGCCATCAAGTTCACTCGTCTGCGCCGCTTGCGTCCAGACCAGCTGGAGGTCTTCAGAGATAGGTGGCAAGCAGATGAGACTCGGAGGAGAGCCAAAGCAACCTGGGGTGTCCTTATTCGGGGGCATGGCTACCAAGGTCCAGAAGGGGTCTTTTGCCTCTGGGAATTGGCTTCAGTTACTCAGAACAGCTGAAATGACAAATTTGAGAGGAAAATGTGAATGGGGGTGTGTGTGTGTGTACAACACAGAACAGATGAGACAGCAGGGCGACAAGGGGGTTGAAAAGAGCAACAGAGGGCACGGGGAAAGTAACGGTTTCATTTTGAAAGAGAGAAACATATCCGATGTCTTCTTCACTGAAGTGGTGCAGTGAGGACTGGATCATTTCTGACTGCAGGTGGGAGCTCAGATGGTGGAATGCTCCTCTGTATGAAAAAGAAATAATCCCCTGTCAAAGAAAACCACGTGGCAGGGAGCATTTAGCCATGTGAGCCCTCACTCTCAGCCCAATATGGTGTAACTCCAACACAGATTTACCACCTCACTTGTGGCCCACTGGTTTTTTTTAAAGATTTTTCTTCCATTCTCCAGTTTGATTATCTCTGCCATGCTTCAGGACCATCTAAGATCGCCACAACCGGAACGGGCTTCAGGGCGATAGGGGGGGCTTGTGCATAGGGTCCACAAATTCTCCTGAAAAGATACAGTAATTCTCCTAAAATAGTTGTCACTTTATATTTAGAACAGTTATGTTGGCGACTGTGGAAGAAAAAGAAAAGAAGGTGATCCTTGCCTTCCTTTTTTCCCCCAGCTATGTGGCTTGGCTCAGTTTTGATCATTCTGAACATGATGCTTCCAAGTTCTCATCTTACTCTCTATTTGTGGCAAAATGAAGTAAGATGGATGTAGTGGGTTATTGTTCCTGGTTTTTGGTAGGAAGCTCAGGCATCACTACCTTCAAATTCATTCTAGCCCTGAACTTACAGATAAGGAATTGCCTTCACCAGTCGAATTCTTCACCAGTCCTTATTTTAGATACAAATCTTTGTGACAACCCACAGTTATCCCATTATCACAGAAACCAAGAGATTGCTCCTCCCTACTTTTCCTAGCCAAATTGCCCAAATTACCTTCTGGTTGGTTCACAAATACTCTTCCAGTGCCACCCTTCTTCTTCCACTTCTAGCACACATGCTAACCTCAGAATAAGCGATTACGGGATATGAAAAGTGTCCACAGATCAAACCTAACCTAATACAGCAAGCAATATTTGTATGATTTATTCTGTTCACAGTGAACTGGCAGAAAGTAGGCCTTCTCGGTTGCCAAAGCTTTTAACTTGCAGCAAATCACAGCGAAGCATTTCAGATACACAGAAAGTTGTGCCTACCTGGCATAAGGGGATCTCTGATCCAAAAGAAGTATCCTCACAGCCTTTTAAGAGTGGATGCTTACAGAAACATCGGAGATGGTGGTGAGCAGAGTCTTACAGTTCAGGATCCCCAGCGCCCTGGTCTCTTCCTGCAAGAGGACAGAGCAAAAGACAAGACATAGTACTGAGGTCCACTTTGCTAAACCATATGCACAAGGCTATAAAATCACGTTCTTGCTTTCAACGTATGTTTAAGACAAGATATAGTACTGAGGCGCACTCTGCAGAATTGGCACTGGCTACCAATAATGCACCGGATTCGCTTCAAGGTGCTGGTCTTAACCTTTAAAGCCCTCTATGGCCAAGGTCCTGCATAGCTTAGGGACCGCCTTTCCCCGCATATGCCCCAGCGAACACTTCAGTCTGGGTCTCAAAACCTGCTGACAGTCCCCAGCGTCAGAGAAGCCAGGCTTAAGTCAACTAGAGCCGGGGCCTTTTCTGTTGCTGCCCCTAGCTGGTGGAATGAGCTGTCGGAGGAGGTTAGGACCCCGCGAGAGCTTCTACAGTTCTGCAGGGCCTGTAAAACAGCACTTTCTCATAAAGGTAACATCTATAGCAATGAATTAGGCCCCTAAACCTTAACATAACTCTGGATTTCTCTTACTATGCTGTGACATCCCGGGGTCCTCTTTGGAACACCTAATACCGACCAACTCGCCCTCTGCTATCACTGAAATTCTAATGGTCTGTATGAATTATTGCACTAGCACCTATTGAGATTAATGTTTTAATTATTGTTTTATGTCTCATTTTTATACTGTTTTATCTCGTTTGGTCATTGTTTGACCCTAACCTGTGAGCCGCCCTCAGCCTGCCTTTGACGGGGAAGGCGGGATATAAATTAAATAAAATAAAAATCACATGGACAGGCTATAAAATCACGTTCTTGCTTTCAACATATGTTTAAGACAAGACATACTACTGAGGTGCCCTTTGCAAAATCACATGGGCAAGGCTATAAGATCACATTCTTGCTTTCAACATATGCTTAAGAGAGCTCTAGGAAAGCTCTACAGAGCTTTAACTAGAAACAACTATTTTACAGATTTGTGACACTGTAACCGCGGTGTGTGCATTCCGTTCCACAGCGTGTTCCAAAACTGTACTCTAGTCTAGATCAAGTTTTCCTTTCACGCCTTCTCTAAATCACAATCCATTTGTTCCCTCACATCTCTCTGAGCCTTTAAGCTCAAAAACTCAGGGACAAGCCTCCTGGAAATCCTCTTTTTAAAAACACAATTGCTTACATACCTCCAGAACGTGAAACTTGGGACAGCCCATAAATCTAAGCCAAATTAAATTTAGCACCAACACGCTGTGCTAATCGGCCAAACCAAATGGCCAATTCTGCTCTCTCTTCATCCTGGAAGCCAACCGGCCCTTAATTAAAAGAGATAACTATAGCAGCAGCAAAGCAATTAATGTCAACAGAGGAGACTTCGGACAATTAGGCATCTAAATAAACAGCGGCGTTAATGGGGGGAAGCCATTCCACCCCAGCTCCATAAAAGCAAAACTGAAGCTTCTGTGCCAAAGTTTAAGACGCAACCGCGTCAGCCTGGCAACGGAGCACCTCAAATTCACCTGCCGCTTCGGAATTCAGATCTTGCAAAAGGGGGGAGGGTCTCGGGGAGAGGCACAGACCCTATGCGTCCCCCAAATGAAGGAGCCTGCAGAGTTCAACTTCATCCCTTGAAATTTCCAGCGTGCTACTTAAAAACTCCACCATTTCCCCAGCACCGACTTCCCCCTCGGAAACCCACTTGCACCCCCCGATCCCCACGCATATACTCACTTCCATCCCCCTTCTCTCTCTCTCTGCTTTCCACCAGTCTCCTCCTCCACTTTAGGACTTTCCTTCCTTCTTTCTCCCCCTTACTCCCTGCAGTGCACGCCGGGAAACGGAGAGGGAGGGGGGGAGGAAAGGCGGGGTTTCTCAGGGGTTGGGAAGCTGGCCCTTTAAGAGAAGCCGGATGCCTGGGCGAACTTTTGCGCCCCTCTTCCAGCTTCTCTACCCGAGAGGCTCTTCTTTCCCACCTGCTCTTATTGAACTGCCCATGGATTTGTAAGGGGCTCTCTTAAAAATACAGGACGAATCGCAGCTTGGAACAGTCACACTGGGCTGCGCATTCGCAGCTTTTTCGCAAGCCCAAGGAAGAGGAAGGTGGGTGATCTTTCCCGATTCTGCTCCGCATCTCATGCGACTTCTTGGTTCGCCCGCCTCCCAGGGACAACAGCAGACCCTTTTCGTGGGCTCCAAGGCGACCCCCGTCTCCCTTGCTCCGGCAGAAAAGGCGGTTCGGAGCCAAGCCGTGAGAGCCAGTTATGTGTCGTGGTGAAGTGTGCGGACTCTTATCTGGGAGAACCAGGTTGGATTCCCTACTCCTCCGCTGGCACCTGCTTGGAATGGCCTTGGGACAGCCAGAGCTCTGGCAGACGTTGTCCTTGAAAGGGCAGCAGCTGGGAGAGTCCTCTCAGCCCCACCCACCTCACAGGGTGTCTGTTGTGGGGGAGGAAGATATAGGAGATTGTAAGCCGCTTTGAGTCTCTGTCCTTGAAAGGGCAGCTGCTGGGAGAGTCCTCTCGGCCCCACCCACCTCACAGGGTCTGTTGTAGGGAAGATAAAGGAGATTGTGAGCCGCTCTGAGACTCTGGAGTGGAGGGCGGAATATAAAGCCAATGTCGTCGTCTTCTTTATTACTCAAGTCTACAGCATCCAAGCGACGCGAGTCCACCGCAAGCGCCCTGCTCCCTTAAAACCGTGCTGCCGACACGCAGAATTTTGGAAACCCTGCTCCGCCGCAGGGAGACCGGAGGGACTGCCCGGTTTCTGCACTTGAGCCGGTTCCCACCGAGGAGGCCTTGCGGTAGAAACGCCGCGCGCCCGCCTCCCCTGCGAACCTCGATCCAGGCCAGCAGCTCCTTTGCACCGCCGCATGATTCCCCCAGACAAGTGTCCCGTCCCGCCCCCCTCCCGGTTCCTCCAAGGCTTCGGCCTGCCTAGGAGCGGCTTCCCGGGGCCGCGCGCTGCAAAACAAGCTCCTAGTCCTCTTGATCCACCCCGCCAACTGCAGACGCCGCCGCCGCGCCCCCTCTCCGCTCAGTCCCGATTCCCCATCGCCTCTCACCCCTTCTCCAGCGCTCGCCCCCGGTCCACAAACGACTGACCCACCGCAGCCGCTCCCCCTGCCCCACTCTCGCTTCTCTCCCCCTCCTCCCCTCCCCGTTCCCACGACCCCTTTGCAAAGAAAGCCGCCGCGCTTTGCAACCCGGGAGAAGCGCGTGGTCTCCTCCTCGGCTCGCGCCTTTGTGTGCCGGACCCGGGAGCCGCCGCCGCGCGCGGGAAGGATCCGAACTTTGGAAGGACGAGACGTTGAAACAAGGAGAGCCGACGGCGGCAGCTCCCCCAAAAGGGAGAGGAAGGAAGGAGGGAGAGGCCAAGGCCCGCAGGCGAGCCGGGGAAGAGGAGGCCGGGAGGGGAGAGAGCGAGGGAAGCCCGGCTGGCCAGGGCCGCTTACCAGCTGGGCTCCGGTCTAGGCGCGCGGTTTGCAAGCCCGCCAGCTGGGGGCTGCAGGGCTCCGTTTGAATGGCACGGTAGGCCCGGGCCCTGCCATTGGCTGAAGGGGGCGGAAGGGCTGGGAGCTCCGACGCCTGGGTCCTTGGGAGACCGCCTGGGTCCGGCGTCTTCTCCGCCTTTACCTGCAAGTCCGGCTGGGCGGCGCTTTGCACCCTGCACATGCTTAGAGGAACCCTCGGCTGCCCTTCGGGGTGCACGCGTTCTAGAAGTCCGCCGGGTCGTCCGGCCCCCGGGTTCGCGGAGGGAGCTGGGTGCCCGGGAGGCAGGCGTGGAGGGATTAACTGCACCCCCCCCTCCCCGGTTGTTCGGGGGCTGGCTCAGGGGTGGATTCGAACCGGGGACTTGTGGCTCTGCAAATGTAGCGGCTCTGATTTGCGGTCGAAAAGGAGGCGAGGCCCCAGCGCCTGCTCTTGACCAACGTCAGCTTCGCGCTCAGGGACGCTCTGTTAAAAAAAAAACAATGGCTTTTCTTCTTTGAAAGGAATTGGTGTATTTATTTGACATCTGGTGTCAAGAGAGCCCTTGGAGCCACTGCTGGTCTGGGAGTGACCCCTTCCGGAAATGTGATCCCAGGTCCACCCTGTCAGCTCTGCGGGGAATTCTACACTGCAAGAGAGGGAAGAGGATCTGCAGCAGTTTGTGTAACAACCCCCCCCCCCACCCCGTTTTGCTTTTAACGTCTAGCTCAGGGGTGGCCAAACTGTGGCTCTTTCTCACATATTGTGTGGCTTTCAAGGTCCCTGCCACCCTGTTGGCCAGCTTGGAGAAGGCATTTGTCTCTATAAATTACTTCTCCAAGCCAAACCAGCCTGGGGCTTGGAGAATACATTTAAAGTTGCTTTCTTTCCACTCTCTCCCCCCCATCTATTTGCATCCCTCCCTCCCTCCTTGCCTTCCTTGTGGCGCTCAAACGTCGGATGTTCGTGTGTCATGGCTCTCAAACATCTGAAAATTATTAAACGTGGCTCTTATGTTAAACGAGTTTGGCCACCGCTGATCTAGCCCGATTAAGCGTTTCGGAGTGCTGAACAGTTTTCGCATTGTTTTGTGTTCTTGCTTATTGAACAGAAATTATATCCTATCTTTCTGTCCTTATGTTGGCTCATTCTAAGAAAAGGGCTTTCAGTTTAGGACTTTTGCTACCTGCTCAATTTTGATGGTGAGAAGAGCTCTGCTGGTCCCTGAACCCTGAAGGCCCTTCCTTCTCCTGTGGCCAGTAAGAGTGTTGGGCCACGAACTGGGGGACCCAGGCTAGAATCCTCACTCTGCCACGGAAGCCTGTTGGGTGACCTTGGGCCACTCACACCCTCTCACGCCTGAGTGCTGTGAAGATAAAATGGAGTAGAGGACAGCAGGGGCTGTGACTCAGTGGCAGAGCATCTGCTTGGCATGCAGAAGGTCCCAGGTTCAATCCCTGGTATCTCCAGGTTATAGGATCAAATAGGAGGGAATGAGAAAAGATCTCCTCTTGAGACCATGGAAAGCTTCTGCTGGTTGAAGCAGTCAAGGAGAGGTTGGGTTTATATCCCTCCCTTCCCTCGGAGTCTCAGAACAGTTTACAATCTCCTTGCCATTCCCCTCCCCACAACAGACACCCTGTGAGGTAGGTGGGGCTGACAGAGCTCTGAGAGCCAGTTTGGTGTAGTGGTGAAGTGTGCGGACTCTTATCTGGGAGAACCGGGTTTGATTCCCCATTCCTCCACTTGCACCTGCTGGAATGGCCTTGGGTCAGCCCACTCTTGCTAAGTGGTTAAGTGCACAGACTCTTATCTGGGAGAACCGGGTTTGATTCCCCACTCGCACCTGCTAGCATGGCCTTGGGTCAGCCATTAGCTCTGGCAGAGGTTGTCCTTGAAAGGGCAGCTGCTGGGAGAGCCCACTCAGCCCCACCCACCTCACAGGGTGTCTGTTGTGGGGGAGGAAGGGAAGGTGATTGTAAGAGAGCCAGTTTGGTGTAGTGGTGAAGTGTACGGACTCTTATCTGGGAGAACTGGGTTTGATTCCCTACGCTTCCACTTAGAGCTGCTGGAATGGCCTTGGGTCAGCCGTAGCTCTCACAGGAGTTGTCCTTGAAAGGGCAGCTGCTGTGAGAGCCCTCTCGGCCCCACCCACCTCACAGGGTTACTGTTGTGGGGGAGAAGATATAGGAGATTGTAAGCCACTCTGAGTCTCTTGATTCAGAGAGGAGGGCGGGGCGGGGTATAAATCTGCAGTCTTCTTCTTTAAGAGAACAGCTCTGAGAACTTTTGACTGACCCAAGGTTCTTGAGGTATGCCAAGTTGATGCAATCCCTCCCCCCATGGTTGCAGGCTTGTTGGGGGCTTGATGAACCAGCTCATGCCTTTCTGGCTGTGGGTACAAGGCTCTCCTTCCTTGGAGGTTTTTAAGCAGAGGCTCACCTGCACATCTTGTGGATCCGTCACAAATGAGCCTAACTTCAGAGGAAGAAGAAGAAGAAGATATTGGATTTATATCCCGCCTTCCATTCCGAATCTCAGAGCGGCTCACAATCTCCTTCCCCTTCCTCCCCCGCAACAGACACCCTGTGAGGTGGGTGGGGCTGAGAGGGCTCTCACAGCAGCTGCCCTTTCAAGGACAACCTCTGCCAGAGCTATGGCTGACCCATAGGAGTCCATTGCGCCAAAAATAAAATAAAATTCTTGCTTTGGAGGCACGCACTGCCTCGATGGACTTTTCAGGGAGTAAACAGTGAGGTGGGAGAAGTCTGATGGGACTTCCTGAGATGTACTAAAGGTGGAAATGTCTTTTGATGGGGAAACTACCGGGTTTTAAGAACAGGCTTAAAATTTGCTAAATAGGGTAAAATAGATGGGGGGAAGTGAGAACGTAAGAGAAGCCATGTTGGATCAAGCCACTGGGCCATCCAGTCCAACACTCTGTCAGACAGTGGCCAAAAAAACCCCAGGCACCATCAGGAGGTCCATCAGTGGGGCCAGGACACTAGAAGCCCTCCCACTGTGCCCCTCCCCAAGCACCAAGAATACAGAGCATCACTTGCCTCAGACAGAGTTCCAACAATACGCTGTGTCTAGTAGCCACTGATGGACCTCTGTTCCTTATGTTTATCCAATCCTCTCTTGAAGCTGTCTGCTTGTAGCCGCCGCCACCCCCTGTGGCAGTGAATTCCATGTGTTAATCACCCTTTGGGTGAAGAAAGGCTGGTGTTGACAGGATTGGTCATGGGCAACCTATAGACAGAGTTTCTGGCTAAACACTAGAAAGAACTTCCTGATGGACCTCTGTTCCATATGTTTATCTCTTCCTGTTAGAGCGGTTCCTCAGTGGTACAGGCTTCCCCAGGAGGTGGTGGGCTCTCCTTCCTTGGAAGTTTTTAAGCAGAGGCTCGATGGCCATCCGAAGGGAAGACTGATTCTGTGAACGTAGGCAGATCATGAGGAGGAGGGCAGGAAGGGTTGCATCAGGGCGTAGTTCTCATGGGCCCTTCTTACATACCCAGGGAAATGATCCTCATTCTTTGGGGTCAGAGCCAGTTTGGTGTAGTGGTTAAGTGCGTGGACTCGTATCTGGGAGAACCAGGTTTGATTCCCCACTCCTCCACTTGCACCTGCTGGAATGGCCTTGGGTCAGCCAGAGCTCTCACAGAGGTTGTCCTTGAAAGGGCAGCTTCCGTCAGAGCTCTCTTTGCCCCACCCACCTCACAGGGTTTCTATTGTGGGGGGAGAAGATATAGGAGAATGTAAGCCGCTATGAGTCTCTGATTCAGAGAGAAGGGCATGGTATAAATCTGCAGTCTTCTTATTCAGGCCAGTTTGGCCAGGGATCATGGAGATATTTTGTGGTCTTCTGAGTATGAAGGGTGTTTACCTCTTTTTCTCTATGTGCTAAATAGCTCTTTCTGTGGGAGCAGAGGTCTGACAGCTAGCAGTGCATTTGACCAAGAAAACATTTCAAGGGCTGTGTCTGTCTTCAGTAGAACAGCTAGATTTGAATCCAGAGCTTTGACTCTTGAAAGTTTATACCCTGCAAATCTTGTTATTTCAGGTGCTGCTGGACTCGAATCTAGCTCCTCTGACCGAGTGTTCCAGGGAGGCTTGTGCTGAAAGACAAATGTGTTTGTCTTTAATAAGCCACAAGATTCAAAGTTATTCTAATCTAAAGCATCCTTCTCTTCCCCGATACCTTTAAACACATCCGGAGTACTTTAGGAAGGCTTGGTAACAGCAGTCAGTTTCTACCCCAATCCAAACTCCTGTTCCCAAATAAGTAAAAAGATTTTATTAATATTAATAATACTATGGGGGGGGGAAGCCCCAGTCACTACAAAAGTTGTACGCAGGTCCCAAACAAAGGGTTTGGGGAGAGAGGGAATGCTATTGGAGCCGGCCTTGCAAGAGGGGGGCGCTATTGCTGTAGCAGCTGATGGAAGGGTAGCCATTTTACCTTTTTTAGCCACAGAATGGACATCTGAGGAACCTTCTGGATCAGTGCAGGGAAAAGACATGCCTCTGGAACCAAAGAGACTGAGGAAGGGCTAATAGAGAGCTCAGAACTAAAAAAAAAAAGCTGTGCCAGACAGATACAAAGGGGGAAATGGTCCTCACAGGCGGGGGTGGGGGGGAGAGAGAGATCCTGAGGTTCATTCCCGGCAGTTGGAGCACTGCGCCTGTGCGCCTCCGTAGCCCCGGCAGTCGGGTCCCAAGCACTGGCAGCAGCCGTTGTGGAACCAGCGGTAGCGCCAGGCCCCAACCGACTGACCGGCAGCGTGACATCGGCTCATGGACAGGCACTCGTTGAAGAAGATCGCCTGGCAGGGGGGAGCCGTCGTGTTGGGGCCCTTGGTGTCCGGGGGGGCCAGGCCTGCAAAAGAGAACCGGGACGGGGGGGTTGGAGTGATAGCGGGGCAGGGGATGCGATCTTGTGCCTTTCCCAGGCGATGTGGATGGGCACGTGACCCATGCTAAGACATCCCGCCCACGTTGGGAAGAGTCTGGTCTCCCAGACTGCTGGAGAAATGTACGGCTTGCGCACTCTTGATTTGCACCAGTATCCCTTCTAAGCTGAGTTAGTGTGAGCTAGCTTACAGGGGTTTTTAAGCCTCCAACTCACACATTTTTGTCTTCGGTCGGGAAAAGCGGCCCCTGAGCAAACGAATTTCTGCAGTACCAAATTGCCCACTCACAACTTTTAATGCCAATAGCTCCCAAAGTAGAATTTTTGCTCACTAGACTCCACAGCTTAGAGGGAGGATTGATTTCCACATGTTAATATGAACATATGAAGCTGCCTTTTACTGAATCAGACCCCTCTTCAGTCCATCAAAGTCAGTCTTGTCTACTCTGACTGGCAGCGGCTCTGCAGGGTCTCAAAAGCTGAGGTTTTTCACTCCTATTTGCCTAGACCCTTTTTAGTTGGAGATGCCGGGGATTGAACCTGGGACCTTCTGCTTACCAAGCAGATGCTCTACCACTGAGCCAGTCCCTCCCCTGACCAGCAGTGGCTCTCCAAGATCTCAAGCTGAGGTTTTTCATGTCTACTCGCCTGGACCCTTTTTAGTTGGAGATGCCGGGGATTGAACCTGGGATCTTCTGCTTCCCAAGCAGATGCTCTACCACTGAGCCACTGTCCCTCCCCTGACCAGCAGTGGCTCTTCAGAGTCTCAAGCTGAGGTTTTCCACATCTACTTGCCTGAACCCTTTTTAGTTGGAGATGCTGGGGATTGAACCTGGGACCTTCTGCTTCCCAACAGATGCTCCACCACTGAGCCACCATCCCTCCCCTGACCAGCAGTGGCTCTCCAGGGTCTGAAGCTGAGGTTTTTCACACCTCCTTGCCTGGACCCTTTTTAGTTGGAGATTCTGGGGTCTGAACCTGGGACCTCCTGCTTCCCAAGCAGATGCTCTACCACTGAGCCACCGTCCCTCCCCACATTCAGTTCCCTGTGCATTATTGTGCTTTGAGCATTTTCTGAATTTATTTCCACACGTGAATATCTCCCGTGCGCCCAGGTCCCCGTGCATCGTGCTTATCCAATGTGCATGCTAATATCTCACGTGCCCTCAGTTCCCACACGCCCCATGCATCGGCCGCTTTACAAATCACCCGGGAGTCTCTTCCCACAACTCACTTGTGTGTGGCCCCAGCAACAGGTGGCTGGTCTCCACGTGGTTCTGTCGCAGCTCCTCGTCCACCGGCAGGGTCAGGATGCTCCAACCCACGGGGGGGTCGTTGTCAGAGATAGCCATGAGGGCCCGAAAGAGCGATGGGACGGGAGACATCAGGTTATGCATGGAGCTCCTCTGGGCAGACCGAGGGGCAGAGGCTGGGCGTTCGTCACAAAGCCCTGGGTGTGGGAAAACAAGAGGAAACCTTCCTGAAGCATCAGCCCCAGATCAGATTATTGTGGTGGAATAAGAGTTGGATCGAGCCCCAGTCCTCTGCTGACTCTATGCTATTTCAGTTTCTATAGTATTTAGCTTCTGTAGTTGAAACTTTGGTTCTGTTGCCCAGAAGGCTTTAGGACGCTTCTCTTGCTACAGACCATTTTTAGCCTTAGCCTTTTGGCATGTTTATGTAGTATCAAATTCTGAACAGATAAGAGCAGCCCAACCTTTTTGGCACCAAGGACCGGTTACGCAGAAGACAATTTTTTCACGGACAGGGGTGCGCACGCGATGGTTTCCAGATGACACAATTGTGCATTTTATTTCTGTTCGTTTGGTGTCGTGGTTAACTGTGCGGACTCTTATCTGGGTGAATCGGGTTCAATTCCCCCACACCTCCACTTGCAGCTGCTGGAATGGCCTTGGGTCAGCCATAGCTGTTGCTAAGTGGTTAAGTGCGCAGACTCTTATCTGGGAGAACCGGGTTTGATTCCCCCACTCTTCCACTTGGCACCTGCTGGAATGGCCTTGGGTCAGCCATAGCTCTTGCTAAGTGGTTAAGTGCGCAGACTCTTATCTGGGAGAACAGGGTTTGATTCCCCCACTCTTCCACTTGCACCTGCTGGAATGGCCTTGGAATGGGTCAGCCATAGCTGTGGCAGAGTTGTCCTTGAAAGAAGAAGATGATATTGGATTTATATCCCGCCCTCCACTCCGAAGAGTCTCAGAGCGGCTCACAATCTCCTTTATCTTCCTCCCCCACAACAGACACCCTGTGAGGTTGGGGGGGCTGGAGAGGGCTCTCACAGCAGCTGCCCTTTCAAGAAGAAGAAGAAGAAGAAGATATTGGATTTATATCCCGCCCTCCACTCCGAAGAGTCTCAGAGCGGCTCACAATCTCCTTTACCTTCCTCCCCCACAACAGACACCCTGTGAGGTGGGTGGGGCTGAGAGGGCTCCGAAGAGTCTCAGAGCGGCTCACAATCTCCTTTACCTTCCTCCCCCACAACAGACACCCTGTGAGGTGGGTGGGGCTGAGAGGGCTCTCACAGCAGCTGCCCTTTCAAGGACAACCTCTGCCAGAGCTATGGCTGACCCAAGGCCATGCCAGCAGGTGCAAGTGGAGGAGTGGGGAATCAAACCCGGTTCTCCCAGATAAGAGTCCGCACACTTAACCACTACACCAAACTGGCTCTAAGCTGTAAGAGCTTTCTCAGCCACACCCACCTCACAGGGTGTCTGTTGTGGGGGAGGAAGATAAAGGAGATTGTAAACCACTCTGAGATTTGGAGTGGAGGGCGGGATATAAATCCCAATGTTATCTTCTTCTTACATTGTAATATATAACGAAATAATGCTACCGTTCACAGCCCGGCTGCTAACAGGCCATGGACCAGTACTGGTCCACAGCCTGGGGGTTGGGGACCTCTGGATAAGAGTATCAGAATGTAGCTTCCTGGACTTCCCAAGTCCTCCTCGCTTCCCCTGAGTTTCCTTGAACTTCGTGATCCCAAGAGATAGAAGGGGCTGAGTTCTGTTTGGTGCCTTGCTATATGTCAGATGCTCGTCAGAATTGACTGGCAGTTACATTGGCTCCTAGGAAAAGGCGCTTAAGGTATGAATTAAGTTTTGTTCCTGGTTGCTCTGAGCCAACCAACCTCATGTGTCTTGCGTCAGAGCCGCCAAGGATACATCCTTTATCAAATTACTGTACGCAATGTTGGAAGTATGGAATTATGAATTAATGGTTGAACGCCAAAAGAATCTACATTTGGGACTGAAATGAAATAAATACGTTTTTTAAAGAACTGTCTCTCTTTCTTGCCGCAGTTGAGAAAGCAGCCTCTCTCCCTCCCCAAATGAACACAGCGGGGATGGAGGGGGGGCAGGAAAAGGTTCTTATGAATACCCAGGGCTTTTTTTGTAGCAGGAACTCCATTGCATATGAGGCCACACACCTTTGATGTAGCCAATCCTCCAAGAGCTTACAGTAGGCCCTGTAAGCTCTTGGAGGACTGGCTACATCAGTGGGGTGTGGTCTAATATGCAAAAGGAGTTCCTGCTACAAAAAAAGCCCTGTTCTATTATGATTGGGCTAGCCGGGGCCATCCAGGTTAGGGCCACACTCACATCAGCAGTCATAAGAGATGCCATGTTGGATCAGGCCAATGGCCCATCCAGTCCAACACTCCGTGTCACACAGTGGCCAAAAACCCCAGGTGCCATCAGGAAGTCCATCAGTGGGGCCAGGACACTACAAGCCCTCCCACTGTTGACCCCCCAAGCACCAAGAATACAGAGCATCACTGCCCGAGACATAAGAACATAACAGAAGCCATGTTGGATCAGGCCAATGGCCCATCCAGTCCAACAGTGTCACACAGTGGCCAAGAAACCAGGTACCGTCAGTGCTGGATTAAACCCTGTGGATGCCCCTAGGTGGTCATAATCTCGGGGGCCCCTCACAAAGTATCTCAAGAGTTAGAGCACGCCCCCCCCCCCCCGTGACCCCTGCTGCAGCCTTCAGGCACCTTCTCAAAAGCCCCTTAGACAAAGCTGTAGAGGAGAGGCAAACTTGGCGACAATGCAAGCAGCAACTGCACCAGGCAACTCAGGCAAATAGTGGCTCAGTCGCTGGCTGCGTGTGCAGGCTGGGAGGGCTGCACGCAGGGGAGAAATGGGGGAAGCCAGCCCGGGGCCTCTAAAGGCTTGGGGGCCTGTAGGCCAGTGCCTACTTGGCCTAATTCTTAATCCAGCCCTGGGTACCATCAGGAGGTCCACCAGTGGGGCCAGGACACTAGAAGCCCTCCCACTTCCTCGCCAGCACCCAGAATACAAAGCATCTCTGCCCCACACAGAGAGTTCCATCTATGCCCTGTGTTTAAGAGCCACTGGTGGACCTCTGCTCCGTATGTTTATCCCATCCCCTCTTGAAGCCGTCTGTGCTTGTAGCTGTCACCACCTTCTGTGGCACTGAACTCACAAGGTAAGCAAGCTCAGATCTGGTTAGTGCTAGGATGAGAGACCGCCAGGGAAGTCCAGGGTTACTACACAGAGGCCCACAGTGGTCTACCACCTCTGAAGTCTCTGGCCTTTAAACCCTTTTCAGAATTGTCATCTAGTTGCAGCCAACTTACGTCATAAGAACATAAGAGAAGCCATGTTGGATCAGGCCAATGTCCCATCCAGTCCAACACTGTGTCACACTGGCCAAAAATATATATACACACACACACACACACACACTGCGGCTAAGAGAGCCAGTTTGGTGTAGTGGTTGGACTCTTATCTGGGAGAACCAGGTTTGATTCCCCACTCCACTTGCACCTGCTGGAATGCCCTTGGGTCAGCCATAGCTCTGGCAGAGGTTGTCCTTGAAAGGGCAGCTGCTGTGAGAGTCCTCTCCAGCCCCACCCACCTCACAGGGTGTCTGTTGTGGGGGAGGGAGATAAAGGAGATTGTGAGCTGCTCTGAGACTCTTGAGTGGAGGGCGGAATATAAATCCGAGGTCGTTGTCATCTTCGAGCTTACTAAGGAGCCTTTGATGAGGAACTTTATCAAAAGCTTTCTGGAAGTCAAGGTAAACAACATCTATCGGGTCTCCTTTGTCAACATGTCTGTTCACCGCCTCAAAGAAATGTAACAGGTTAGTGAGGCAAGATCTTCCCTTGCAGAACCCATGCTGAGTCTTCCTCAATAACCCGTGTTCATCAATGTGCCTACTCATTCTGTCCTTGAGAATGGTTTCTACCAGCTTTCCCGGTATTGAAGTCAGACTGACTGGCCTGTAATTTCCTGGCTCTCCTCTGGAACCCTTTTTAAAGATGGGGGTGACATTTGCCAATGTTGTTAGCCACCCTGAGCCCGACGGGAGGGCGGGATATAAATATAATAAACTCGGTAGGGTTGTCAAGGCCAGAGACATTCTGAGGTGTTGGCAGCTGCTGTTTTGAGGCAAGAGAGTTGTGCTTTTGGCGTGCCTGGGCTCCTTTCGTAGCATCTGCCAAACCAGCACATTGGCATTTCACATAGATGGCAGGGTGGCAAGAGATTGGACTGCCGCTCACTTCATCAGAGGCTTGAAGCGTGTCCTCGGCTGACACAGAAACATACATTGGCAGAAAGAGAGGAAATGGTGACAAGTGGGATCAAGTAACCCCGAAATGCAAGAGGTCCAATCTCCGGCTTTTATGTGCCAGATGAACACGGTGCCCATTTCCAAGAGCAGAAACAGATGATAACCCAGTCTTCCTTGACTTGCTTTGCTAATATAGTCCCTGTGGTATTTTTAAGAATTCATCATCTTTACCGAGGCCTAATGAAATACTCCCCTAGTCCGGATGTCCGAGGCTAGCCTGATCTTATCAGAAGGTAAGCAGCACTGGCCCTGCTCAGTGTCCCCTCTAAGCAGACTCTGTGTGAGCTAGCTCACAGGTTTTATAGCCTCTAGCCCAGGGGTGTCAAACGTGTGGCCCAGAGGCAGAATCAGGCCCCCGGAAGGCTCCTATCAGGCCCCCGAGCAGCTGGCTGTCATCTGCTTCCTTCTCCCTCCCTCTTGCTTCCTTCTGCATCTTAACTTGCTTTGCCAGGCTTGCTCAATCACATAGAAGAAGAAGACGTATTAGTCTTAGCAATTTCGCTCCATTAGACAAATGTATATAGGTTTACCAATAATGCTTTTTCTTTTTGTTGTTGTTGATTTGTTGTTTAATTGTTTATTTGTTTTTTTGTCTTTTGATGTAAATAAAATCCTTTTTGTGGGGGAAAAAAAAAAGAAGAAGAAGAAGACGAGGATGATATTGGATTTATATTCCGCCCTCCACTCCGAAGAGTCTCAGAGCGGCTCACAATCTCCTTTCCTTTCCTCCCCCACAACAGACACCCTGTGAGGTGGGTGGGGCTGGAGAGGGCTCTCACAGCAGCTGCCCTTTCAAGGACAACCTCTGCCAGAGCTCTGGCTGACCCAAGGCCATGCTAGCAGGTGCAAGTGGAGGAGTGAGGAATCTAACCCGGTTCTCCCAGATAAGACTCTGCACACTTAACCACTACACCAAACTGGCTCTCCTACAGGAGCTACAAAGCAAAACCTCAGTTTTCTCCATTGGTTGAGGCTCCTCCCCCTCCTGGTCCCCTGGGGAGGGAGGGAAAGAGCCAGACCTTCCTTTGCCCAGTTCCCTGGATCCCATGGGAGAGATAAAAAGAAAGCACCTTTAAGACCAATAAGTGCTAATGTTTTAAGCATGTTTTATTTTTAAGGTTTTTTTTTAAAAAAATCCTTAGTCATGTTTGTCTGTTTCCAAAAAGTTTATATCTCTGCTACCTAATCTTAAATAGGTACACACACGGCCCGGCCCGACACAGCCCAGCCTGGGCCAACAAGGTCGCGTTTATGTTAGAGCCGGCCCTCATAACAAATGAGTTCGACATCCTTGCTCTAGCCCACACATACGGTATGTAGTCAGGGCTGGCTCTAGACCAGGGATGGCCAAACTCGCTTAATGTAAGAGCCACAAAGAATAAACATCAGATATCTGAGAGCCGCAAGACATGAACGTTAGATGTTTGAGAGCCGCAAGACAAAGGAAGGAAGGAAAATAGATGAGGGAGGGAGATGTGGAAAGAATGCAACTTTAACTTTAAAATGCATTCTCCAACCCACTGACTGACTTGGCTTGGAGGAGCGACTTAAAGAGACAAATGCCTTCTCCAAGCCAGCTGACGGGGCAGTGGGGGCTTTGAGAGGAGAAGAAGACGACTGCAGATTTATACCATGCCCTTCTCTCTGAATCAGAGACTCAGAGCAGCTTACAGTCTCCTATATCTTCTCCCCCCACAACAGACACCTTGTGAGGTGGGTGGGGCTGAGAGGGCTGTCACAGCAGCTGCCCTTTCAAGGACAGAGACTCAGAGCGGCTCACAATCTCCTTTCCCTTCCTCCCCCACAACAGACACCCTGTGAGGTAGATGAAGATATTGGATTTATATCCCGCCCTCCACTCTGTAGAGTCTCAGAGGGGCTCACAATCTCCTTTACCTTCCTCCCCCACAACAGACACCCTGTGAGGTAGATGAAGATACTGGATTTATATCCTGTCCTCCACTCCGAAGAGTCTCAGAGGGGCTCACAATCTCCTTTACCTTCCCCCCCACCCACAACAGACACCCTGTGAGGTAGATGAAGATATTGGATTTATATCCTGCCCTCCACTCCAAAGAGTCTCAGAGCGGCTCACAATCTCCTTCCCCCCCCCCCACAACAGACACCCTGTGAGGTAGATGAAGATATTGGATTTATATCCTGCCCTCCACTCCGAAAAGTCTCAGAGTGGCTCACAATCTCCTTTACCTCCCCCCTCCACAACAGACACCCTGTGAGGTAGATGAAGATATTGGATTTATATCCCGCCCTCCACTCCGAAGAGCCTCAGAGCGGCTCACAATCTCCTTTCCCTTCCTCCCCCCACAACAGACACCCTGTGAGGTAGATGAAGATATTGGATTTATATCCCACCCTCCACTCCGAAGAGCCTCAGAGCGGCTCACAATCTCCTTTCCCTTCCTCCCCCCACAACAGACACCCTGTGAGGTAGATGAAGATATTGGATTTATATCCTGCCCTCCACGCCAAAGAGTCTCAGAGCGGCTCACAATCTCCTTTACCTTCCTCCCCCACAACAGACACCCTGTGAGGTGGGTGGGGCTGGAGAGGGCTTTCACAGCAGCTGCCCTTTCAAGGACAACCTCTGCCAGAGTTATGGCTGACCCAAGGCCATTCCAGCAGCTGCAACTGGAGACACACAATATGTGTGAAAGGGCCAGATGTGGCTCCCGAGCCACAGTTCAACTACTCTAGCTCTAGACTGTCTGACAACCAAGCAAGACTAACTTCTGCCCCCCCCCCTCGCATAGATAATGTCACATGGGGTGCCCGATTTGGTGCCCTCAGAAGGCCAGCGCCCCAGGCAATCGTCTAGTTTGCCTAGTGGCAGGACCAGCCCTGTATGTACTTGCCCACAACTTTAACGCCAGTAGCTTATGAAGAAGAATTTTTGCTCACAAGACTCCACAGGGAGTCTTGGCCCTGGTCACTAATTGGATGGGAGGCCACCGAGGAAGTCCAGGGTTGCTCTGCAAAGGCAGGTAATGGCCATACCCACCTCTCTTTGCCTCTTGCCTATAAAACCCAATGGAAAAGGAAAGGTCTCCTGTGCAAGCAACAGGCGTTTCCGACTCTGGGGTGACGTTGCTTTCACAATGTTTTCACGGCAGACTTTACGGGGTGGTTTGCCCTTGCCTTCCCCAGTCACCTACACTTCCCCCCTCAGCAAGCTGGGGACTCATTTTACCGATCTCCGAAGGATGGAAGGCTGAGTCAACCTCGAGCCGGCTACCTGAAAACCCAGCTTCCGCCGGGGAACGAACTCAGGTCGTGAGCAGAGCTTAGGACTGCAGCGCTGCAGCCTTAACACTCTGCGCCACGGGGCTCTTGGCTAGACCCTTCTGTGTCTTGCTGTGGCTACCGCTCTGGCATTTGCCACATGGAATCAGGCAACCAGGTGAAGCTTCTCCCCAGAAAGGGGCTCAGGACTGATTGGCTAGTGTTCTGCGCGGACAGAAATCATATTTCAGCCACCTCCGTTGTTTGGAGGTTCATAAGCCATTTCAGTCATCAAACAATATAGGAGAAAAGGACATGTTTTAACCCGCACCCTTGAGTGCACTCACCCACACATTCGCAGCACGATTCCCACAAGTTCCCCAGGCAAAAGGCACACTCTTGACAGCATGGGCAGCCAGCGTGGTTCGCCTCGCACTGGCACACTTCCTGCCAAGAGATGCCAAGTGGAGTGTCACAACTTTTAACTCTTATCAAGTGTATTTTAATCCCACCCTTCCCCCCCAAGGAGTACAGGGCACCAAATGTGGTTTTAAGAAGATGACTGCAGATTTATACCCCGCCCTTCTCTCTGAATCTTTCTGATTCAGACTTAGAGCGGCTTAAAAAAGGTAAAGGTAGTCCCCTGCGCAAGCACCAGTCGTTTCCGACTCTGGGGTGACGTTGCTTTCACAACGTTTTCATGGCAGACTTTTTATGGGGTGGTTTGCCATTGCCTTCCCCAGTCATCAACACTTTCCCCCCAGCAAGCTGGGGACTCATTTTACCGACGTCGGAAGGATGGAAGGCTGAATCCACCTGAGCCAGCTACGTGAACCAGCTTCCGCTGGAAAGTGGCTTACAATCTCCTATATCTTCTCCACCCGCAACAGACACCCTGTGAGGTGGGTGGGGCTGAGAGGGCTCTCACAGCAGCTGCCCTTTCAAGGACAACCCCTGCGATAGCTATGGCTAACCCAAGGCCATTCCAGCAGGTTCAAGTGGAGGTGTGGGGAATCAAACCCGGTTCTCCCAGATAAGAGTCTGCACACTTACCCATTACACCAAACTGGCTCTCCTTAAGACTCACAAACAACCTGGTGAGAGACTGGGAGGGGCTCAGGTTCACCCAGCATGCTTGATAGCAGGGGGGCTGGGTTTGAACGCGGGTCCCACTAGATCCAAGATCCACACTCATAACCAGTGTCCCCTCTAAGGTGAGTTAGTGTGAGCTAGCTCACAGTTTTTTAGCCTCTGGCTCACACGTTTTTGTCTTAGCTCAGGAAAAATGGCTCCAGAGCAAACTAATTTATGCAGGAGCTCACAGATTTCATGCCTGTAGCCCATGAAGTAGAATTTTTGCTCACAAGACTCCATAGATTAGAGGGAGCATGGTACTGCTGCATTTCACTGGTTCTCCCTTTAAAGTAGCTGCCAGGCTTTTTCATCTTGAAAAAGGTCCCGGGTTGCCTCAAAGGAAAAACCTTCCTCTCGTGTGCCAGTGGCTTGTACATTTCTCAAACCAGCTTTGCTTTGAAGTTTTGGGAAAGATTGCAGCAAAGCCTAGAGGGCTGCAGTGTGTGTATGTGTATGGGCCGGGGGCGGGGGGGAGGTAGGAAAACTGGGATTTCCCCAGCCACATGGCAGCAATTTCCTTCCCCTAGCCTAGGCAGACCCAGAGACTTTTTTAAAAAGTATTGAATATAATCAGGGCTTTTTTTGAGCAGGAACGCAGTTCCGGCTGGCTTGGTGCCAGGGGTGTGTGGCCTAATATGCAAATGAGGCCCTGCTGAGCTTTTTCTACTTAAAAGCCCGATGTGAAACAATGGTGATGGCAGGGGGTGTGGCCTAATATGCAAACGAGTTCCCGCTGGGTTTTTCCCCCCTACAAAGAAAGCCCTGAATATAATTCTAATCCTATAACAACACGCACAACAGATTTTCTGAATTCCCAGTTTTCATTTTGTTAAAGTCTTGCCCCTTTTGTTGAGGAGATATTAAGGGAAAGGCATGTCTCTGCAACAAAAGGGGCTAAAGACTCACATTTTTTAAAAAAAAAATAAATCTGGTGAATTTGACACACAGATTGTTATAGTATTATGCCAATATAAAAACATTCAATTGATAATTTTTTTTAAAAAATAACTGGGGGGGGGGGTGGAACAGCAACCCAGAGAAGAAAGGTTGGCGGCCATTTCTGAAGGACTGGGCCAAGGAAGCAACAGGGGCGCCTCCCATGCAGAAGACCCATAGACAATGCACAGCATCAGCTTCTCCAGCAGCTACAGGGAAACCACACAAGCCTGTCCCCGTGTGGAAGCCACCTTGGAGAGTGGAGCCAATAAATACCCCGGAGTCTAAAAAAACCCAATCCTTTGGAGTGCCAGTTAGTGAGGTGGGCCTCCAATTTGAACTCAGAACAGAAGAGAGCTCTGGGCCACCAGAGGAGGAGGCCACGTTGTCCTGGCCTGAAGGTCTAAGCCCCAGAGGGCACATCCTTCGGGGAATCTCACCTGCAAGAGGCACTTGCTGACATCGCTGGCGCAGAGAGCCTTATTGCACCCGTCCGCAGGGGAGGCCACGGCCCATGTCGCCGCTGCCACCAAAAGCAAGGCCAGGCCACGAGGCATTACGGTGGTGTTGCCGGGGGTGGACCCCGCTGGAAGAGCAATGGAAAGCAGAAGGGGATCGTGTGAGCGCAGAAAGGCAAGGCGCGTCGGGAGTGCACGCTCAGCATCTCGCAGCACTGATCTGTTGTAACTTGTAATCCCCCCCCCCCCACACAGTTTGGGATTGGGATATCCCTAGAGGTTAGGGTGTGAGGCCTTGGGAAGGCAGCGTTGGAAGAGGGGAGGGACCTCAGAAGGATACGATGCTCTAGAGCAGGGCCGGCCAAACCTGCTTGACGTAAGAGGCACCAAAAGTCAACGCCAGATGTTTAAGAGCCACAAGACATGAACGTCAGATGTTTGAGAGGCGGATGGTTGAGAGGAAGGAAGGAAAGCAGACAGATGCGGGGAGGGAGGAGGTAGGGAGAGGTGGAAAGAAAGCAACTTTGAATGCATTCTCCAAGCTGCTGGCTGGCTTGGCTTGGAGAAGTGATTTAAAGAGGGGAAAAAGCCTTCTCCAAGACAGCCAATGGGGGCTTGGAGAGTCACACAATACATGTGAAAGAGCCACACGCGGCCCCCGAGTTACAGTTTGGCCATCATTGCTCTAGAGGCCTCCTTCCAAACAGGGCCAGATCTGGGGGGGGGGGGTCGCAGAGGGGGGTGTTTGCCCCGGGCGCCGATGGAGTGGGAGCCGCCAAATTGGGTATGGAGTCTACTGTGTTCTATGGGCTCATAAGATATAATGGGACCACAAGGGGGTGTCATTTTTGATGATGATGATATTGGATTTATATCCCACCCTCCACTCCAAGTCTCAGAGCAGCTCACAATCTCCTTTACGTTCACCCCCCACAACAGACACCCTGTGAGGTGGGTGGGGCTGAGAGAGCTCTGACAGAAGCTGCCCTTTCAAGGACAACTCCAGCGAGAGCTATGGCTGACCCAAGGCCATGCCAGCAGGTGCAAGTGGAGGAGCGGGGAATCGAACCCGGTTCTCCCAGATAAGAATCCACACACTTCACCACTACACAAACTGGCTCTCAGAGACTCTCAGAGGCTCAGAGCGGCTTACAATCTCCTTTATCGTCCTCCCCCGCAACAGACACCCTGTGAGGCGGGTGGGGCTGGAGAGGGCTCTCCCAGCAGCTGCCCTTTCAAGGACAACCTCTGCCAGAGCTATGGCTGACCCAAGGCCATGCCAGCAGGTGCAAGTGGAGGAGTGGGGAATCTAACCCGGTTCTCTCAGATAAGACTCTGCACACTTAACCACTACACCAAACTGCCCCCATCAAAAAAATAATAATGTAGATCCGGTCCTGCTTCCAAAGCAGCCATTTTCCCCAGGGGAGCCAAGCGCTTTCATTTGGAGATGAGTTGCCATTCCAAGAGATGTTCAGGTTGCACCTTAGCCTACATACGCTTGGTAGTCAGTTGTGGCCTAAAAGGAAGAGTGGGACCATTATTTTACTAGTGCTTTGCTTGGACACCGGGAGGTGATTTTGACTGACCTTGGGTGCAGGTAACCACACTTTGCTTCCTTGGAAAGTGAAATTTCCTTCCCTCTCTTCGTCTCCCAAAACCTGTCCTTTAAAAAAGAAAGAAAGAAATGCTGCTTTTCTCATCTCTTTCCTGTTTTCCACATCTCAGCTCTGAACCAAACAGGGCAACGGGACAGCCCCTCTCCTTCTCCAAAAGTACGTTGCTTCCAAATAACACCAGTTGCTTCAATTGCTGCTCCGAGTCACGTGTTAAATGATCGCTGGTTGAGTTACTGCTGTATTTTTATTAAGACCACTGATGCTTGGTTTGTGTTAGCATTTGAAACATTTTCTAAAAGTTACTAGTTTCTCCCTTTCTCACCATATGAGAACTCGTGGGCATTCGATGCAATCGCTGAGCAGTCGGGTTCGAACGGATCAAAGGAAGTCCTTCTTCACCCAAAGGGTGATGAACACTTGGAATTCACTGCCACAGGAAGAGGCGGCTACAAACATAGGCAGCTTCAAGAGGGGATTGGATAAAAATATGGAGCAGAGGTCCATCAGTGGCTGTTAGCCGCAGCATATTGCTGGAACTGTCTGGGGTACTGATACGCTGTATTCTTGGTGCTTGGGGGGGGGGTGCAAAGTGGAAGGGCTTCTAGCCCCACTTGTGAACCTCCTGATGGCACTTGGTGGTTTTTTTGTCTGACACAGAGTGTTGGACTGGATGGGCCACTGGCCTGATCCAACATGGCTTCTCTTATGTTCTTATGATGCTGCTAAATAGTGAGGCTGTATTTTAATCCTTATTAACAGGGGATGGGAAGCAGCTGTTCTCACTTCAGCTGGGAAGGTAGGGTTGCCAACTCTGAGTTGGGGAATTCCTGGAGATTTGGGTGTGGAGCTTTGGGAAACTACTTGAGATTTGGGAGTGGAGAGGGCAGGGATCTCAGTGGGGTACAATGCCGTACAGCCCACCCTCCAAAGTAGAGGTGGCCAAAGTTGCTTAACCTAAGAGTCACATAGAATAAACGTCAGATGTTTGAGAGCTGCAAGACATAAACATCAGATGAAGGCAGGCAAGCAGGCAGACAGGCAAATAGATGGGGATGGAGAGGTGGAAAGAAAGCAACTTTAACTTTAAATGCATTCTCCAAGCTGCCATATGGCTTGGCTTGGATAAATGATTTTTAAAGCCTTCTCCAAGCCAGCTGATGGGGCTGTGGGGGCTTCAAGAGCCACACAATATGTGCAAAAGAGCCACATGTGGCTCCCGAGCCCCAATTTGGCCACCCTTGCTCCATAGCATCCCTTTTCTCCACGGCAACTGATCTCTGTCGTCTGGAGATGAGCTGTAACTTCCAGGGGATCCCCAGGCCCCACCTGGAGGCTGGCATCCCTAGAAGGGACATCAGTGCCATAAAGCCCACCCTCCGAAATTACCATTTTCCCCGGGGGAACTGATCCGGGGACTGGTTGTCCTTTCGGGAGATCTTCAGACCCCACCTGGAGGTTGGCAAGCCAAACTGGAATAAAAGGCAGCCCCCCCCCTTACAACTTATCCCTAGAGCAGTGGTCCCCAACTTTTTTGGCACCAGGGACCGGTTTTGTGGAAGACAATTTTTCCACAGACCAGTGGGGGAGGGGTATGGTTTTGGGATGATATAATTGTGCACTTTGTTTTGGTGTGGTGGTTAAGTGGGCGGACTCTTATCCGGGAGAACCGGGTTTGATTCCCCACTCCTCCACTTGCAGCTGCTGGAATGGCCTTGGGTCAGCCACAGCTCTCACAGGAGTTGTCCTTGAAAGGGTAGTTTCTGTCAGAGCTCTCTCAGCCCCACCCACCTCACAGGGTGCCTGTTGTGGGGGAGGAAGATAAAGGAGATTGTGAGCCACTCTGAGATTCGGGCGACAGGATATAGATCAAATGGCATCTCATTATTATTATTACATTGTAATATCCATGGCTTTTTTTTTTAGCCGGATCACACAGGAACGCAGTTCCGGCTGGCTTGGTGTCAGGGGGTGTGGCTTAATATACAAATGAGTACCTACTGGGCTTTTTCTACAAAAAAGCCCTATGTCAGGGGTGGCCAATGGTAGCTCTCCAGATGTTTTTTTGCCTACAACTGCCATCGCTGGAGCTGATGGGAGTTGTAGGCAAAAGACATCTGGAGAGCTACCGCTAGCCACCCCTGCCCTATGTGAAACAATGGTGACATCAAGGGGGTGTGGCCTAATATGCAGATGAGTTCCTGCTGGGCTTTCCCTACAAAAATAACTCTGGTAATATATAATGAAATAATTATACAACTCACGGCCCGGTTGCTAACAGGCCGCGGACCGGTCCGGTCCACCGACAGGGGGTTGGGGACCCTTAGAACATAAGAACATAAGAGAAGCCATGTTGGATCAGGCCAATGGCCCATCCAGTCCAACACTCTGTGTCACACAGTGGCCAAAATTTTTTTGTATATATATACATACACACACACTGTGGCTAATAGCCACTGATGGACCTCTGCTCCGTATTTTTATCTAAACCCCTCTTGAAGGTGGCCATGCTTGTGGCCGCCACCACCTCCTGTGGCAGTGAATTCCACATGTTAATCATCCTTTGGGTGAAGAAGGACTTCCTTTGATCCGTTTTAACCTGTCTGCTCTTGAACAGGGCCGGATCTAGGGTGGGGGGCAGATGGGGGTGCTTGCCCTGGGTGCCGACGGAGGGGGGGCACCAGATTGGGTATGGAGTCCATTGTATTCTATGGGATCATAAGATAAAAGGGGCACCCCATAAGGGGGCGCCATTTTTTAATTTTGCCCCCCCCCTCAAAAACATGTCGATCCGGTCCTGCCCTAGAGCATTATGTAAGCGGGTGGGGGGGGGGAGAAGTATAACCTCCCCCCCCCCCCCAGTAAGTGGGCTGGACTTCGAAATGGTGGGAGAAGCAGCATCCCGCCCCCCTCCCCAAAACCTGGGGCTTCTTTTCTCCCAGGACAAAAGACGCCCGGCTCAGTTCGTGGCCAGATCTCGGCGTGGGGGGAGACAGAGCAGGCCAGGAGAGGGAAGAGAGGAGAGGAAGAGTCGGGGAAACCTGGGCAAGATTTTGCACGACAAAAAAGTAAAAGTTTGCAGGGCGGTTACCTGGCGGAGGGGGGGGGGGGCGGTCTGCCAAGTGCAAGGGGGCGCCGTCGCCCCCCTCTGGGTCGGCGCCTGGTCGGAAAAGAAGGAGGGATCCGGGCGGAGAGAGGAGGAGAAAAAGGGATTTCTGGAGAGGGAGAAGAGGAGCGAGATGGAGGGAGGAGGAGGAGGAGGAGGGGAGAGCGGGGGGGGGGGTTGGAGAGGAGGGGAAGGCGGCAGGGAAGGCCGCCCTGGTTCGGGGGTGGGGGAGGGACCCAGGTCGGTGCTTTTATATATTTTTTTCACTATTTCTTTCTTGAAAGCATCCAGATCAGGGCAGCTTTGGAAGGTGGCTTGCACGGCGTCACCCCACCCCAGGGTGGGGGCCTCTCAGCTCTGTGAAGCCCACCCTCCCGGCTTTCACGCGCCAGTCTCCCGGGAAGTTGGCAACCGTGGGCTCAGCAGTCCTTGTTGCTGCAGCCCGGTTGCCGATAAACTAACACTCGCCGGACCCCCCCAAATTGAGCTTCTTATAATCAGCCAACAAACTTCCCCGGGATTTTGCATACTTATGCACCGCCGGCTCTGTATTTCGGACTGTTTGCCCATCCATTCTGTTGTCATAAGAACATAAGAGAAGCCATGCTGGATCAGGCCAACGGCCCATCAAGTCCAACACTCTGTGTCACACAGTGGCAAAAATGTTATATACACACATACACTGTGGCTAATAGCCACTGATGGACCTGTGCTCCTCTGCTGATGAAGCCTGCCTCTAGCACACAAAAACTTCTGAATAAGGCTTTGCTGGGCTTAAAGGTGACTCCTCCGTCCTGTGTTCGAAAGCTTTCAAAGGTTCCTTGGACACTTCACCTGTCATTTCAGTCCTTGGGCTTTCCTGGATTGAAAGGATGACGCATTTGGAACGTTTGCGCATTCACTTCTGGGGTAGGAAACACACATGTAAACATCACTCGGCGCTTTTAACAGACGTTTTATTTCTTTGGTTCTTTTTAGGACATTTAAAAAAAATTCTTTTATCGGTTATGAACATTCATACACACTGTTTCGCCAATGGCATTTCACTGTTATATTGGGGAAGGCGGAAAGAATGTCTGGTCTCTGTTCACAGCTAGCATCTTCCCTTGATCCGAAGGAATACTTCCCTTGGAATCCTTTGTCCGACCCTTTAGAACTGATCGAGCCTGGACACTGGGGTGGGTGGCTTTTAGATTATCTCGCCCCCCCCACCCCCATTTATCAGACCCATGATGAAGAAAATAGCGCCACCGTCAGATATACAAAGTTCCTTGTGGATACCTTTCTATGGCAGAACAGTGATTACAAAAGCATCTACTGCAAGAAATATGCAAATAAATCAATTACAAATACACTAAAATTAAGGCACTGATAATGAAATAATAAAAGGTGTATTATAATGCCATAACAGCCCACCCTCCAAAGCAGCCCACTCTCCAAATTTCCCCTCCCATATGGAGCAGAGGCCTATCAGTGGCTATCAGCCACAGCATATTGTTAGAACTCTCTCTCTGGGGCAGTGATGCTCTGTATTCTTGGTGCTGGGGGGGCAAAGTGGGAGGGCTTCTAGTGTCCTAGCCCCATTGGTGGACCTCCTGACAGCACCTGGGGGTTTTTTTTGCCACTGTGTGACACAGAGTGTTGGACTGGATGGGCCATTGGCCTGATCCAACATGGCATCTCTTATCTTCTGCATATCTACATGAATTCTGGCCCTCTGTTTCTTTTGGGGACAGGCAATTCTGCCCTATCTGCATTAACTGTAACTTGATTCAGGTGGGTAGCCAGGTTGATCTGAAGTAACAAAATAAAGTTTGCATCCTTTGGCACTTTTAAGGCCATTTATGAGTTATTACAATACTTAGGGCAATGGAACCTCCAGGGCTTAACAGAGATATCTGGTTCTTATCTCACCACACATGCTAAATCACTCAATTCTCAAATCTGAAAGTCCCGTAGCACCTTAAGGATAGGGTAGTAGCTTTTGTGAGTCACTGCTCACTTCTTCTCCCATCTGGTTGTTAAATGTTATTATCTGCATGCTAATTTGCTGCTATTCACAGGTCTTACCAACTGCTTTAATTCAATCGTGGCTATATTTAACTCTCAACTGCTTAGGCATCTTGACTCTAATTAGCCCTTCCAAGCAACTAAGGGCCATCTCCTCTTTAAGTAAGGCTCGAGGGGAAGGGTTTCAATGCATTTGAAGGGCTTCAGTTTATCTAACAAAGCAGGAGTCGAGGGGCATCTTTAAGACCAACCAAGTTTTATTCAGAACGCCAGCTTTCGTGTGCTCTCTAAGCACCCTTCATCAGACGAGGGGATCAGGTATTGTGGGCTGAAATACAAGCAGTTTGTTGATTACGTATGCAGGCTGATCGCATGGTAAATCAGTGCGGCTTGGCCATTTGGTCTGGATAGCCATAAAAGGTGTTTCTGTAAATCTAGGTGAATCACAAAAGGACGTGTATTTCCTAGTTGTACTCCACCTACACGTGCTTTTGCGATTCACCTAGATTTACAGAAACACCAGTTGGCAGAGGACTTTATTACCTTTTATGGCTATCCAGACCAAATGGCCAAGCCACACTGGTTTACTATGTGATCAGTCTGCATACTTAAACAACAAACTGCTTGTATTTCAGCCCACAATACCTGATCGATGAAGTGTGCTTAGAGAGCACACGAAAGCTTACGTTCTGAATAAAACTTGGTTGGTCTTAAAGGTGCACTTGACTCCTGCTTTGTTCAACTACTTCAGCCCAACACGGCTGCCCACCTGGATCAATTTATCTATGCGTGCAAAGCTTAGACCTGGGGTGGCCAAACCGCAGCTTGGTAGCTGTGTAATTTGATTGGTTGCTTTATTCTAATTTTGATGCGTAATTTGATTGGTTGCTTGATTCCAACTTTGATGGGTAATTTGATTGGTTGCTTTATTCCAAATACAGCAGAATTGCTCTCAGAGGGGGACTGTCTGTTGTGTCCCTGCAAAAGTCCCTGTCGTGGCATGTTTCTTTCCAGCCCGGAAATGCAAACAGTATGGTCATTTGCACAGACACGAAGAAGGGAAGGGTTATACTTACACCTTCTAAAGTAAAACTTGTTGGGTATAAGATTGAAGAGTGTTCAGTTTTAACTTGGGATCCCAGCTCAGCAGTCAGAAGTTTGGGGTCATCCATCATTCAGAAGACCAAAAGCAACGGTGAGTGTCCGGTGCTATTATGGATCTTATGAGTTGTGGATGATGAAGATGACGACTGCGGATTTATACCCCGCCCTTCTCTCTGAATCAGAGACTCATAGCGGCTTACAATCTCTTATATCTTCTCCCCCGACAATAGTCACCCTGTGAGGTGGGTGGGGCCAAGAAAGCTCTGCCCTTTCAAGGACAACCTCTGAGAGCTGTGGCTGACCCAAGGCCATTCCAGCAGGTGCAAGTGGAGGAGTGGGGAATCAAACCTGGTTTTCCCAGATAAGAGTCCGCACACTTAACCACTTAGCAAGAGCTCTGGCTGACCCAAGGCCATTCCAGCAGGTGCAAGTGGAGGAGTGGGGAATCAAACCCGGTTCTCCCAGATAAGAGTCCGCACACTTCACCACTACACCAAACTGGCTACACGGAGATGACTTGTGGTCTTACTCCCTAAGTATTTAGTGGCAGACAGGGCCGTCAAATCGCAGCTAGCTTATGGCAACCCCATATGGTTTTCAAGGCCAGAGACATTCAGAGGTGGATTGCCTCTGCCTGTCCCTGAATAGTGACCCTGGGCTCCCAACCAAATGCTAACCAAGACTAACTCTGCTTAGCTTAAGGTTGCCAAGTCCAATTCAAGAAATATCTGGGGACTTTGGGGGTGGAGCCTGGAGACTTTGGGGGTGGAGCCAAGATCAAGGCTGTGACAAGCATAATTGAACTCCAAAGGGAGTTCTGCCCATCACATTTAAAGGGACGGCACACCTTTTCAATTCCTTCCTTCCATAGGAAATAATGGATAGGGGCACCTTCTTTTGAGGCTCATAGAATTGGATCCCTCGGTCCAATCTTTTTGAAACTTGGGGTGTATTTTGGGGAGAGGCACTAGATGCTATATTGAAAATTTGGTGCCTTTACCCCAAAAAACAGCTCCCCCAGAGCCCCAGATACCTGCGGATCAATTCTCCATGATTTCCTATGGGAATAAATCTCCATAGGGAATAACAGAGTTCCCAGCAGACATTTCCCTCCCCTCCCCCCGCTTTCTGATAACCCTGAAGCGGGGGGAGGGCCTCCAAACTGGGGGATCCCCTGCCCCCTTTGGGGGATTGGCAACCCTAGCTTAGCTGCCAAGATCTGATGCTCTCCTGGACCATCAGGTCAGGGCCCAAAGTATTTAAATCAAAGTTTAGGCTTAAAGCTCAAGATGCAGTTGCGCAAACTGCCACCTATGCCCTTTTTGTGACAGCTGTCCAGATGTTCCAGGTCAAGTTCACCCAACACCTTTTCTCTGTGTGAGGATCATTTCAGTAGGGGGTGGGGGTGGGAAAGCATATAACCAGTACAGAAGAATGTGGTGCAAAGAAGAAGATGATATTGGATTTATATCCCGCCCTCCACTCCGAAGAGTCTCAGAGCGGCTCACAATCTCCTTTCCCTTCCTCCCCCACAACAGACACCCTGTGAGGTGGGTGGGGCTGAAAGAGCTCTCCCAGCAGCTGCCCTTTCAAGGACAACCTCTGCCAAAGCTATGGCTGACCCAAGGCCATCCCAGCAGCTGCAAGTGGAGGAGTGAGGAATCAAACCCGGTTTTCCCAGATAAGAGTCTGCACACTTAACCACTACACGAAACTGGCTCTCACAATCTCCTTTATCTTCCTCCCCCACAACAGATACCCTGTGAGGTGGGTGGGGCTGAAAGAGCTCTCCTAGCAGCTGCCCTTTCAAGGACAACCTCTGCCAAAGCTATGGCTGACCCAAGGCCATCCCAGCAGCTGCAAGTGGAGGAGTGAGGAATCAAACCCAGTTTTCCCAGATAATAGTCTGCACACTTAACCACTACACGAAACTGGCTCTCACAATCTCCTTTATCTTCCTCCCCCACAACAGACACCCTTTGAGGTGGGTGGGGCTGGAGAGGACTCTCACAGCAGCTGCCCTTTCAAGGACAACGTCTGCCAGAGCTATGGCTGACCCAAGCCCATTCCAGCAGGTGCAAGCGGAGGAGTAGGGAATCAAACCCGGGTCTCCCAGATAAGAGTCCGCACACTTCAGCACTACACCAAACTGGCTCTCCTAAGGCCAACTGATTTTCGATACATAACACTGCTCAGGAAGCCCACTCCGCTTAACCGTTTCAGGGCTCTTTTGTGTGCGTGGCAGGATTAGCGTGAACGTGTGCACAAGGAACAAACTGTTTGACTTTCCCCCAGGTTTCCTCGAGTTCGGTGCGCCAGCGATGCGAGTGTGAACATTCAGACAGTTCTTGTTTCCCAAGAATTCATGCAGGGAGATGGGGGAAACAAGGTAACATGGGAACCAATCCTCGGTATGATAACCCAGTGAGTGATCTAGAGCCTGGTGACAGCCGATACCAGGAAGAGGCACTCGTGGGTGTGGCAGTGGAGAACGTCCATCGTCTTCTGACTCTCTCTTCTTTCCCCTTACTCTTTGCCTTCCTTTCCTGCCTCCCACATTCCCTCTAAGCTGAGTTTGTGTGAGCTAGCTCACAGTTTTTTTAGCCTCCAGCTCACATATTTTTGTCTTAGCTCAGGAAAAAAATGGCCCCCCGAGCAAAGTAATTTATGCAGTAGCCAAAGCACTTGCTCACAACTTTAACTGCGGTAGCTTATGAAGTCGAATTTCTGCTCACAAGACTCCATGGCTTAGAGAGTGCGTTGCCTGCCTTCGGGGTGTGTGCGCATTTGGCTTGCTCCTCGCTCAAAATAAGGCACCAATGAGGTCCCAAGGCAGAGAGGGGACTCTCTTGATGAACCTCAAGATGGACCGGTTTCTTAGCAACGCAGACGGTGCATGGGAGGGGGAGGCAAAGAATATCCACCATACTTATGTAGATAGGGTTGCCAGGTCCAATTCAAGAAGCATCTGGGGACTTTGGGGGTGGAGCCAGGAGACATTGGGGGTGGGGCCAGAAGCAAGGGTGTGACAAGCACGACTGACCTCCAAAGGGAGTTCTGGCCATCACCTTTAAAGGGACCGCATGCCTTTTAAAAGCCTCCCCTCCATTTTGAAATAATGAAGGATAGGGGCACCTTCTTTGGGAGCTCATAGAACTGGACCCCCTGGCCCAATCTTTTTGAAACTCGAAGGGTATTTTGCAAAGAGGCACTGGATGCTATGCTGCAGATTTGGTGCATTTACTTTGAACGACAGCCCCCTCATAGCCCCAGATACCCACAGATCAATTCTCCATTATTTCCTATGGGAATCGGTCTCCACAGGGAATAATGAAATGCCCAGCAGACATTTCCCTCTCCCCCCCCCCCCACCCGTTTTATGATAACCCTGAATCAGGGGGAGGACCTCCAAACTGGGGGTGATCCCCTGCCCCCACCTGAGGACTGACAACCTTATATATAGGTTTTAATCAGTCCCAGACAACATGCATGAATAGGGTTGCCAATCCCCAGGTTGGGGCAGGGGATCCCCAGGTTTGAAGGCCCCCCCCCCCTGCTTCAGGGTCATCTGAAAGCGGCGGGGGGTGGGGAGAGGAGGGAAATGTCTGCTGGGCACTCTGTGATTCCCTATGGAGACTGATTCCCGTAGGGTACAATGGAAAATTGATCTGCAGGTATCTGGGGTTCTAGGTGAGCTGTTTTCTGAGGTAGGGGCACCAAATTTTCAGCATAGCATCTGATGCCTCCTCACAAATTACCCTCCAATATTCAAAAGGATTGGACCAGGGAGTCTAATCCTATGAGTGCCCAAAGAAGGTGTCCCTATCCTTCATTATTTCCAATGGAGAGAAGGCATTTAAAAGGTGTGCGTTCCCTTCTGGTGATGGCCAGAACTCCCTCTGGAGTTCAATTATGCTTGTCACAACCTTGCTCATGGCTGCACCCCCAAAGTCTCCTGGCCCCACCCCTAAAGTCCCCAGATATTTCTTGAATTGGACTTGGCAACCCTCTGCATGAAGCTGCCTTAGACTGACTCAGACCACTGGTCGATCAAAGTCAATATCGTCTACTCAGAGCCGTAGTGGCTCTCCAGGGTTTCAGGCAGAGGTCTTTCACATCGCCTACTGCCTTGTCCTGTAAACTGGAGATGCCAGGGATTGAACCCGAGACCTTCTGCATGCTGAGCAGGAGTTCTGCCACCGAGCCATGGCCCCTCCCTTAAAGAGAGATCTTTCTGGTCCAGAGGAAGGCTGCCGGGTTGTGGTGTAGGAGATCTGGGTTGAGATCATTCCTCCACACAGAACCAAGTCCCTCTCTTTCAGCCTGTTTCCCATCTGTAAAATGGAAGTAGTGGCTACCAGTGTCCCCTGTAAGCTGAGTTAGCGTGAGCAAGCTCTCAGTTTTTGAGCCTCCGGCTCACACGTTTTTGCCTCAGGAAGAATGGCCCTAGAGCAAACGAATCGATGCGGTCGCTCACAACTTTAATGCCAGTGGCTCACAACAGAGCACAATTTTTGCTCACAAGGCTCCACAGCTGAGAGGGAGTATTGGTGGCTACTTCTTGGGATCTCTTTCTGAGGCAAAAAGCTATCTTGAGGTGACTTGGCCACCCCCCCAGCCCCGGGCCTTGGGGAAAACATGCACACAATGCTAAATAACAAGTTACCATGTCCCAAAAGACAATTGTATATGGTGTGGTAGGTTGTTATTTCCTTTCTTTCCTTCATCCAGGACTTGACTAAAGGACTTGTCTGATGGTTGCTAAACTGGCAACTTCATGGAAGACTCTGACCTTTCCTCAAACCCAGCCCAGCCGTATTGGCAGCCGTTCCTACTCCTTGGTCTTAAGGCAAGCCTCAAGACATCTGGCGAGACTCCCCTTTGCCCTGCCCCCCCCTGCTTTCCTTTGCTTTCTCTCCTTTCCTCTCTCTCATTGGTGTGGCTGCCGGACCCCCTATATGAAATGTATCCATCCTGTCTCACAGCAATCATGAGTGGGGCTGGGAGGCTCGTCCTCCTCTTCCACAGAGGGCGGGGGTCTCAGACAATAGTTGCGGCCTTGGTTGTTGTCCCAGAACTCCTTCCCGCCCACCAGGTAGCAGAGCGCAAACTCTAGGCTGACCCCGGGGGGCAACGGGACAGGCAGTGGCAGGCGGAAGGCAAAGCGGTCGGCGTGGTCCCGGTCCCGCCCCGCAGGGGCGGCGTAGGAAGCCCGAGCTTCACGCTGAGTGACCCAGAAGTCCCAGGTGTACCGGACGGAAACCCGTTTCTCATAGGCCAAGTTGAGCACCCGAATGGTTCCGGACACGCAAGAGCCCTCAGCCCTGGCTCCTTCTAGCACAATGCACTGCTCCAAGAGGCGTGGCAAGAAATCGGGCATCGAGAGCGGGTCTGGGAAAGTGGGTTCCAGGAGGCACCAGAGATTCAGAGGGTCCTGGGGAGACAAAAAAGAAGGAGGAGGAGGAACAGAGGATTAGGAAAAAAGAAGTCCGTGGCGGAGAGAATGTTTGACTAAACATTAGGAAGAACTTCCGGATAGTTAGTGCAGTTCCACAGTGAAACAGGCTTCCTAGGGAGGTGGTGGGCTCTCCTTCTTTGGAGGTTTCTTTGACTCAGCAATGGTGACTCTGTGAACTCAGGCAGCTCATGATAAGGAAGGTAGGACCTAGGAAGGGTTGCATCTGTGCTTCGTTCTCGTGGCCCTTTCTCACACGTCCAGGGAAGTCAGGGAAATTGGGGTCAGGCGGTGATTTTTCTCCAGGTCAGGCCAGACCAGTTTGGCCAGAAATCCTGGAGGTTTTTTGGCCATCTTCTGTGGATGGAGCCTTAGACTGTCTGGCACCCTAGGCAAGGCGAACTTCTGGTGCCTCCCCCCACGCTGATAACATTACTGAGTCACATGGGGGAGGCATGGCGCTCTAGGCAATTACCTAGTTTGTCTAGTGGCAGGGCCAGTGTCTAGTTTGTCTAGTGGCAGGGCCAGTCTTGGATGGAGCAGGGGTCACTGTGTGTTTGTGTGTGTGGGACGGAGGGAGGTATTCACGAATGTCCTGCATTGTGCAGAGGGTTGGGCTGGATGACCCTGGAAGTCCCTTCCAACCCCATGGTTCTGTGAGAGATGAAAAACTGGTTAGTGCAGGGGCCAGTTTGGTGTAGTGGTTAAGTGCGCAGACTCTTATCTGGGAGAACCGGGTTTGATTCCCCACTCCTCCACTTGCACCTGCTGGAATGGCCTCGGGTCAGCCATAGCTCTTGCAGAGCTGTCCTTGAAAGGGCAGGTTCTGTCAGAGCTCTCTCAGCCCCACCCACCTCACGGGGTGTCTGTTGTGGAGGGAGAAGATATAGGCGATTGTAAGCTGCTCTGAGTCTCTGATTCAGAGAGAAGGACGGGGTATAAATCTGCAATTCTTCTTCATTTGTTATGAGGGCCAGATCTGACATAAATGAGATCTTGTCAGGCCAGCCTAGGCCATGTTTGGCCAGGCCATGTGTGTATATATTTAAGATTGGGTAGCAGAGATATCAACTTTTTAAAGGACATAAACACGACTAAAGATTTTTTTAAAAAAACCAAAACCTTAAAACACGCTTAAAACATTAGCCCTTATTGGTCTTAAAGGTGCTTTCTTTGCGTTTCTCCCATGGGATCCAGGGAACTGGGCAAAGAAAGCTCTGGCTCTTTCCGTCCCTCCCCAGGGGACCAGGAGGGGGAGGAGCCTCAACCAATGGAGAAAATTGAGGTTTTGCTATGTAGCTCCTGTGTGATCGAGCAAGCCTGGCAAAGCAAGTTGAGATGCAGAAGGAAGCAAGAGAGAGAGAAGGAAGCAGATAAGAGACAGTTGCTTGGGGGGCCTGATAGGAGCCCTCCAGGGGCCTGATTCAGCCCTCGGGCCACATGTTTGACACCTCTGGGTTAGTGGCAAGAAAGGCCACCAAGTTGCATCTCACGGTGATCCCTCCTAGGGTCTTCTAGGTAAGAGAGGAACAGAGGTGGTTGACCATTGCCTGCCTCTGCCTTGGTGGTCTCCCATTCAAGAACTAGCAGGAGACAACCCTGTTTAGCTTCCGAGATCTGGCGAGATCGGGTTATCCTGGGTCAGCCAGCCAGTTGGATAATTGGGGTGGGGCAGGTTTTGAGAGAGAAGAGAAAATAATAGCTTGACTCGTCCATTAGCATCTTCGAAACCAACCAGATTTTTGGGACATGAGCCTTTGAGAGTGTCTGATTGACTCTTGCTGGTTGTGAAAGTGGTCCTGGATTCGAACCTCTCACAGAACAAGACTGCCCTCTGAAATAATCTTTAAAAGAAACAAAGGCAGAGAAAGGGGAAAGGAAAGGAAGAGTGGTTTAATATGCAGACAAAGAAATCCTGGGAGAACAATGAAAAGAAATTAGTGGAAAGAAAATATTACGAAGGCACAGGAGACGATGCAGAAAAAACTGGGAGGGGCAGAGTAAATAAGATGGAAGGAGAGATGGAGAACACAGGGAGGAGGAGAAGGCGTTGGCTGTAATAAAGGGTGGAATTCTGGCTCTGGAAGAACATATCCCCACAGACGATACAAGGCCACCGCTATCAATCTGCCGCCATCCAGACCACAAGTCACCACAAATAAACCCATTAGAATAAAACGAGGAACAAAATCCCCCCCTAAATACTTTGGATTGTTTTCTGTTAACCTGAAACAAGTAACAGGTCAAACGCTGAGAAACTCACACAAGTCAGAAAATTCACCAAGCTCCCCGATATGATTATCTTTAGGTGGGCAGGGTCTGTCCTGAATCCTGCCCCAGAGTAAGTGGGGGAAAGGAGCCCTACAAGAAGAGGTGGGGAGGGGGCTGAATAGAGAAAATAAACAAGTTCGGTGGAGGGATGTTAGGAAAGGAATGAAACAGAGGAGGGGGAAGAAAGCCTGATCCCGAGATGGCTACTAAGGGTTGGGAGAACGGGCGGAGGAAAGGTATTTGACTACACCAGTTAATGGAGAGGAAAGCCATGAGGAGAGATGCGAGAAAAGAAGACAGAGGAAAACTAAGGGGTGGAGAAGATGGAAGACGACAGAGAGAGGAAGGGATGATGGAATAGGACAGAGGAAGAAGATAACAGCTGAGATGGAACTGGAGTAGGGTTGCCAAGTCCAATTCAAGAAATATCTGGAGACTTTGGGGGGGTGGAGCCAGGAGACTTTGGGGGTGGAGCCGAGATCAAGGCTGTGACAAGCATAACTGAACTCCAAAGGGAGTTCTGGCCCTCACATTTAAAGGGACGGCACACCTTTTCAATGCCTTCCTTCCATAGGAAATAGTGAAGGATAGGGGCACCTTCTTTTGGGGCTCATAGAATTGGACCCCCTTGTCCAATCGTTTTGAAACTTGGAGGATATTTTGGGGAGAGGCACTAGATGCTGTACTGAACATTTGGTGCCTCTACCTCAAAAAACAGCCCCCTCAGAGCCCCAGATACCCGCAGATCAATTCTCCATGATTTTCTATGGGAATAAATCTCCATAGGGAATAATAGAGTTCCCAGCAGACATTTCCCTCCCCTCCCCCCGCTTTCTGACAACCCTGAAGCGGGGGGAGGGCATCCAAACCAGGGGATCCCCTGCCCCCTGCTGGGGATTGGCAACCCCACGCTGGAGAAGAGAGCAGGGGGCCGAGAGATGGAAGGATTATAGAGAAACAAGCGAGTAAAGACAACACGGTGGGAAGAAAGCATAAGACGATGGAGAAGAGAAGGGACGCCAGCTTTCAGGCAGTGCCACGATATCCCCAAATATCATGAACAAGAATCTGTGGGTCACCTTTTCCTGCAAGGATTCCCAAACGTAGTTCTGCCTTTTTTCCTTAAGAGGCTGTAACGTGGCAGTGATGGAGAGCCATTCCCCCTGATGCAGGCTACCATGCCGAAGGCCCCAGAAAGGGTTTGGGGGATGTCGGAGGGGATTGCTTGAGGGTTCAGGCGGTATGCGTGAAGCAGGGTGCCCTTAAGTCTCTCCGAAGGCTGGGGGACGCCTTCTGTCTCGTGCCATGTCCCAGCAAAGCAGACGAGAACAGGGGCTGTCATTGCACCTCCAGTAATTCTCAGGGGGGAAACTGAAGATGTACCAGGAGGCTCTGGGCCATTAAGGCACAGCCTAAAGCTGCCTATATTCAACAGTGGCAACAGGGGCCAACGAGAAGTACCAGTTGCAGCTCAGTCGTGGAAGGAATGGCTATTCGTAAGCTCGTCCTCTGAGAATCAGACAGCCTCAGCGGGGACTTTCCACAACTCCTGTTTTAATTTCTCTTTATTCCGGTGACCTGATTTGCCGCGCAATCCTAAATTCAATGGATTTAGACAGGCGTAGCTCTGTTTAGGATTGCAGTGGAGAATATTTGACCTTGTTTTCTCCCTGAAGAATGGGCAGCGACCAAATGTTACTTCTCCTGTACAGCCCACCCTACTTTTCTCCTATGCACCCCCCGCCCCCTGGACTTCTAATTCCCCAGGCTAGTCAACTGGAGCACGGCTGATAAAAATGCAATTTCCTCCCTTTTCTGGCTGCTTGAGATATGTTCCATCAGACCCAACCTGGTTCTCGTGGTCTCTCAAGGCCCCTCTGAGTGGTGGCATATTCTTCCGTTATGGAATTGAAAGCGGCATTTGCCTCTTCCAGCTAGGGCCAGCCCTAGGCCATGTGGCAGCCTAGTCAACACTAACTTCTGACCCCCAGCACTGATAATTTCACTGAGTCGCATGGGAGGCGCCCAATTCATCCCCCTCCAGAAGGCTGGCGCTCTAGACAATGACCCCAGGGCTGCCAATCTCCAGGTAGGACCTGGAGATCCCCCAGGATTACAACTCATCACCAGACTAAAGAGATCAGGTCCCCTGGAGGAAATGGCTGCTTTAGAGGGTGGGTTTTATGGCATTGTGCCTTGCTGATGTCCCTTCCCTTCCTTCCCCAGAGCCTACCCTCGCCAGGCTCCACCCCCAAACCTCCAGGGATTTCTCAACCCAGAGCTGGCAACCCTACCCCCTCCTAGGCTTCCCAATCCCCAGGTCCCAGCAGGGGATCCCCCAGTTTTACAGGCTTCCCCCCTCCCCCAGCCAGCTGGCCGGCGGGGGAAGCCCCACCCCCACAGCCATTATGCACCTCCATGAACAATTCCCATAAGGAATGATGGGGAATTGATCTGCGGGTATCGGGGGCTCTGGGGGGGGCTGTTTTTTGAGGTAGAGGTGCCAAATTTTCAGTATAGCATCTAGTTCCTCTCCCCAAAATACCCTCCAAGTTTCAAAAGTATTGGACCAGGGAGTCCAATTCTACGAGCCCCAAAAGAAGGTGCCCCTATCCTTCATTATTTTCTATGGAAGGAAGGCATTTTAAAAGGTGTGCTGTCCCTTAAAATGTGATGGCCAGAACTCCCTTGGAGTTCAATTCTGCTTGTCACACCCGTGCTCCTGGCTCCGCCCCAATGTCTCCTGGCCCCACCCCCAAAGTCTCCTGGCCCCACCCCCAAAGTCCCCAGATATTTCTTGAATTGGACTTGGCAACCCTACCCCCTCCCCACACACACCCCCTGAAATTCACTCCATAGGCCGAACCGCATTACCTTCACAGGTGGGCAAAAAGGCAGGCAAGGGGCAAAATGGCTGAGGGAATCGCGCCTCAGCTGGGCGTGGACCCGCTCCGGCACCTGCGGCAGGTCGTTCGGCCAGAACTGCCGGACACTGGTGAGCTCTAGGCCCAGAGAGTCGGCAAAGCGCACCCTCTTCCGTGTCCCGGGGCTGCGGCTACGTGAGGCCCCCCGGCTCCTGCCCCTAGCTGGAGCGGAGCGGGTTCGGCGTCTTCCCCTCCTCTTCGGGCCCCCAAAGAGGTGGCGTCGTCTCCGGGGCCTGCTCCGGGGTCTGCTTTCTGACTCTGATTCTGAACCTTCAGTTCCCGAGTCTTCAGCTATGCTCGGCCGGGTGGTCCGGTAATAGGCTCTCTCATACAGGCCTGCGATGTAGCTGAGGTTCCGTGGGATGTTGCTAGGGGTCAGAGGTGAGGGTGGGGCTCGTGCCATGGGGCTCACCAAGGAACGCCTCTCTTACACAGTCTGGGTCCAGCAAGGTTCTCCTTCCTTTCTCTCCCCGCCCAGAAGAGTAGAGGAACCACCTCTGACTGGAGTGGCTTTTTCTGGCTTTCTTCCAGGGAAGGACCGTCCAAGTTACTCCATTTTGGGGGGTGGGAAGGCACCCCTTTATAGCTCCATCATCCACCTTTGCAAGTCCAATTCTCCCTCACATCCCACCTAGCTGGGGCTGGTCACCTCGAATCGCTCCTGCCAAAGTCCGCTTTCCATCGTCCAATTTGTCTCAAGGTGTGTAGCCTACCCTTCCGCTTGGTTGCCACCTTCTTCTTCCCTAGCAGTCCGTCAGGCCAGGGTCTGTTTTTGGGTTTTCCTTCGATTGCTCCAACCAGGTTTAAATTCGGGCTTCTATCTTTCCATCGCCCGCTCCTTCCGCAGATCTTCCGCCTTCCGCTCTCTCTGCTTCATCCTTTTGCACTCTCACGGTGTCGCCCGAAGACGAGCTGCCTTTTGCATTCCATCAAATCTCTTTCTCCTGTTATCGATCCAGTTGGGAGGTTTCCTTCTCCCTTCCTGTGGGCTCTGTCACCTGATTCAGCCTTCTCCGCCTTTCACACTCTTTCTTTCCAGGATCCTGGTCGATCAGTTAGGAGGTCCGTTGTTTCGTTTCTGCCATGCTCTCTCCTTCTCTCTGGATTCTTTTCTCATTCTGCCTCTCCATCACTGCCCTTTCACATTTCCATCCCAGAGGTTCTCACACACCGTCTCTCCAAGCAGATGCTGTCCAGCCGCTTTGCTTCCTGACTGGCTTTCTAGCCTTTTTATTCAATGCCGTCCGGCTAAAGGTGACTCAGGAAATACCATAATGCTCAGAGCGGCTGCTCCTGCGAAACCGATTGCCCTTCCAGACTCTGAAGGTCTTCCACTACGGAAAAAGCTTTCTGAGGAATCACAACGGCAGCAGCAAAGCTTGTGAAGTTTGGGCAGGTAGCAGGCGGAGGGTCTCGGCTCCCAGAATCCCGTCGTATTGCTGGGAAAAAAAGGGACCAGATGCCAGGGACAATCTGTACCTAAAAATTATACGTGCCCAGAAACGCTTCCATGGGGGATGAATTATTCAGAAGGTAAAATGGAACTAATGGATTACGTGAGAGCCAGAAGGAGAGACCCCATCAGGCGAAGGGGAGGAAGATTTGGAATGGAGGGCTACAGGCAGATTTGGACACCAAAACAGGAGGATTGGGCGGGTGGGCTTCAGGTTGGAAGAAAGGGGAGGCGCAACAGAGCCGGGAGAGGAAGGAGAAGGGCAGTGGGCACAGAGGTGGAGCGATGGAACAAGACAAAGAGGAAGGTGCTTGTTCCCTTGGCTTCCCGCCGTGTTAACCAGGCGCCTAAGAGCATCTCTGTCTATGAATCATCAGAAAATTGCAGGCATCCGGTCATGAATAATTGAGGCGGCCTAGCGCCCTCCGTCCTTGTCTCCTCAAGCTCCCTTCCCGCAGCCTACGCTCATGCAGCACATCAAGGGTTCACAGAGGGCTTCCCACACCTCTCTAAGAAAAAGTGCATCCCCCACCCCCGCCCCATTCTTCCGAAGGCACTGGATCCTACCTGCCATTTCACAAAGCCCTACCTCTATAACCTCAAGCAGGAGGGCCCCCAGCGGGGCATCACAGGGCCTGCTGACATCTTTCCTGCTGCCCGCCCAGTGTTTTTAGGAAGTGGGTGGAGCCAGACAGGGGCTTTTGCACTTCGAGGCTTCTGAATGGCCATTGGAGATTTGATTGGCTGTGCCAATATTTTGAAGAAGTGGCACCGGCCCAGCTAAGGCAGACAGGTGCCCCCCAGCCACCTGTGGGGAATGGGGAGTAGGGTTGCCAATCCCCAGGTGGGGGCAGGGGATACCCCTGTTTGGAGCCCCTCGCCCCCACTTCAGGGTAATCAGAAAGCGGGGGGAGGGAGGGAAACGTCTGCTGGGCTCTCCATTATTCTCTATGGAGACCGATTCCCATAGCATAGGGTATAATGAAAAACTGATCCATGGATATCTGGGGCTCTAGGGGGGGTGTTTTTTGAGATGGAGGCACCAGATTTTCAGCGTAGCATCTGGTGTCTCTCCTCAAACCCCCCTCCCCAGTTTCAAAAAGATTGGACCGGAGGTCCAATTCTATGAGCCCCAAAAGAAGGTGCCCCTGCCCTTCATTATTCCAAATGGAGGGAAGGCATTTAAGAGGAGCGTGGTCCCTTTAAATGTGAAGGCCAGAACCCCCTTTGGAGTTCAATTCTGCTTGTCACAACCTTGTTCCTGGCTCCACCCCTAAATTCTCCTGGCTCCAACCCCAAAGTCTCCTGGCTCCACCCCCCAAAGTTCCCAGATATTTCTTGAATTGCACTTGGCAACCCTGTAAATGGCAGCTCCAAGTTGGGAAACTCTTGGAGGTTTAAGGGGCGAAGCCTTGAGGACAGGGACCTCAGTGGGTTACAACCAGGGTTGCCAATCCCCAGAAGGGGGCAGGGGATCCCCCGGTTTGGAGACCCTCCCCTCCTTCAGGGTCGTCAGAAAGCGGGGGGAGGGGAGGGAAATGTCTGCTGGGAACTCTGTTATTCCCTATGGAGATTTATTCCCATAGAAAATAATGGAGAATTGATCTGCGGGTATCTGGGGCTTTGGGGGGGCTGTTTTTTGGGATAGAGGCACCAAATTTTCAGTAAAGCATCTAGTGCCTCTCCCCAAAATACCCCTCAAGTTTCAAAAAGATTGGACCAGGGGGTCCAATTCTATGAGCCCCAAAAGAAGGTGCCCCTATCCTACATTACTTCCTGTGGAAGGAAGGCATTGAAAAGGTGTGCCGTCCTTTTAAATGTGATGGCCAGAACTCCCTTTGGACTTCAATTATGCTCATCACAGCCTTGATCTTGGCTCTACCCCCAAAGTCTCCTGGCTCCACCCCCAAAGTCCCCAGATATTTCTTGAATTGGACTTGGCAACCCTAGTTACAACGCCATTGAATCCACCCTCCAAAGAGGAAACTGTTCTCTTTAGTCTGGAGATGAGCTGTAATTCTGGGGGACCCTCAGGTCGCACCTGGAGGCTGGCCTCCCTAGGCAGAGCTGCCACCACCACACAAAGATCTTCACTGTGTAGCTGAAGGTAAGCTACAGCAGCCATTTTGTGGCTGGCTCCGCCTCTTGCAGCAGCCATTTTGTGGCTGGCTCCGCCTCTTGCAGCAGCCATATCGTGGCTGGCTCCGCCTCTTGCAGCAGCCATTTTGTGGCTGGCTCCGCCTCTTGCAGCAGCCATTTTGTGGCTGTGCCCAACATGCTGTTTTAGAATTCCAAAACTGGCCGTGAGTTCAAAAAAATAGTTGGGGTTTCCTGATCTAAATTTCTAGTTGTCTTTTTTAAATATACGATTTTAGTCTTATTATAGAATCAATAGAATTAATACAAGTTTCAGCAAGTAAATGTCCGGTAATGACATATAGTAAGCAACACAACTTGGTACAACCTCATCTGAGTTGCCATAAACAAGGTTTGTGTATTTCTTTAAGGATTCCTTCTTGTGTGGCCAAAAATTCCAGTATAGGAAACCAGACAGAGTCAAAACATCTTGTCACTTTTTGAGAATCATCATCTGATCGATTACTGGTGATTCGGACCATAATGTATAAGGACCATAACTTCTTATACCATTGATTTACCTTTAGGCTTGATTGAGATTTCCAGCACTGAGCTGTTGTACTTTCAGCTGGAGAGAGGAGTATGAAGGCTGTTTCAGCTTTTTCCTGATGGCAAAACCCTCTAGTTTTCTCACCCGCTCTCAAGCCTACGGTGCGGTGCTACTAGAAATGTGCTACTGGAAGGTAAAGATTCTGTTCATTTGTGTATTCTCAGACCTCCATACCTCAGGGAAAGTGAAGGAGACAACGCTCAGATTTTAATCAAACATATGAGTATCAAGAGGAAAAGGACAGATTCAGGTGGGTAGCCATGTTGGTCCAAAGTAGCAGAGCAAAATTTGAGTCCAGTGGCCTCTTTTAAGACCAACAAAGTTTTATTCAAGGTATAAGCGTTTGTGTGCATGCACATTTCTCTAGAAAAGGAAAAAGAGCCATATTTGATTAATCCAGTCGCTTAAACATTTGGAGAAATGCTGGTATTCTGATATAGCAGGGGTGGCCATCGGTAGCTCTCCAGATGTTTTTTTGCCTACAACTCCCATCAGCCCCAGCCATCAGCCATGCTGGCTGGGGCTAATGGGAGTTTTAGGCAAAAAACATCTGGAGAGCTACTGTTGGCCACCCCTATGATATAGCGTGATGGGTGCTGCCACAAAATGGCTGCCACCAAAACGAAGCTTCAGGCACAACATATGGACATATGAAGCTACCTTATGAACATATGAAGCTACCTATGAAGCTTAGGGAGGGACGGTGGCTCAGTGGTAGAGCATCTGCTTAGGAAGCAGAAGGTCCCAGGTTCAATCCCTGGCATCTCCAAAAAAGGCAAATAGGTGTGAAAAACCTCAGCTTGAGACCCTGGAGAGCTGCTGCCAGTCTGAGAAGACAATACTGACTTTGATGGACCAAGGGTCTGATTCAGTATAAGGCAGCTTCATATGCTCATATGTACCTTCTACTGAATCAGACCCTCGGTCCATCAAAGTCAGTATTGTCTACTCAGACTGGCAGTGGCTCTCCAGGGTCTCAAGCTGAGGTTTTTCATGCCTATTTGCCTGGACCCCCTTTGAGTTGGAGATGCCGGGGATTGAACCTGGGCCCTTCTGCTTACCAAGCAGATGCTCTACCACTGAGCCACTGTCCCTCCCAAGGCACAAGGTGAAGACTCTTTTGCTGTGGTGGCAACTGCAGCCCAACCAACATATAAAATAAATCTGCATAGGCAATCCAATGTCCAGTGGCTTCACACACTTCTTAAAACCATGTTGGGGGACCCCCTTAGATATACTAAATGAGGGTACAGTCTCCTCAGACACACAGAAGGAAATCAAGGGATGCTGGTTCTCTCTGAGCAGCTCTTTGAGTGAAGCAAGGGCAGGTAAGGAGGAGGAAGAAAACAAGGCTTTGAGGAACAGAGAGTTTTGCCTGATCTTGTAGTTAGAGCAGTTCCAAAGTACAAAGGGGAAGGTCCTTGATGACCAGATTGAATCTTGACTATTAATTTGGCCCATAGCTACAAGAGGGCTCTCACCAGGCAAAATCCCTTTCCAGTTTGTTCAGCCTGGCCGGGAGATTGATTACGCCTTGTCTGCTCTGGCAGGCAAGACAGAGAGAGACACCTTTTGTAGGTAAAAGCTGTTCTCTTTTCCCTGCTAGTCTCCTGGAGGTGTGAACTGACCCTCATTGTCTAGCCAGGGAGGTCTTTAGCATTTCTAAAAGGTTGTTGGGCCGAAAAGAATTCACTGCCTGGAGGTATGAATTGACCATTAGCATTTCTAAAGGGTCCTTGGGTGAGGCTGGAGACTATTAGAAAACCTTTTATTAAAATGAAGGCAACAGTTTTGAACAATCAAAACCTCTCCCACCAGTAAAGTATATATGAAGTTTCCTATTAATGTTATTTTTTTGACCTGGAATAGGCATGCTGGCAACTTAGAGACCAAATAAAACTTTCAGGGTATGATGTTTTCAAGAGTCAAAAGCCTCTTTTATCCCTTCGTCAGAAGCTCATACCTCCAAAATCTTGTTGGTTTCTAAGTTGCTTCTAGACTCATCTCTAGCTCTTCTGTTTGCAGGAAAACCCAGCTACGCTTCTAAAATGCTCAACAGAGTAGGTTCTGATTCTTCATTTATTTTTAACCTCAACAGCTCTGCCTCCCAGTTTACCCCAGCTCTCCATTCTCAAGACCATAGAAAAGTGAATTTAGGGGGTCTCTAGGGTTGCCAAGTCCAATTCAAGAAATATCTGGGGACTTTGGGGGTGGAGCCAGGAGACATTGGGGGTGGAGCCAGGAGCAAGATTGTGACAAGCATAATTGAACTCCAAAGGGAGTTCTGGCCATCACATTTAAAGGAACCGCACACCTTTTAAATGCCTTCCCTCCAGTGAAAATAATATAGGAGTACCTTCTTTTGGGGCACATAGATTTGGACCCTCTGGTCAAATCTTTTTGAAACTTGGAGGGTGTTTTGAGGAGAGACACTGGATGCCCTGCTGCAAATTTGGTGCCTCTACCTCAAAGAACAGCCCCCCCACCCGAGCCCCAGATCAATTCTCCATTATACCTTATGGGAATCGGTCTCCATAGGGAATAATGGAGTGCCCAGCAGACATTTATCTCCCCTCCCTCACTTTCTGATGACCCTGAAGTGGGGGGAGGGTCTCCAAGGCGGGGAATCTCCTGCCTCCACCTGGGGATTGGCAACCGTAGGGGTCTCAGACCTAAACCTAATGCGCCATATATGCCTCCTTCCAGCCAATGTTTGCTCTCAAAACCCCCCAAAAGATGCCAACTATTTCTCCCAGCAGCGCAGACTTACGTAAGCCGTCTGCCCCAAGCACTATACGCCCTGTCCTTTGAATTATGTGCTTCAATTTCCATAGCCTTTATAAAAATGTATTCAAATATTCATCCTCGGCTACATCCTTTCTCAAGCACTAAATTATTACTGTTCTCTTTTCACGATTGAGAAACCAAGGCTGAGAATCTCCCGAAAGCCATACTGTGGGCCTAGCATGGACACACTGCCAAGATGCCACACCCTACTAGCAAGTGCCTCATGTACAAAACGGATTGTTTTCTTCCATTACGCTCCTCCTCTTTCCATGGTGAACTCATGGCATCATTTGCCAACTCTAGGTTGGGAAACTCCTGGATACAGGGCCAGATTAACAATTAGGCCAAGTAGGCACTGGTCTATAAGCCCCCACTCCTTTAGGGGCTCCGGGCTGGCTCCCCTCCCGCCCCGGTTTCCCCCCTGCTTGCAGCCCTTCCAGACTGCATGCACAGCCAGCAACTGGGTCGCTATTTGCCTGGTACGGCTGCTTTTGGCAGCATCGCCAGGCCCGTAGCTACGTGTCACATAAGAACATAAGAGAAGCCATGTTGGATCAGGACAAAGGCCCATCCAGTCCAACACTCTGTGTCACATAAGAGGAGCCATGTTGGATCAGGCCAATGGCCCATCCAGTCCAACACTCTGTGTCACATAAGAGAAGCCATGTTGGATCAGGACAAAGGCCCATCCAGTCCAACACTCTGTGTCACATAAGAGAAGCCATGTTGGATCAGGACAAAGGCCCATCCAGTCCAACACTCTGTGTCACATAAGAAAAGCCATGTTGGATCAGGCCAATGGCCCCTCCAGTCCAACACTCTGCGTCACATAAGAACAGAAGAGAAGCCATGTTGGATCAGGCCAAAGGCCCATCCAGTACAGCTCTCTGTGTCACATAAGAACATAAGAGAGGCCATGTTGGATCAGACCAATGGCCCATCCAGTCCAACACTCTGTGTCACATAAGAACAGAAGAGAAGCCATGTTGGATCAGGCCAAAGGCCCCTCCAGTCCAACACTCTGTGTCACATGAGAAATAAGAGAAGCCATGTTGGATCAGGCCAATGGCCCATTCAGTCCAACACTCCGTGTCACACAGCGGCCAAAAAACCCCAGGTGCCATCAGGAGGTCCACTACTGGGGCCAGGACACTAGAAACCCTCCCACTGTTGCCCCCCACACACACACACCAAGAATACAGAGCATCACTTCCCCAGACAGAGAGTTCCATCAATACGCTGTGGCTAATAGCCACTGATGGATCTCTGCTCCAGATGTTGATCCAATTTCCTCTTTGGGGGAATTAAGGTCAGTGCAGGGGGAACATTCTTCCACTTCCCTAGCTTGGACACATTTGCCAGTTAGGGAGCAGAAGATGTAATTTGGGGATCTTTATCTAGAGGAGGAGGAGAAGACTGCAGATTTATACCCCGCCCTTCTCCCTGAATCAGAGACTCAAAGCGGCTTACAGTCGCCTATATCTTCTCCCCCCGCAACAGACACCCTACGAGGTGGGTGGGGCCGAGAGGGCTCTCACAACAGCTGCCATTTCAAGGACAACTCCTGCGATAGTTCTGGCTGACCCAAGGCCATTCCAGCAGCCGCAAGTGGAGGAGTGGGGAATCAAACCCGGTTCTCCCAGATAAGAGTCCGCACACTTAACCGCCACACCAAACTGGCTCTCTCCACTACACCAAACTGGTTCAACGACACCAAACCACTACACCATGCTGGCACCACAACACCAAACTAATGAACAAGGAAGCTCACAATGCCTCCAATGGAGAGCCAGTTTGGTGTAGTGGTGAAGTGTGCGGATTCTTATCTGGGAGAACCGGGTTTGATTCCCCACTCCTCCACTTGCACCTGCTAGCATGGCCTTGGGTCAGCCATAGCTCTGGCAGAGGTTGTCCTTGAAAGGGCAGCTGCTGTGAGAGCCCTCTCCAGCCCTACCCACCTCACAGGGTGTCTGTTGTGGGGGAGGAAGGGAAAGGAGATTGTGAGCCGCTCTGAGACTCTTCGGAGTGGAGGGCAGGATATAAATCCAATATCTTCATCTACCTCACAGGGTGTCTGTTGTGAGGGAGGAAGGGAAAGGAGATTGTGAGCCGCTCTGAGACTCTTCGGAGTGGAGGGCGGGATATAAATCCAATATCTTCATCTACCTCACAGGGTGTCTGTTGTGGGGAAGGAAGGGAAAGGATATTGTGAGCCGCTCTGAGACACTTCGGAGTGGAGGGCGGGATATAAATCCAATATCATCTTCTTATTCTTCCAATAGGCCACCAGCAACCAAAAAAGAACTGGATCTTTTCCAAAATGAAGCTTAGAATTTATTGAGGAAAGTATAGGGGCACAGGAACTGAAAAGCGCATAAGAGCAACAGAAACTGCTCATGTTCAGAACAACGCGTGTATGAAGACTGAAACGAGAGGAAAGAAAGCAAAAGGGATGCAAGCCGCTGTGAAAGGCTGACCCAAAGCCACAAGGAGAAGCGGGATTGAGAGAGAGAAAAAAAAGGAAATTGTTTTAATAAGAGAAAAGGAATGAACAGAGGATTTTATCCTCAGTTCGCTGATCTGGGTAGAGTACATTGTCCGTCCCAATGATCCAGAGATTTGAGCGATGGGGGCTTTAGTAAGAACTTCCAAAGGTCCCCAGGAAATATTCAGATGTTAGAACAAAGGGGAGGAGGTGCCCACTACAGTTTGGCATGATATAGGAGCTTGCATACACACAAATCAAAGTAATTATTGTTCATTCAAAGAATTTGGGGAGAACTCAGGGATTTCCTGGCTCTTTCAGGACCTCTCAGGCGTGGAGCTCTGGAACCTCTAAATTTCATTGCGCTCTTTCTTTCTCCCCACCCCCCACCCCACCCCAAATACTTGCTTCTGGGCTCCATTGTTCAAACCCCCTGAGAGAATTTTGCTGGACTCTTACGACCTGCCAAACTTTCTCCACACAAAAAAATTAGGAGAATAACCAAAACGTATAAGGCAGACAGATGGGAGTCTTCATCATGTCGTTGTGGCCACATAGGAGGAAGTCATTTAAAAAGCATGATGGGGGTAAGGTTTGATTATTATTATTCAAGAAGCATTTTAAGGGACCTGCTAAGCTGATATAATTGAGTACACCTTCCAGTGACATCAGGGGTGTGTGGGGGATGCAAAGGAGTTGTGCTAATGAGTTCTGCCACCTCTTTTTCTACAACAATGACCCCTGCTCTAATTGAATTAAGGGCGGGGTCTTTCAAATAGGGGCAGCAACTGATTGGATCTGGGTGTGGGGAATATCCTGGGTGTACCAGAGGGCCGGCGGGGTGCCTGAGGCAAACTGGTCAGTTTTCCATCCTGGATTTGCATTTGCTGGCAGAATTCCACAGACAGTGAATCAATCTCAAAGAGCCCAGATTTCTGGCCGCTCCTTAGCACAGTCTAAGCGGAGCCACGACTTCACCTTCTCCAAAGAGAGCCACGGCTAGCTTTTAAAATGGCTGCCAAGGCCATGGTCCTAGGGCACATGGTCCACATCCAAGAAGGGGGCCTTGGTAACATTGGAGCGCAGGGAGCGCGGAGTTTGAGAAGGGGACCTTAAGAGGTATAATGCTGGTGAATCTACCCTCCAAAGGAACCATTTTCTCTGGAGGAGCTGATTTCTGTAACCTAGAAATCATTTGGAATTCCAGGAGACCTGTAGGACTTATAAGGCCCACCTGGAGATTAGATAGTCTCAGTCTATGACCCTATATGCCGCAATTTCTCTCAAGCTCCTACCGCCTGTTCCTTTCTTGTGCCCCCCCCCCATTATTTTTGTAGGGCTCTCAAATCTTTTCCTGCAGCTAAAATCCTCTAAGCCAGGGCTGGCCAAACTCTCCTAACATAAGAGCCACACAGAAGATATATCAGATCTTTGAGAGCCGCAAGACATGAAAGTCAGATCTTTGAGAGCTGCAAGGGAGGGGGGGAAACAGGCGGGAGGGAGGTGGAAAGAAAGCAGCTTTAATGTTAAATGCGTTCTCCAAGCCGCTGGCTGGTTTGGATCGGAGAATTGATTGCTAAAGTGCTAAGCAAATTCATGCTGCTGGCATGACCATCCGGTGGGGGGCGGGGGTAGGCTTGCCAATCCCCAGGTGGGGGCAGGGGATCCCCCGATTTGGAAGCCCTCTCCCCCGCTTCAGGGTCGTCAGAAAGCGGCGGGGAGGAGAGGGAAATGTCTGCTGGGAACTCTGTTATTTCCTATGGAGATTTATTCCCATAGAAAATCATGGAGAATTTATCCGTGGGTATCTGGGGGAGCTGTTTTTTTGGGGTAGAGGCACCGAATTTTCAGTATAGCATCTAGTGCCTCTCCCCAAAATACCCCCCAAGTTTCAAAAGGATTGGACTAGGAGGTCCAATTCTATGAGCCCCAAAAGAAGGTGTCCCTATCCTTCATTATTTCCTATGGAAGGAAGGAATTGAAAAGGTGTGCCGTCCCTTTAAATGTGATGGCCAGAACTCCCTTGGGAGTTCAGTGATGCTTGTCACAGCCTTGATCTTGGCTCCACCCCAATTTCTCCTGGCTCCACCCCCAAAGTATCTTGGCTCCGCCCCCAAAGTCCCCAGATATTGCTTGAATTGGACTTGGCAACCCTAGGCGGGGTAGAGGGGGGGTGGAATCTGCTATGCTGTGCTGGACACTTGCCCTGCTGCAAGCAGGAATGTTCAGCTGCTTGGAAGTTAAAGGAAACCCCACGAAGGCATACATTAAGAGAGAACAGGAGAAAAAGCTTCCGCCTCTCCGTTAATGCAGTCCTTAAAAGGCACGGGAACCTCACGCACACAAAAAAGGTGGCAACCGCGGAAGAGCAGTGCAGGAGCTGCAGCCTGGCTGTTATCCAGAGCTAGATGCAGCATACTTATTATTCCCGTCCTGTGGGTACTTCCCATCAGTTACGGGGCTCAAGGTAAGGTTGGAGCTGTCACGTACAAAGCCCTTCACGGCTTTGGAGCCGCTCCCCCTGTGTTCCAGAATAGGGCTGCCAAGTCCAATTCAAGAAATATCTGGGGGCTTTGGGGGTGGAACCAGGGAACTTTGGGGGCGGAGCCAGGAGACATTGGGGGCGGAGCCAGGAGCAAGGCTGCGACAAGCACATTTGAACTCCAAAGGGAGTTCTGGCCATCACATTTCAAGGGACCTCACACCTCTTGGACCCCATAAATGTGAAATCTGTCACTACTTCTATGTCTTCCCCTTCTATTTGCCAAGGTGTGATGGGGCCGGATGCCATGATCTTAGTTTTTTTTTATGAGTTTCAAGCCTACTTTTGTGGTCTCCTCTTTCACCCTCAACAAGAGGTTCTTTAGGTCCTCCTCACTTTCTGCCATTAGAGTGGTGCCACTCTGCAAATTCAACCATGTGCCTTCTTCTATCGTGGCCTGCACCTTGTGGAATGGTCTGTCTGAGGAGGTCACGAAGACCTCCCCCCCTTCCTGCCTTTCTGCAAACGGTGCAAATCTGAATTATTCAAAAGGGCTTTTCTACACAGAAAAGATTCACACTGTACTAAAAGATTCACAGACTTAGAGAAGTGACTGGGGACTGTGGTCTATCCTGTGTAGAGCTTGCTGAAAGGATGGAGTTTTGCATCATTTAATGTGTCATCTTAATGCTTACGCTTGCTTCAGGTGTTTTTTAGGCTTCTGGTTGGTTCTATGACCCAGATCTTATTTAATTGGTTACTGAATGTCCCCTATCGACACTCACTCCAAGTAAGAAGAAGAAGAGACTGGATTTATAACCCACCTTTTGCTACTGGAAGGAATCCAAGAGCAGCTTACAATCTCCACTCTGAAGAGTCTCAGAGCGGCTCACCATCTCCTTTACCTTCCTCCCCCACAACAGACACCCTGTGAGGTCGATGAAGATATTGGATTTATACCCCGCCCTCCACTCAAGAGTCTCAGAGAGGCTCACAATCTCCTTTACCTTCCTCCCCCCCCCACAACAGACACCCTGTGAGGTAGATGAAGATATTGGATTTATATCCCGCCCTCCACTCCGAAGAGTCTCAGAGCGGCTCACAATCTCCTTTCCCTTCCTCCCCCACAACAGACACCCTGTGAGGTAGATGAAGATATTGGATTTATACCCCGCCCTCCACTCCGGAGAGTCTCAGAGCGGCTCACCATCTCCTTTCCCTTCCTCCCCCACAACAGACACCCTGTGAGGTCGATGAAGATATTGGATTTATACCCCGCCCTCCACTCCGAAGAGTCTCAGAGAGGCTCACCATCTCCTTTCCCTTCCTCCCCCACAACAGACACCCTGTGAGGTAGATGAAGATACTGGATTTACATCCTGCCCTCCACTCCGAAGAGTCTCAGAGAGGCTCACAATCTCTTTTACCTTCCTCCCCCGCAACAGACACCCTGTGAGGTAGATGAAGATATTGGATTTATATCCCGCCCTCCACTCCGAATTTAGTAGAATTCTTGCTCACAAGACTCTGCAGCTTAGAGGGAATGCAACCCTGCTTTAAACCTAAAGAGCCCTTGAGTCATACCAGACTTATTGGACCCTGCTGGGCATTCAAGACAGAAGGCAGCCAGCAATAGCAACCATGGCTTGTCTGTTACTACAGGTCTTCACAAACCCAGTCATGAAAAGCGCAGGGCCCAATTAACCGTTCTTAGAAATAATAACCCAGGGCTGCTCCCCAGCCAATTCTAGCAACTGCTTCAGGCCAATTTCCTCTTCTGCAAATGGAGCCTGGCTTGTAGGGGCCCTCCTTGGCAGCTCAGCCGTTTCCTCTTTCTCCGCCCCAAGGGATTGGTTCCTGGAAATGGAACCCAGCCGTCCATCACGATTTCGAAAGGCCCAATCAGAAAAAAAAGAAAAGAACGGAGCCTGGGCCAAAGAGATGTCCAACAAGAAAACTACAGACCCATTCGAGAGAGACTCCACTTCTGGCTCTCGTTCGAAGCCGCCGGTGAGTGGCGAAAGCTCATGAGAATGAATGTGGAACTCAAAAGGAGATGGGAAAGAAGGCCCCTTTGCAACGCCGGCTTTCGGGCGCAACAGTTATTTGGACCCTATGGATAAGACCTGACATTTTTTTTTCTATTTTTGGTGATGAAAATTCAAGAACCGAGAGTCGCAAGGAAAGAAAGAAAAAACTAGATGGGGGAGAGGGAGGTGGAAAGAAAGCAACTTTAACTGTAAATGCATTTTCCCAAGCCAGCCGAATAGTTGGGGAAACCAAATAGTCGTATAGTGGCACGATCTTACATTACAAAATATATCGCACGCCACACACTGGTGAGTCAGATGCACCTGTTGAACTGCTGCCCGTTACAATCATTGGAACAAGTAGCAAGAGGAACTTTTTAAAATTTCGAATGTTAAGTTTTCGTGCGCATGCACACTTCCTAGCTTGCTTCCCTCTCGTAGTTTCACTCCTGCTTTTGGGAAGGAGCGTTTCCAAAGCAGGGTAAGAGGCTCTGATTTTGCAGGATGCATCGCACATGTATTTCCACGGCTGTTGCCCCGCAATGCAGGCTTCTCTGGACTGCAACAGGAAACCTGACGTCTCAGTTCGTCACCCTACTTTGGCCTCCCCAGCCTTTAGGGCAGGGGTGGCCAAACTGTGGCTCTGGAACCACATGTGGCTCTTGAAAACCCCACCACCACCACTACCCCATCGGCTGGCTTGGAAAAATGCATTTACAGTTAAAGTTGTTTTCTTTCCACCTCCCTCTCCCCGATCTAGTTTTTTCTTTCTTTCCTTGCGACTCTCAAGCATCTGACGTTTATTCTACGTGGCTCTTAAATTAACCAAGTTTGGCCGCCACTGCTTTAGAATTGCAAAACCTGGGCTTCAAACCTTTCCGAAGAAAGGGCAAAAAACGATTTCACCAAAGTTGCCGTATTCATTTCCCGCAGGAATTACGACGGCCAATAAAATAGCAGATCTCTATATGATTGACATCACCCAGTGGAACGTCACGCCCTGGCCCTATTTCGCCCAATAAACGCCCCCGCAGGCCGCCTTTGGACAAAACTTCGTTTCCAACCAATCAGCTCTCGTATTCTGCTTGATTGAAAGGTGATGACTGTTGGAAAAGGCGGGTCAAAAGTCAGGCTACCCAATGGCAAGCATCCCTCCCGGCCTTTCAGGGCGGCGGCCAATCCCCTTCTAGCATAGAATTGATTGAATTATAGATGGCCTATTTAGCTCCGCTCCGGGAAGCGAGGGAAGGCCGTCAATCCTCCGAGCCGCCCAATCCGACCGGAGCTCCCGCCTAACCCGTGACGCTCTCCACCGCCATGGTCCACCTGGTGCTTCGTCGACCAACCGCCGGGAACCCTCTCCGTGAGCGACGCGCCGCCTCCGCCAATGGCTCGAGCGGGGAGGGCGCGAGGACGCTGGCCGGCCAATGCCGTGCGCCGACGCAGCCGCCGAACGCCGAGGGAGCCAATGGGAGCGCGAGCCCTGAGGTAGCCAGTGGGAGCGCGGGAGCGGGCGGGTAGTGCGGCAGGCGACGGCGGCGGTGGCGGGGTCGATGGCGTCTCTGCGGGGCGTCGGCGGGCGAGGGGCGGTCGTGGCCTTGGGGGGCGACGGGGAGCCGGGCGGCCTCGGGGGCCCGCCTGCCTCCCAGTACGGGAACGGGCTGGGCGGGGGCGGCCCCGGCGGCGAGCAGGGCGGAGGGCTGCGCGAGGAGGACGAGGAAGAGGAGGAGGGCGAGCTGCTGCTGGAGGCCGCCGGCGGTGGGGCGGGGGGCGGCGGAGGGGCGGCGGGAGACCGGGGGGGAGGAGGAGTCGGCGGCGGCCCCAGGGGCGCCCTTTCCTCCTCCTCCGCGGCCTCCCACCAGCCCCGCGCCGGCCAGGCTGGGGCGGGGGTCGGGGCGGCCCACCATCACCCCCACGCCGAGGAGCTGGAAGAGGAGGCCGGCCTGGGAGAGAGTGACCCCGGGGACTCCGCCATAGAGGACCCCGTGAGTAGCCGGGGAACGGGGGTGGCGGGGGTTGCATGCCTAAGGCAAAGGCCGGGCTCCTCGGTCTCCCGGTGGGGCCTGGAGGTCTCCCGGAATGACTGCTGGTTGCTCCAGGATGCTCAGTTACCTGGAGAAAGGGGCTGCTTTGGAGGGGAGGGCGGGAGGGTGGCTCAGTGGTAGAGCACCTGCTTGGTAAGCGGGAGGTCCCAGGTTCAATTCCCGGCATCTCCAACTAAAAAGGGTCCAGGCAAATAGGCGTGAAAAACCTCAGCTTGAGACCCTGGAGAGCAGGGGAGAGACAGTGGCTCAGTGGTAGAGCATCTGCTTGGTGAGCAGAAGGTCCCAGGTTCAATCCCTGGCATCTCCAACTAAAAAGGGTCCAGGGGAAATAGGCGTGAAAAACCTCAGCTTGAGACCCTGGAGAGCAAAGGAGAGACGGTGGCTCAGTGGTAGAGAATCTGCTTGGGAAGCAGAAGGTCCCAGGTTCAATCCCCGGCATCTCCATCTAAAAAGGAGGCAAAAGAGGCATGTAAAACCTCAGCTTGAGACCCTGGAGAGCCACTGCTGGTCAGGGGAGGGATGGTGGCTCAGTGGTAGAGCACCTGCTTGGTAAGTGGGAGGTCCCAGGTTCAATTCCCCCTGCCCAGAAAATTAAAAGTGCATGGAGTGGGGGGTGGGGAGAGAGTCTTTGGCACATATGAACATATGAAGCTGGCTTATACCGAATCAGGGCGGCATCGCCAGCATCTCTCAACTAAAAAGGGTCCAGGCAAGTAGGCGTAAAAAACCTCAGCTTTTGAGACCCTGGAAAGCCGTTGCCAGTCTAAGTCGGCAATACTGACTTCGATGGACACAGGGTCTGATTCAGTAGAAGGCATGTTCATATGTCTATGGGGAGGGATGGTGGCTCAGTGGTAGAGCATCTGCTTGGTAAACAGGAGGTCCCAGGTTCTATCCCTGGCATCTCCAGCTTATAAAAGGGTCCAGGCAAATAGGCGTGAAAAATCTCAGCTTGAGACTCTGGAGAGCCACTGCTGGTCAGGGGAGGGATGGTGGCTCAGTGGTAGAGCATCTGCTTGGTAAGCAGAAGATCCCAGAAGGCCCCAGGTTCAGTCCCTGGCATCTCCAGTTTATAAAAGGGTCCAGGCAAATAGGCGTGAAAAACCTCAGCTTGAGACCTTGGAGAGTCACTGCTGGTCAGTGGAGGGACGGTGGCTCAGTGGCAGAGCATCTGCTTGGCACGCGGAAGGTCCCAGGTTCAGTCCCCGACATCTCCAACTAAAAAGGGTCCAGGCAAGTAGGATGAAAAACCTCAGCTGGAGAGCCACTGCTGGTCAGGGGAGGGACGGTGGCTCAGTGGTAGAGCATCTGCTTGGTAAGCAGAAGGTCCCAGGTTCAATCCCAGGCATCTCCAACTAAAAAGGGTCCAGGCAGTAGGTGATGGAGATGGAGGGATGGTGGCTCAGTGGTAGAGCATCTGCCTGGTAAGCAGAAGGCCCCAGGTTTAATCCCTCGCATCTCCAGCTTATAAAAGGGTCCAGGCAAATAGGCGTGAAAAACCTCAGCTTGAGACCTTGGAGAGTCACTGCTGGTCAGTGGAGGGACGGTGGCTCAGTGGCAGAGCATCTGCCTGGTAAACAGAATGTCCCAGGTTCAATTCCCGGCATCTCCAACTAAAAAGGGTCCAGGCAAGTAGGCATGAAAAACCTCAGCTTGAGACCTTGAAGAGCCGCTGCCAGTCTGAGTAGGCAATACTTTGATGGACCGAGGGTCTGATTCAGTAGAAGGTGGCTTCATATGTTCGTATATGTTCATATATGCTGAGTATTCTCTCCCTTCCCCCACCCACCCCCTGCGCACTCTTTAATTTTCCGGGCAGGGGGATTAGATCTCATGGATTGGTGTAGGAAGCACAGATGCTCTTGTGGGGCTGAGCCCACTCAAAGTGGTTAAAGGTGTCCTTTTGTGGGAGGGAGAGGTTTAAAGGGTATATGCAGAAATTTTTTCTGGGGTGTGTGTGTCTGTGAACTTAAGGCAGGTCATGGGAAGGATTGGTTGTTACAGTGCTTACTTCTTGTGACCCTTTCTTACATGCCTAGGGAATGGTGTTCACCACTTTGGGGTCAGGCAGCAATTTATCACTAGGCCAATTTGACCAGGGATCCTGGAGAGTTTGGGGGCTTTTTTGGCCATCTTCTGAGTGTGGGAAAGGTATTTGTAAATGTCCTGCATTGTGCAGGAATCTGGAGGTCCGTTCCAACTCTGATTCTGTTATTATTATTGATTGATTGGATTTGAGGAATTGCCACATCCCAGCTGGTGCTGGGCTCTAGGCAATGTACAACAGTAATAGTACATACTGTAGTCCGTAAGACCAATTAATTAAAAACAAATTGCAAACCCCGACAGCGTCTTCTGTAAAGTGCTGCCGATTCCAGTTTTCTAGATGCTGCACTGGGAGCAGGGGACCCCCCCACCCTTTAACGGGAGGAGGGGAGGAATGCTGGTTCAGCAACCATCTCTGTCCTCCAGCAAAAGCCTGGCAGAGCATCTCTGCTTTATAGGCTCTGTGAAATTGTAAAAAGATCTCACGGGGCCCTGGTGTCTTCCGGCAGAGCATTCCACCACGTCAGGGCCAGGGCAGAAAAGGTTCTGTGCCAATCATGTGAGCGTGTAAGGAACCTTATAGTAAGAGTTCAGTAGGGGTTGTGGCTGCGTGTTTGAAAGGAGGGCAGAAGGGAACCCCATTATCTGGTAAGGGTAGGGAGCGATTATTACAACTCTTTGAGTGGAGGGGTCTATAAATGCATGTGTGGGGGAAGATAAAACTTGTAGCACTTTGTATGTAGAAAAGCAGACACACACCGTTTGGGAACTGAGTGATGGCGAAAATGAACAGGGTGGAACTTGAAAGTACCTTTGCAACAACAAAACATTCTCTATTCTGCACTCTTCCCCACCAGGAGCTGGAAGCCATCAAAGCTCGTGTGCGAGAGATGGAGGAGGAAGCGGAGAAGCTGAAAGAATTGCAGAATGAAGTTGAGAAGCAAATGAACATGAGCCCTCCGCCGGGCAATGGTGAGCATCCTTTAAAAAAAAAACCCCTTTATTTTTAAAAATGTGCCGTGGAGGGCTAATTGTAGGTGAGGGTTTGAGAAGATGGGAAGGAAGAAGATGAAGAAGAAGATATTGGATTTATATCCCGCCCTCCACTCCGAAGAGTCTCAGAGAGGCTCACAATCTCTTTTACCTTCCTCCTCCACAACAGACACCCTGTGAGGTGGGTGGGGCTGGAGAGGGCTCTCACAGAAGCTGCCCTTTCAAGGACAACCTCTGCCAGAGCTATGGCTGACCCAAGGCCATTCCAGCAGGTGCAAGTGGAGGAGTGGGGAATCAAACCCGGTTCTCCCAGATAAGAGTCCGCACACTTAACCACTACACCAAACTGGAAATATACATGCTGGCTTTTATACCAAATATCTGGTAGCTCTGTAAGTATCTGAATTCTTAGGCGTTTGTAGTGGTACAACCTTTTAAAATGCATCTTTGAAATAATGCCCTAGAAAGTTAGGCATTCACATTAGCTGATAAGCAAGCACAAAGTCCTTAGGAGGATATGTGCAGAGAAATGTGGCTACTTTCCGGGAGAGAGGACCCACACATGGTTAGAAGTGGGACCCATGCTTTGCCTCACACTAAAAAAAAATTTTTTTTTTAATCTTGGAACCATTCTGAAAAATTAGATCAGTTGATTGGCCTAATCTTTTTAGAAGCATTTATTTTGTTAAAGCAACGTGCTTTACTTATCAGTGCAGTATATACTCATGAATCGCTCATGAATCGATCCACTTTTAAGAAGAATTGCAGATTCATACCCCGCCCTTCTCTCTGAATCAGAAACTCAGAGTGGCTTACAATCTCCCATGTCTTCTCCCCCCACAACAAACACCCTGTGAGGTGGGTGGGGCTGGAGAGGGCTCTCACAGCAGCTGCCCTTTCAAGGACAACCTCTGCCAGAGCTATGGTTAACCCAAGGCCATTCCAGCAGCTGCAAGTGGAGGAGTGGGGAATCAAACCCGGTTCTCCCAGATAAGAGTGTGTACACTTAACCACTACACCAAACATGGATTGAATGTTACAGCAGGTGATTCTAGAATTAGCATATGATGAAAGGAACACAGGGTTGGGCTGGTTGTATTGTTAGTCTTCCCTGTTGTTATCCACTGTGAGCCCATTTGTGGGAGGGCGGGATAGAAAATGAAGAAATACTTTATTTCTGTTTCAGTCTTATAACTGTTGTATATTCACTTAATGGCTTTAGAACCAGTTTGGTGTAGTGGTTAAGTGTGTGGACTCTTATCTGGGAGGACCGGGTTTGATTCCCCACTCCTCCATTTGCAGCTGCTGGAATAGCCTTGAGTCAGCCATAGCTCTCATAGGGGTTGTCCTTGAAAGGGCAGCTGCTGTAAGAGCTCTCTCAGCCCCACCTACATCACAGGGTGTCTGTTGGGGAGGGGGAGGTAAAGGAGATTGTGACCACTCTGAGATTCAGAGTATAGGGCAGGATATAAATCCAATATCTTCATAATCTTTATTGGTTTTTACCTTTTAATGCTAGCATTGGTCAGTAAGTATGAAATGAAATTGGAAATAAAGAGACTAGCCTTACAGTCATTGCCTTTTGTGGGTTGCCAGATAATGCAGTCAGTTGAGGACAGTAATGGGACAACACATAGCCTGGCACTCTCTTTCCCCCACTCTCGGGGCCGGGGGGACCAGGAGGCCTAGAAACTTAATTTTTTGCCATCTGTAACTGGGAACCTTTGTATTGATCTGGTATAAATGTTGGTTTCAACCTAGCTTTTTGCACTGTATATTGTAAGCCACCCTGAACCCTGCTCGCAGGGAACGAGCAGCCAATAAATCCAACAAAATAAATAAATAAAATGGTGGGTTCGTGCCCAAGATAATGCCAGTTGCCGCTTTGAGGTCAGGAAGGAAATTTTCTCCAGGCCGAGTTGGCCAGAGATCTAGGAGGTTTTTCCTTTCTGTGGACATAGAGCTGGGATCGCTGGAGGAGTGGGGTGGTGGTGGTGGTTGTGAATTTCCTGCCTTGTGCAGGGGGGTTGGACCACATGAGCCTTGGGGTCTAGATTTCTACTCTCTGATATTTCACACTAAGCACTGATAATCTTTCAGTTCCTCTTTCGAGATGCTCGAAGTTACAGCAGGGCAACCGAAGCAGTTCGGCCTTGAACGTGGTCGCATCAGCAGTCTGCCAGTCCGTTTATCTGCATGCCAACCCCATGCTTTAGATATCACTTAAATGATCTGCAAATATAAAACTGTTGCATTCCGGAAGTATTATTGAAAGGTTTAGCCACAGCATAGAAATGTAAACGCAGCAGTTACAGTAGTGAAACAGAAGAGGATTAAATAGCTTTCTGAGGCACTTAAAACACCATTTTCTAAAATTTTCTGTCTCCAAGAGACGTTACTGAGGAACACAATATACTTATAGCAAGAGTATGTATGTGAATGTGTGCACTCATTTCATAAGAACATAAGAGAAGCCATGTTGGATCAGGCCAATGGCCCATCTGGTCCAACACTCTGTGTCACATAAGAGAAGCCATGTTGGATCAGGCCTGTGGCCCATTCAGTCCAGCACACTGTGTCACATAAGAACATAAGAGAAGCCATGTTGGATCAGGCCAATGGCCATCCAGTCCAACACTCTGTGTCACATAAGAACAGAAAAGAAGCCATGTTGGATCAGGCCAGTGGCCCATCCAGTCCAACACTGTGTGTCACACAGTGGCCAATATATGTGTGTGTGTATATACATACACAAATATATTATTTCCTGCTAGCAGTAGGGTCTCATTGTTTCACTGAAGCAACTGTGTGATGCACCACGCAATTCAAAGCTTCTCTGTAAATTGCAGAAGGTTAGTAATGAAAGTTCGCTGGCAATGGCTGACGTTCTTACCGAGACAAGCTGCCTTGGGGGCACCCGCAGATCCCAGAGCGTAGCTCAAAAACCCGTCACTTAACTAACTGGATGTCTCACTCGGTTGGAGACAGTTTCTCGTTCCCCTACCTGGAAGTTCTGGAGTGGGAGAGGCCTCAGTTGGCTGCAGACGAAGTCAGTCCACTAGGTGTTGGGCCCCAATATTAAAATATGGGGATTTTCACATTGGCATCCACTTTACTACTAGAGGAGACAAAAGATAGCATTCCTAGCACCTTCAGAAACTTGTCCTTGGGAATGGTACCCTGGTCTGTTCTCCAGTCTTGAAACACAGAACTAACTTTGGTAGTAACTAACGACAAAAATCCTCACTGAAGCTAAGGAGGCATGGCTGGTCTCTTCTGGAGCAGGACTCTCCGTTGAATGCTTCTTCCTGGCCAGGGGTGTTTGAAAGCTGCAAAGAGGGCAGGCCAATAGGTCAGGGGAGGGAGGGAGAGGTGGAAAGAAAGCAACTTTAACTGTAAACGCATTCTCCAAACTGCTGACTGGCTTGGAGAAGTGATTTAAAGAGAGAAATGCCTTCTCCAGGGTAGGCAGTGGGGAGGCTTCAAGAGCCACACAATATGTGTGAAAGAGCCACATGTGGCTCCTGAGCCATGGTTTGGCCACCCCTGTTCCAGGCCGTCTGGGAGAATACATTCCTTGGGTTGATTTATTGCAGACGATGCTTTTCCTTTTCTCCGCAGCTGGCCCCGTCATCATGTCTTTAGAAGAAAAGATGGAAGCAGATGCCAGGTCCATATATGTCGGCAACGTAAGTTTGTGTTTTTCCCCTGCATTTGGGATAGCAAAAGAGGCTAGTCTTTTTCTTTGCTCACCTGATCTGCCTCTCGTTCTAGGTGGATTACGGAGCGACAGCAGAAGAGCTGGAAGCCCACTTCCACGGTTGCGGCTCTGTCAATCGCGTGACCATCCTCTGTGACAAGTACACTGGTCACCCCAAAGGGTGAGTGAATCAACAGAGGAAGAAGAATAGAAACGAAATTTCCACAAATCCTGAAGCCCTGGGTGGTGATGGGGTTTTCTTTGGAGGAAAAGGAGTGGAAATTTGGGGGGTGGGGGTGGGAATTGGATTTTATGTGTGTGTGCGTTCTTATCAAACCCAAATTTATATTATGGTTTTATTATATATCTCTGATGTAAGAAATATTCTCTAAGTTATCTGGAAGGGTTGGCCTGTCTCTCCAGAGCACTTAAATGGTTTCCTGGTTTCTTTAATAAACTTGGGGTGTTGTGGTGGTTTCTTTTTTCTCTTAACCCCAGTGGCAAAATGCATAGATTTCTGCAGTTCTCTTCCCAGAGTGGTTTTTTTTTGTTTACGGAAAGTAAACTGTGAGTGACTGTACTTTGGGGACATCATTTACTAATGTACAGGAGACCGTGTGTGAAGAGAAAAAAGTTCTGCAGGCATTTTACTTAAACAATCAGGAAAGTGAGTTCATTCCAAAGGTGTTTCCAGTGGTAGATAACTCACTGAAAATGTCAAGACAGTGTGCGATTGCAATAAAAAAGGCCAATGCCATGCTAGGAATTATTAGGAAGGGAATTGAAAACAAATCAGCCAGTATCATAATGCCCCTGTATAAATCCATGGTGCGGTCTCATTTGGAATACTGTGTACAATTCTGGTCACCGCACCTCAAAAAGGATATTATAGCATTGGAAAAAGTGCAGAAAAGGGCAACTAGAATGATTAAAGGTTTGGAACACTTTCCCTATGAAGAAAGGTTAAAAGGCTTGGGGCTCTTTAGCTTGGAGAAAAGTCGACTGCGGGGTGACATGAGAGAGGTTTACAAGATTATGCATGGGATGGAGAAAGTAGAGAAAGAAGTCCCTTTCTCACAATACAAGAACTCATGGGCATTCAGTGAAATTGCTGACCAGTCAGGTTAGAACGGATAAAAGGAAGTACTTCTTCACCCAAAGGGTGATTAACACGTGGAATTCACTGCCACAGGAGGTGGTGGCGGCTACAAGCATAGCCAGCTTCAAGAGGGGATTGGATAAAAATACGGAGCAGAGGTCCATCAGTGGCTATTAGCCACTGGACTGGATGGGCCATTGGCCTGATCCAACATGGCTTCTCTTACTTTCCGAGGCATTTTCACTTGTGCCAAGAGAACATTTCATAGGATTTATGGGGGGTTTTTTCTGCCAGGTTTATGTCTCCAAGGAGGAGAGGTTAGCATTGCCTTTTTTTTCCTGTTGATAACTGCTCCTTAATCATTACTGTTCTGTCTCCTGCAGGTTTGCTTACATTGAGTTTTCGGACAAGGAGTCAGTGCGGACTTCCTTAGCGCTAGACGAGTCCCTCTTCCGGGGAAGACAGATAAAGGTACGTAGAATGGCCCCCCCTCCCAACTCTTAGCCCCTCATCCTTGCTCCAAGAGGGCTTTTGTAGGTGAAGCATTATATATGAACATATGAAGCTGCCTTATACTGAATCAGACCCTCGGTCCATCGAAGTCAGTATTGTCTACTCAGACTGGCAGCGGCTCTCCAGGGTCTCAAGCTGAGGTTTTTCACACTTACCTGCCTGGACCCTTTTTATTTGGAGATGCTGGGGATTGAACCTGGGACCTTCTGCTTACCGAGCAGATGCTCTACCACTGAGCCACCGTCCCTCGCATTAGTACTGTGGTCTCTTCTATCCAGTGTTCCCTCTAAGCTGCAGAGTCTTGTGAGCAAAAATTCTACTTTGAGCTCCTGGCATTAATGTGGTGAGTTACTGCATAAATTAGTCTCCTGAACGAAGACGCAAATGTGTGAGCCGGAGGCTAAAAACCTGTGAGCTAACTCGGCTCAGAGAGAACGCTGCTTCTGTCCCTTCTATCTAGCCAAGGATTAAGTTGCCTGTCGTTCTTTTTGACTGGTCTCCATCCCTGTGATCAAAATTTAGATGCAAGCTCTCAAGCAGGGAGCTGCATGTGCAATTGAAACCTGTAAAACCTTGATGCTACCGAACAAAACGTGAGGGAGTATGGGAAACAAAGCAGGGGAAAGGCCTGTGCTTCTGGTGGTGGACCATCTCCTTGGCGTGCGCACAGTCCTGGGTTCAATCCTCAGCCTCTCCAGAAAAGGACCAGGCCACAGATGATATGAAAGGCCTCATCCTATGGGACCCTGCCGGTCTGGGTTGACAGTACCAGCCTTGATGAACCAAGGCTGATGAACCACACGTCTGATACGTGCTTGTTCAAGTCATGGGCTTTGGGTTCTCAGTCCCGTGTATGGAGGATAGTGGCTTGCTGGAACAACAGTTGTTGTATTCATTGGGCAATATTTTGTATGTTTAGATGCTGCTTTCCCCGAATGTTCTAAGTGGTTTAATAAAAAGCATTGTCCAGCGTCAACAAGTGGAAATAAGTTTGGTGTAGCGGTGAAGTGTGCGGACTCTTTATCTGGGAGAACCTGGTTTGATTCCCCACTCCTCCACTTACAGCTGCTGGAATGGCCTTGGGTCAGCCATAGCTCTCATAGGAGAGCCAGTTTGGTGTAGTGGTTAAGTGTGCAGACTCTTATCTGGGAGAACCTGGTTTGATTCTCCACTCCTCCACTTGCAGCTGCTGGAATGGCCTTGGGGCAGCCATAGCTTTCATAGGAGAGCCAGTTTGGTGTAGTGGTTAAGTGTGCAGACTCTTTATCTGGGAGAACCTGGTTTGATTCCCCACTCCTCCACTTGCAGCTGCTGGAATGGCCTTGGGGCAGCCATAGCTCTCATAGGAGAGCCAGTTTGGTGTAGTGGTTAAGTGTGCAGACTCTTATCTGGGAGAACCTGGTTTGATTCCCCACTCCTCCACTTGCAGCTGCTGGAATGGCCCTGGGGCAGCCATAGCTATTGCAGGAATTGTCCTTGAAAGGACAGCTGCTGTGAGAGCCCTCTCCAGCCCCACCCGCCTCACAGGGTGTCTGTTGTGGAGGGAGAATCATAGAATCACAGAGTTGGAAGGGACCTCCAGGGTCATCTAGTCCAACCCCCTGCACAATGCAGGAAACTCACAAATACAGATATAGGAGATTGTAAACCGCTCTGAGTCTCTGAATCAGAGAGAAGGGTGGGGTATAAATTTGCTTCTTCAGCATCGATAAGAACGTTAGAGGGCCAAAACAACAGTGGGATCGCTGTGGGAAATTGCAGGAATAAAGCAGGCCCTGGGAAACCAGTTGAGGCGGTTATAGGGAGAGGGGGGTCATTTCAAGGATTTGGATTCCCAAGCCATTGAATGTTAGAAACCAGCACCTTGAATTGAACCCAGATTTGGCAGCTAATGTAGTGTGACTGGTCAGGCCCGTTCTTATACAGAGCTGGTTAAAGAAGTTGCATAAACTGTAATTTCTTACTATTCAGGTGGACGGCCGTGTTGGCCCGAAGCGGAAGACCAAAGTTTGAGTCCGATGGCAGCTTTAAGACCAGCCAAGTTTTATTCCAGGTATAAGCTTTTGCATGCACAAAAGCTTATACCTGGAATAAGACCTCATTGGCCTTAAAGCTGCTACCAGACTCCAGCTTTGTCCTGCAGCTTCTCAGTTGTTCTTACGGTCGGCAGCACCTGAATTACAAGGCTTCCGGGAAGTCTGTTCTCAAAGCTTTGCACGCGTAACGCGTCTCTCAACTTCTGGGTTTTTTTGCAGGTGATACCCAAACGGACCAACCGCCCCGGGATCAGCACCACAGACCGGGGCTTCCCCCGGACCCGGTACCGAGGGAGAGGATCCGGCTACAGCAGCTCCCGGGCTCGATTCTACAGCGGCTTCAGTAGCAGGCCGCCCCGAGGACGCGCGTACAGGTCTGTCGAAGCCACGGCGGCGGGGTGGAGGGTGGGCAGATTGGGCACAGTGTGGGCAGGGCTCGTGCCCGGGGGGGGGGGGGCCTGGGAGCAGATTGTAGGGGAGGGGTGCCTGGAGGTCCAGCGTGGTCTTCTGGGAGCCATACCTTAAGGCTTCACTGGCATGCCTATTGAGTACCGAGTCCGCTTCAAGGTTTTAGTTTTAACGTTTAACGCCTTACACGGGGCCAACATACCTGCAGGAACGTCTCCTCCCATAAATGCCCGGGAGGTCATTAGGTTTGGCCTCCCGATATCTGTTGGACTTCTCTGGCCAATGAGACGCCCGCCTTGCCTCAACTAGGGGCAGGGCTTTTTCAGTCCTGGCCGCAACCTGGTGGAATCGGCTCCCTACAGAGATCCGGGCCCTACCTGGCTTATTAGCCTTCCGTAGGGCCTGTCAAACGGAGCTGTTCCGCCGGGCTTTTAGTTGAGGCTGCGGGCGTCTGTTTCTTGATCTGGTTGGCCTCCCCTGTCAGCCTTGTCGTCTGTGCTGTCAGATAGAATAACATCTGCCGTCTTTATGGGATAACATCTTGTCATGACGTGAGACGGCCAGGCCGGGCGATATTGCGACGATATGGAAATTTTCGGAGTGCTGTGGAGTTGTCTGTTCATAAAATGTTTTTATTGTTTGATGATACGTTGCGCTCTGCCCTGCGCCCTACGGGGAATGGGCGGAATAGAAATGCACTAAAATAATTTTAAAAATAAATAATGTGATAGGGGGAGAGGCCCAGGAGAGACAGCTGCTTCCAATTTTGGTAAGGGCAGTACAGTCTGTTAGTATTGGAACGGTATTGGGGGAAGAGACTGCCCCACCGATATGGTCATTTATACGAGATTCCCAGTTGCTCTCGGAGTTAGACTCTCGATTGGCGAAAGTTGCAGACGACTTGGACCAGTTTAATATTTTATCGCCAGAACTCTGCTGCAAAAACCTTCTTGAAAATCAGATTTGAAAGATAAGGTTTGAAATGCGTGATTCAAGAGCCAGTTTGGTGTAGTGGTGAAGTGTGCGGACTCTTTAATCTGGGAGAACCAGGTTTGATTCCCCACTCCTCCACTTGCAGCTGCTGGAATGGCCTTGGGTCAGCCACAGCTATTGCAGGAGTTGTCCTTGAAAGGGCAGCTGCTGTGAGAGTTCTCTCAGCCCCACCCACCTCACAGGGTGTCTGTTGTGGGGGGAGAAGAGATAGGAGATTGTAAGCCGCTCCGAGTCTTTGATTCAGAGAGAAGGACGGGGTATAAATCTGCATTCTTTGAATTTCTGCTTCAGGATGCTGCCAGGTTCTTGATTTTATGTCTGGTTTCGTACAGAATTGTAGTCAGGATGCAAAGGTGTCTGTTCAGATGTGTGTGTGTGTGGGGGGGTGTCATCTCTTTTTGGAGGGGTTAAGCCTGCCTTATCCTCGAAACTGAAATTTCCAGGCTCTGCCCTGCTGCTCTTGAGAGGTGCCGGCCTTTCCCCACCTCTTGTCTTGGATATTTCTGGCTTTAGGGCGATGACTTTTGATTTCGTGGCCTTCCTCAGTAGCTTTTCCATTAACACGTTTCCTTCTTCTCTTCGCAGGGGCCGGGCCAGATCGACCTCATGGTATTCCCCTTACTAAAAACAAAAAAAACAAAAAAAAATGGTTGTTTTAGGAAGGAGGAAAAAAAAAGAAAAAAAAATGAAGATTGTTACCATGATGGAAAAAAAAATACTGTGGGGGGAGGAGAACGTGCAAAACTGTGCAGCAGAAGGGGGCGGGGCTGCTTTCCTTGGGCGGGGGAGACATAAGTGGGGGGAGGTGTTCTGTGAATCAGCTTTCACCTACTAGTCTCGGTGGTCCACGCGGCCACGGCCTGCTCTCCCTCTGCCCTCCTTTTCCGCCTGCCGCAAATCGTCAAAACGTTCACGGAACCACTTTTTTTCCTTTCTGTCGTTGCGGCCTAGCGTTTCTGGGGCTGGGAGGGCAGTTACGAGGAGGGCTGCCTGCCAGTTCTATACCCCCCCCTTGAAAAAAATCACACACACACTCTTGTTCTCTTTTTTTTTTTTGGTGCAGCTGTTGTGGTTCTTTTTATTCTCTGTATTTCGCTTTCGTTCTCCCCCCCCCCCTCCGCCCACTCCCCCATATTGGGTTCTTGTGTGTCTGTGTGCGTGCTCATTGTGTTCCAGCTCATGGTGGTTTTGGCGTGGGTTGGGAGGGAGGGTGATATGGTGGCTCCCACGATCATGTCGCTGCCCCCCCTTTGCCCCTCCCCCCCTGCAAGAGCTCACCACCATTAAGTTTTAGTTGCCTGTTTTGGCATGGTGGACTTGGCCTCAGTCATTCTCAGGCATGTGAGAAACACGGAGTTCCCGCGTTACCCCTTTCCCTGTGTGGGCTCTTGCCTGTACTGATGAATTTGGGTTTTGCACCCTAACCCTTTATTCTGAAACAAGGTAGGGTGTTCTTTCCTGCAGAAAAGGTAATCCTGCTTGGATTGCAGGAGATGAGCCTTCCTTTCACTTCTCCCCCCCGCCCCCCAACTCCAGTCTCTCCCTCTTGCTGCTTCCCTGTCATGTTTCCTTCCACTCCCCCCCCCCCCCCGGGGTATGTTATATTGCCTTGTTTGAGTGTCTTTATCTTTACAGGTTCCTTTTATTTTTTTAGCCTGAAGAAATATCACCGAAACCTGAAGTTCTAGAGACCAGGGGCAGGGAGAAGACTCCCTTGGGGGGGGGGGAGGGCTTGGGGGGGGGAGAACCCATGGCCCGTATTTCTTTGTAGGAGAGAGTGACTTTGAAAAATGGGGGGGTGGGGGGAGAGAGAGAGAGAGAGAACATTCAGGTTTGGGGGGGGTGTAATGAGGAAGAAATAGAGAAACTGTTATGAGGGTGGAAAAAAAAATAAAGATGTTTTTGGAAGAAAGAGAAGCGCCCGTGGTTTTATTTGCTCAGATCGTTGGCCTCGTCCCCCAAGCCAAAGCCATGTGCTTTAATGAAAAACGCAGTAGCCCTAGCGCTGTTTGTTAGCGGTGGTACACAGAGCTATGATAACCGCAGTGCTGTTGGTTGGGTCATTGGGGATAGGAAAAGACAAAATACAGAACTGTTTGCGGTGGGCTGTCTTGGTGGGCTTCACAGGTCTGCATTTATTTAGTCTCCCCTCCCTCAAATAATCTTGAGCTCCTTTTGAGCGAACCTTCGGAGCTATGCAAAGCGGGCGCTTGGACATAAGCATCATTTTAGAGTCCTCTTTTTTTCTGTGTTGTTAGCCACCTTCCTGTGACCACGAAGAACGTGGCCTACAGCAAGTCTTATCAGCAGGGTTGGAAGGGACCTCCAGGGTCATCTAGTCCAACCCCCTGCACAATGCAGGAAACTCACAAGTACCTCCCCCTAAATTCACAGGATCTTTATTGCTGTCAGATGGCCATCTGGCCTCTGTTTCAAAACCTCCAAGGAAGGAGAGCCCACCACCTCCTGAGGAATCCTGTTCCACTGAGGAACCATTCTCATGGTCAAGAAGTTCTTCCTAATGTTGAGCCAGAAACCCTTTTGATTTAATTTCAACCCATTGGTTCTGGTCTGACTTTCTGGGGCCACAGAAAACAATTCCACCCCATCCTGTACATGACAGCCCTTCAAGTACTTGATGGTGATCCTCTCAGCCACCTCCTCTCCAGGCTAAACATGCCCAGCTCCTTCAACCTTTCTTCATAGGACTTGGTTCTAAGTTTTGTTTTGGAGGAGGGAAAAACCCGTTGATTCTGTTCCCAGGAAGACACAGGCAAGGGGCATAATATGGGTTTATCAGATGGGCGGCTTCCCATTCCATGAAGGTCCCAGGAGACAAACTTGGGTACATTAAAAGCTCTGAACCGCTGGCTATTTTCTGGGTAGCTTCAGAGTCCGTAGCGTTTGAGAAGCGCAATCCTAGGGGATAGATGCTCTGTTTTAGCAATATAGAAGAGTTCAGTTACATTTCCAAAGGCGAGCATTTATTCTAGCCTAAAGAACAGGACCCTCAACGTGTCCCAGCTCATATATCCCTGGAGCTCGGGGCGGTCTCTGTGATTCTTATTGCCGTGATGAACATATGAAGCTGCTTTTTACTGAATCGGACCCCCCCCCCTTGGTCCATCAAAGTATTGTCTGAGTAGCGGCTCTCCAGAGTCTCAAGCTGAGGATTTTCATGCCTACTTGCCTGGACCCTTTTTAGTTGGGAGATGCCGTGGATTGAACTTGGGACCTTCTGCTTCCCAAGCAGATTTTCTATCACTGAGCCACCATCCCTCCTGTGATGTAGGTATGGTTGAGTGTTACCCAGTGAGTTTCATGACAACAAGGAGACTTGATTTTGTATGCAAAGGTTTGGCTGTAAACCAAGGGCAGGGAAGGTACCTCCACAGGCCCCGATCCCTACAAGCCCCCCTGACTGCTTTGGCAAGCTTGACAGGGTCGAATACCCATTAGCCAGCCGGCAGGCTCAGACTTCAAACGTTCAACTCTGCCATCTGTCAACCAGGCCTGTTTGCAGTTTCAAGCCGTGCAAATCAAGTTAGGCGCGGGGCCAAGGGATGAGTCTCGAGCTGTTCAATCCTCAAAAACACGCAGGCAGACTGGTCTTCGGGGACCGCTCAGCGGCCCGCTGGAGAGCTTTCGCCAATGAAGGAGATTCTCGCGCAGGAGGTTGTTAGCTGGGAATGAAGCAGGAGGCACGATAGCCTCAGCAATGCCTTCAGCCTCTGTTGATGTCGAATGGCTGAATGTGCCCATCAGATAGCGCCAATTGCGGCTGTTAAGAGCAAACTCTGCCCTTGGCAGAGTGCCCATCTGCGTTCCCAACAACATGACATGGCAGGTTTTTAAGCCCAACGTTCACATTTTCCTACCTATATGCAAAGTCCTGAGAACTTGGCCACCAACGTCTGCTGGGCCAGGCTTGGAGAAAGGTTAAAGCACTTGGGGCTCTTTAGCTTGGAGAAACGTCAACTGACGGGCGACACGATGGGAGGTTTACAAGGTTTTGCATGGGACGGAGAAGGTAGAGAAGTCCTTTTCTCCCTTTCTCACAATACAAGAACTCCTGGGCACTCAATGAAATTGCTCAGCAGTCAGGTTAGAATGGACGAAAAGTACTTCACCCAAGGGTGGTTAACACATGCAATTCACTGCCACAAGAGGTGTTGGCAGTTGCAAGCATAGACGAATTCAAGAGGGGATTGGATAAACATCTGGAGCAGAGGTCCATCCGTGGCTATTAGCCACAGGGCATAGATGGAACTCTGTCTGGGGCAAGTGATGCTCTGTATTCTTGGTGCTTGGAGGGGTGGGGGAACAGTGGGAGGGCTTCTAGTGTCCTGCCCACACTAGTGGACCTCCTGATCACCTGGGGTAGATTCAGGGGAGGGACGGTGGCTCAGTGGTAGAGCATCTGCTCGGTAAGCAGAAGGTCCCAGGTTCAATCCCCAGCATCTCCAAATAAAAAGGGTCCAGGCAGGTAAGTGTGAAAAACCTCAGTTTGAGACCCTGGAGAGCCGCTGCCAGTCTGAGTAGACAATACTGACTTTGCTGGACCGAGGGGGGTCCGATTCAGTAGAAGGCAGCTTCATATGTTTTGGCCACTGTGTGACACAGAGTGTAGATTGGCCTGATCCAGCATGGCTTCTCTTATGTAGCTGAGGCTAAGTGCGACTGGGCCAAGACCACCATGCCAGAGGATGGGCTTGAACTTGGGTCTCCCAGATCCTATCCACCGTACCACACGGGTTCTAAGGAGGGCCAGAAGGAAAGGGAATCCCATTAGCAGTCTTCCCCCCAGCCTGTGAAAGCCTGTGCTACTAGGAGCCTTTTTTTTTCTTTTACAAAAAAAATGAAAGCTGGAATGTGATACTTCAGCATTTGCGTAGTAAATCTGTGACCATTAAAGCGGCTCATGTAGCCTGGAAATTGCATGGTATATATAAGAAGATATTGGATTTATAGCCTGCCTTATATTCAGAGTCTCAGAGCGGTCACAATCTCCTTTACTCCCCCCACCCACCCACAACAGACACCCTGTGAGGTCAGTGGGGCTGAGAGAGACAACTCCTGTGAAAGCTATGGCTGACCCAAGGCCATTCCAGCAGTTGCAAGTGGAGGAGTGGGGAATCAAACCCGGTTCTCCCAGAGAAGAGTCTGTGCACTTAACCACTTAGCAAGAGCTATGGCTGACCAAAGGCCATTCCAGCAGGTGCAAGTGGAAGAGTGGGGAATCAAACCCGGTTCTCCCAGATAAGAGTCCGCGCTCTTAACCACTACATCAGACTGGCTCTGTGTTTCTCTTGTGTGTATGAACTCAGATTTTTATGGAGCATGTCTGCAGCGGCCTCCACCTCAAACAAAATCGCGTCCTGGAAGGTCAAGAGCCTTTCTAAAAAACATGGGGGGAGGGAACCAAAGTTCTTGAGAAGATTTCCTTTTAATCTATATTTAGGTTGTAACAGTCTGTAGTACATTTCCCTTTAAAGTCAAAAGCAGCCAGAAATCTGATTTTTTTGGGGGGGGGGGTTGTATTTTGGAGTCTTTAGCCTTCTCCATTAGGTGGTGTCGAAGGTCTTGATGAGGTTGGAAAGGAATGATTTAACCAGGTAGAACTGGCTTATAACCATGCCACCAGGAAGGGTGTTCTCTTAGGGGACCACCTGAATGTGGCGTAACACTTAACATGCTGTTAATACTGGATGCCTGTTAAAATATGTGGGAGTTCCCTTCCCCGCTCTGTGTCTTGAAGAGGGTCACTGCCCTCTCTTGGTCCTTTAACTGCATGAAGGCAGAAATTCAAGAGGAATACCTTTTCTGGAGCTGAGGAAATGGCTAATTTTGTCTAGTGGCTGTGTGGAACAACAGAGAACCATGGGGTTGAAGTCAAAGGTCTTTGGGGAGGGGGGAGTGTCACATAACTAACACAGGAATTTTCTGTGGATTACAGAGAAGAATTGGAGATGAAAGCATTTTGAGACAGCCTAGTGTTTGAGCCCCAGTTTAGCCCAGTTCGGAAATCCTTTGTGTCTACGAGTGAGCCCAAAGATGCGGAAAGCCCTTGGCACGCTGAGAATTGCTATAAAAGAGAGATCCGTAGTAAATGGAACGCAGTGCATAGGTTGATAGCTTGACCCTGGGTTGAGGCGGCCCACAGAAAGCCACCTCTCTCCACCTCAGTTTCCTGATCTGTAAAATGGGAACAAACGCAACAATTTCCTGATCTGCAAAATGGGAACAAACTTGGTCCACCGCAACAATTATCTACCCTCAGGGCTGGAATTTAGGATATCTGTAAGAAAGCGACATGTCTACAGGGAGAACAAGCTAAGGTTGGCAAGCGGGACTCCTAGTCAAGAAAAAATAAAAGGCTGGCTGGTGAGGCCAGAGATGGCATCGACGTATTTTTTCCCCCTCTTTCAGTTCTTTGATAGGCAGAAACGCAGAGAGCGAAGGAAGGCCTCCATTTCTGCCTCTCCGAGAGCTGTTAAAATGGAAAGCCAGCTGTGAGGAACTCGGAGAAAAAGATCTTCGTTATGTGAGAAACTAGGAGGAAAAAAAGATTGATCGTGGCATGAGAAAACACAGAAGTGGGGCGGGGGGGGGGGGAGTCGTCTTCCTGTCCATCCCAAACCCACATGAGCCAGATCTGTGCCACAGATTCAGGCCTAGCCTTCTGCAGCAAACGTCAAGGCGTGCAGTTAAATCTCTAGCGCCGGACCCACGAGTGGCAACAATAGCCCCTTCATACATTGACATACGAAACCCAAGGCCTTCCTTCTTTTTTCTTTCTCTGGTGGGATGTGAAAATGGCTTCGGCAAGTGGGAAATCTCCCCCCCGCCCAGGAAGAAGGGCAGATGGGCATCCCTCACAAAACACCAGAAACGGAAAAAGGAAGCGAGGCTCACTCAAGCTGCCCTTTCTATAACCTTATTTGCCAGCCCCAAACCTGAGTGGGGCAAGGCCTGGCTGAGGCCTCTTGCACTAGGCCCAAAGCCTGAGTTGGCCTGGGCCAGTCAAAGTCAGTCCTGTTGGGCAGAAGGCATGGTGGCTGCATCAACTGGCGGGGTTTGGCGTCGAGAGCAGCGGCACGTCGTCGCGGCGAGTCGCCTCCTCGGCCCCCCGGCTTTCGCCTCCCCCGACCCGACGAAGCAGCGAGGGTCTCCGGTAAAGTTCCCCATCCCGTAAGCTTTCGGGCAAGGCCTTGCGCTTGCTCTCGGGTAGCAGCATTAGACAAAGGAGGGCCAAGATGTTCAAGGATGCCAGGACGATGTGCTGAAGGAAGGAGCCGTGCTGTTCTCGCAGCCACAGTAAAGGCGCGCTCAGGCCGCCCAGGGACGCCAGCGAGAGGATAACGCCGAGGCCCTTCCCTCTGCAGAGAACAAAAAGTATTTGTGACACAAACCAGAATGTGATATATATAAATATATATTTTTAAATGTGCACCAAGTCCAGTTTGGTGTAGTAGTCAAGAGCGCAGGCTGTAATCTGGGAGATCCCCCACTCCTCCACGCGCAGCTGCCAGAGTGACCTTGGGGTCAGTCACAAATTCTCTCATAGCTGTTCTCTCAAGAGCGGTTCTCTCAGAGCTCTCTCAGCCCCACCCACCTCACAGGGTGTCTGTTGTGGGGAGGAAGAAAAAGGAGATTGTAAGCTGCTCTGAGACTCCGACTGAAGGATGGGGTATAAATTCAAACTCCTCCTCCTCCTTCATTCTCTTGACACTAAATTCTGTTCTCATGAAATGCTGGGAAAAAAAATTGTTGTGGTCTTGAGGAGTAAACTGAAGTGAGAGGAAGTGTGGGAAAAGACCGAAACTTGTGAGAGAACACGCACAAGCGGGGGAAAGAACGCAATGGGGGAGCCAATTGCCAAGGGAAGTTTATTTTATTTCTTTATGTAAGGTTCCAGGGGACAACTGGGGATTTGAAAACAGTTTCCCAGTTCCTAGTCTTACACTTTTAACCACCACACCGCACTGGAAATGACGATAAAACCTGTAAAGGACAGTGAACTTTTTTTTTGCAACATGAGGACTAGAACCCAGAAAATGAAATGGAAAGGTACTACCGGCAGATGAGCTTTTGTCAAATGCTACAAAAAGGGCTGAATGGGAAGGTGAGGGAGAACGTAGGCTAGAGAAACCTTCCCCTTTTTACCTAGGTGTGGGGGAACAGATGATGCCTACATTTCCCCATCTTACCTGATAATGGTGGGGATGACTTCAGAGGCAAAGAAGATGCTGAGCGAACCTGCGGCATGGGAGGAAAACAGGCCAAGGATGGAGAATGTTACTGTTGCGGCGTGGTTGAGATCTGAAACCCAGAGGAAGAAAGGGAGGTGAGGGAACCGTGCTGGAAGAGCTCCGTACGTGAGCGAGCTAGGCCCATTGAGCCTGCCCCCCAAACTTTTTGCAACTTGAAGTGGAAAAGGCGTATTTATCAAATGTATACCATCCTACCGAAAAATATGCTTGTGAGATAAACACATAGGTGTAAAATAAAATCAGGAAACCATTGCCCCTTTATCTCTTGCCTGAGGTAACTCCTCACTTTACCTCATGGCACACCTACCCCTAGAACCTGAAATCTTCATTATATTGTTTACTTTAAGAATTTATTTATTTATAGCCAGCTTTTCTCCCTGGGGGGGTGGGGCAATGGTCTCCTCCTCTGGTCTCTCACAACAACCCTTTGAGGTAGGTCGGCAGGTAAGAGAGGCAGAACTTGACATGCGGACCCTCTGATGGACCCCAGGGCATTAAGTAACAGTGGTGGATGGTGTGAGTTTGCAACAGGCCCATGGTCAACGCAATGATCTTCCATAGTTGCACAGGGGACTACCTTTATCTTTATTTTACATTTTGCTTTTAGAGAGCCCCGTGGTGCAGAGTGTTAAAGCTGCAGTGCTGCAGTCCTAAGCTCTGCTCAGGACCTGAGTTCGATCCCAGCGAAAGCTGGTTCAGGTAGCCGGCTCGAGGCTGACTCAGCCTTCCATCCTTCTGAGGTTGGTAAAATGAGTACCCAGCTTGTTAGGGGGAAAGCGTAGATGACTGGGGAAGGCAATGGCAAACCAACCCGTAAAAAGCCTGCTGTGAAAACGTGAAAGCAACGTCACCCCAGAGTCGGAAACGACTGGTGCTTGCACAGGGGACCTTTCCTTTCAACTGAAAACGTTTTTAAGCTATTATTGTAAGCCGCCTTGAGCCAAGAGGAGAGGAGGCATATAAGAAACACATGGGGGTAGCGCTATGGAAATGGCTCGGTGCTCTTACACTCTTCCAGTCCCAGCAAGATGAGGGAAGCGATGCCCGTCAGCGTGGTGGTGAGCAGCAGGATCCCACGGCGGCCATACCGGTCGACGCTCAGGCACAAGAAGAGGCAGGCCAGCCCCGCACTGCCGGCCGACAGCAGGTACGAGAGGTAGAATTCGGCGCGTGGACCCTGTAAGGGGCCCCAGGCCATTTGGTAACAGTGGCGGATGGCGTGAGCTATAAACCTGCGGGGGACACCACGTTATATCAGGGGTCTTGCGGCCTGTGCTTTTTAGTGGGCCACATTTCCCCAAGGAGGCAAGATCTTCTGTGATTGGGTTCCAGGCCCCCTGGACCGATCTATAAGCCAGCGTTCTCAAAGTGCGAAGCAGCCTTTTGTATCCAAGAGCAAACAGACAAGACCAAAAAGCTAATCCAAGGGAGTAATTTATATGGAAGAGAGGGGTTGTTGTGTACATGAAACTGCCTTATTTTGAATCAAAAGGAAAAAAAACAACTGTGTAAAAATAAATAAAATACAAAAAACTGTGGTTCTTATTTATCAATGTCTATTAACGATCAGTGGTGCTGGAGAAGAATCTTGAGAGTCCCTTGGACTCCAAGAAGATCAAATCAGTCAGTCCTAAGGGAAATCAACCCAGACTGTTCCCTGGAAGGTCAGATGCTGAAGCTGAAGCTCAAATCCTTTGGCCACTCAATGAGAAGGGAGCACTCCCTGGAGAAGACTCTTGAAAGTCCCTTGGAATCCAAGAAGATCCAATCAGTCAGTCCTAAGGGAAATCAACCCTGACTGTTTGTTCCCTGGAAGGTCAGATGCTGAAGCTCAAATACTTCGGCCACCCAATGAGAAGGGAGAACTCACTGGTTAAGACCCTGATGCTGGGAAAGACAGAAGGCAAAAGAAGAAGGGGACAGCAAAAGAGGATATAGCTGGACAGCATTACTGATGTAACTAACACAGATTTGAGCAGACTTCGGAGGATGGTGGAAGACAGGAGGGCCTGGCGTGACTTTGCCCATGGGGTCGCAAAGAGTCGGACTCGACTATGCGAATGAACAACGACAAAATTAACAATCAGAGTGACACTGAGCTAGAGTCTGATAGAAAAGTACTAAGTATCTTTGCTTGACATCAAATAGAGAAGATTTCAGAATAGATTGGCTCTAGAAAAAAAACCACATTTTTAGGCGAAACGCGGTCCTGAGTGGACTGATATGTAAGGAGAGCTTTTGCCTTCAGAGCCGGATCTCTACAGGGGATTGGATTCCACGCAGGGAATGTTGAGAAAATATTTTGAGGGATTTCCATAAGACTGAATGCTTTACACGGACATTTTTTGTACATGAATTTGAACTGGATTCCTTTGTTTCTGCTGCGGGACTCTCCCCTAATGAATGGAATTATATTCTTCTGTGCTACGTGGTACCTCTGCTTGTTAATAGACATTGATAAATAAGAACGACTTTTTTTTTTATCTTATGTATTTTTACACAGTTGTTTGGTTTTCTCCTCTGTTCCGCACTGTGTAGCCACTTGCTTTTCCTTATCTCGAATCAGACAGTTGGTCCACCAAAGTCAATATTGCCTACTCAGACTGGCAGCAGCTCTGCCAGATCCTTTTTATAAAGTGGAGAGGCTGGGGATTGAACCAGGGACCTCCTGCATGCCAAGCAGATGCTCTACCGCTAGGCCACAGCCCCTCCCCACTACAGTCCTTCCCCTCATTTTTTGGTATTTTTTAATATGCGCATGTGTGAGTGTGTGTGCGTTTACACCTGGAAGTCATGGTGACCTCTGGTGACAGACCCCTACTAGAATTCCAAGCTCTTGGAGGATTGGCTACATCAGGGGTGTGGGGCCTAATATGCAAAGGAGTCCCTGCTAGAATTCGAAGCTCTTGGAGGATTGGCTACATCAGGGGTGTGGGGCCTAATATGCAAAGGAGTCCCTGCTAGAATTCCAAGCTCTTGGAGGATTGGCTACATCAGGGGTGTGGGGCCTAATATGCAAAGGAGCCCCTGCTAGAATTCCAAGCTCTTGGAGGATTGGCTACATCGGGGGGGGGGTGGCCTAATATGCAAAGGAGCCCCTGCTAGAATTCCAAGCTCTTGGAGGATTGGCTACATCGGGGGGGGGGGTGTGGCCTAATATGCAAAGGAGCTCCTGCTATTCAGGGAGGTGGCTGAATAAAGCCTGCCCTTGCCCTCCTGACTGCTGGCATTTCAAGGAGGTCTCCCGTCCAAGTACTTGCCAGAGTTGATTCTGCTTCGAAGATGATATTGGATTCGTATCCCACCCTTCACTCTGAATCTCAGAGCGGCTCACAATCTCCTTGACCCTCCTGCACAACGAACAACCTGTGAGGTAAGTGGGGCTGAGAGATCTCTGACAGAAGCTGCCCTTTCAAGGACAGCTCCGCGAGAGCTACGGCTGACCCAAGGCCATTCCAGCAGCTGCAAGTGGAGGAGTGAGGAATCAAACCCAGTTCTCCCAGAGAAGAGTCCGTGCACTTAACCGCTACACCAAACTGGTTCTTTGTTAGCTTCCAAGATCTAACGAGATCAGGCTTGCTTGGGCTACCCAGGGCAGGGCAGTACCTCCACTCATATGAAGGAGTTCACAGTTTCAAGAGAAGGCACTCTCACTCCCCCACCTCCCCGTTTGTTACCTGAAAATGCTGTTGATAGGGTCCCAGGCTGATTTCACTGCATTTATTTATTTGTAACTTGCTTTTCTCCCCAGCTAGGACTCAAAGCAGCTTCGAGCATTGTATGTCCCCCTCCATTTTTTCATAACCAGGAATCTTTTTTTGTAGCAGGAACTCCTTTGCATATTAGGCCCCACACTCCTGATGAAGCCAATCCTCCTGGAGCTTACAGTAGGCCCTGTACTAAGAGCCCTGTAAGCTCTTGGAGGATTGGCGACATCAGGGGTGTGTGGCCTAATATGTAAAGGAGCCCCTGCTAGAATTCCAAGCTCTTGGAGGATTGGCTACATCAGGGGTGTGTGGCCTAACATGCAAATAAGCTCCTGCTAGAATTCCAAGCTCTTGGAGGATTGGCTACATCAGGGGTGTGTGGCGAAATATGCAAAGGAGCCCCTGCTAGAATTCCAAGCTCTTGGAGGACTGGCTACATCAGGGGTGTGTGGTGAAAAATGCAAAGGAGCCCCTGCTAGAATTCCAAGCTCTTGGAGGACTGGCTACATCAAGGGGTGTATGGCCAAATATGCAAAGGAGCCCCTGCTAGAATTCCAAGCTCTTGGAGGATTGGCTACATCAGGGGTGTGTGGTGAAATATGCAAAGGAGCCCCTGCTAGAATTCCAAGCTCTTGGAGGATTGGCTACATCAGGGGTGTGTGGCGAAATATGCAAAGGAGCCCCTGCTAGAATTCAAAGCTCTTGGAGGACTGGCTACATCAAGGGGTGTATGGCCAAATATGCAAAGGAGCCCCTGCTAGAATTCCAAGCTCTTGGAGGATTGGCTATATCAGGGGTGTGTGGCCTAACATGCAAAGGAGCTCCTTCTACAAAAAAAGCCCTGTTCCTAACCACAACACTGTGAGGTAGGCCATGTAGAGATTATGAGACAGGCCCAAGGTTATCCAGTAAGCTCCTGTGCTAGAGGTGGAAAGTTGAACATGGGTCACTCAGGGTCCTAGTCCCTCACTCTCCCTGCTACACCACACTGTCTCTCTCACTGATTTTTTTTTAAAAAATCAACATTTTACAAACTGCCTTAAATTTAGGAAAGGAGTGGAGGAAAGAGAAATAATAAAGAAATAAAATTCATGAAGAGGCATCCAGGGCAGCATTGATAGCCTTCCCGCTTTCTGGCATCCTCCAGTTCTGACAGGGTGGGAGATAAGTAGGGGTGGACTTACGTGGTGAAACCAAGAATGAGAATATTTTTCCAGATGTTTCTGCAGCCCAGCAGGGCCCGGAGCGAAATCTGGGCCACGGCAGGGAGATGGCAAGCATTGTCGAGTTCTGGAGAGGAAGAAAGAAGAAAGGTTCTTATATTCTTACGCCAAGCGTTTTGAGTCTAAAGTCACCTTTGGCATTCTGACACAGGCCAATGGGCACAACGACAAAATGGCTGCCACAAGAGGCAGAACCAACCCCAAAACATTAGGAAGGGAGATAATACATAACGCGAACGTTTCAACGCTTTAGGCAAAACCTCTGTTTAACAGGATGCCTTTTAAAATGAACACGTTGCTCTTTTCTTGTATACACACACAGTTCGCTTTCAGTCAATGCAGTGAAGTGCTGTGGTGGCAGTGGCTGCCAAATCAGATTTTGAGAAACCTGCACCGCCAATCCGACCCCCAGCAGCCAATCAGAAGCCCTACCTGGATAAAAGTCCCACCTACTTTCTAAAAACAAGGGGCAGGCATCACGGAAAAGTGTCAGCGAGTGCACCAATTTGGGGAGCCCGATTCAGACAAAAAGACACCCTCAGGGTGACGGAAGACTCACCATCCAGTGCTTCTTGCGTCTCAGATTCCTGGGTACTGCTGTCCTGGGCCAGGGTGACCAGAATTTCCCGGGCTTGAGTCGTTCGGCGAGTGGCCAAGAGCCAACGGGGTGATTCAAGAAACACCCCGGGGCAGCTAAAATGAAATGGCGAAAGAGCCAAGATCGTCAGATGGTGCCCCATGTACTCCATGATAGTTGAACAGAACCTCCATGTTTAGAGGCAGAAGTTTGATAGAAGTTTACAAGATTTTGCATGGGATAGAGAACGTAGAGAAAGAAGTCCTTTTCTCCCTTCCTCACATTACAAGAACTCGTGGGCATTCGATGAAATTGCTGAGTAGTCAGGTTAGAACGGATAAATGGAAATACTTCCTCACCCAAAGGGAGTTTAACACATGGAATTCACTGCCACAGGATGTGGCGGCGGCTGCAAACATAGGACGGCTTCAAGAGGGGATTGGATAAACATATGGAGCAGAGGTCCATCAGTGGCTCTTAGACACAGGGTATAGATGGAACTCTCTGTCTGAGGCAAGTGATGCTCTGTATTCTTGCTATGTGAGGGGCAACAGTGGAAGGGCTTCTAGTGTCCTAGCCCCACTGGTGGACCTCCTGATGGCACCTGGGGGGGTTTTTTTTGCCACTGTGTGACAGAGTGTTGGACCAGATGGGCCATTGGCCTGATCCAACATGGCTTCTCTTATGTTCTTACTAATGATGGGGGGGAGAAACAAGTGGAATCCTTTGTCTTTGCATCTGGTTAGCCCCTGATGCTGGGCTAGATAGGTAGCTGGTGCAATCCAGGAAGACTTCTGAGGTAATTCTTGTGGCCCTTCAATTTAACAGAGAAACGATACACAGGAACTCTAAGGAGTGAAGGTAAAACTAATCTATGTTCAGTGATCCTGACTGAACTATTTGTTTTATTTTTAATGGTTGTTAACTATGAGAAGTCAATTTTTAAAAACTATTATTGTAAGTTGCCTTGAACCATGAGGAAAGGCAGGGGTATAAATGTTTCAGCAAATACCCAAATTTAGCATATTTAGATGTTCCCCCTCACTTTCAGTGTTTGGGGAACAGTTGAAGGCAGTTTTATTTACAACTCCATTGGACTGATTTAGCTTTTATTTACTGGCAATTCTAATTGGAGATTTTAAATTGTGGTCTTTAATTTATATATATTTATATAATTTATATATATTTATATAATTATATATAATTTATTTATATATACGGCTTTTTTTGTAGCAGGAATGCCTTTGTATACTAGGCCACACCTCCCTGATGTAGCCAATCCTCCTGGAGCTTACAGTAGGCCCTGTTCTAAGAGCCCCGTAAGCTTTTGGAGGATTGGCTACATCAGGGGTGTGTGGCCTAATGTGCAAAGGAGTTCCTTGTACAAAAAAATCCCCTTATTTAATGGTTATTTTATTTATATTGTATGCCACCTTGTGTTTGGCAAGGATAGAAAAACGGCCTCAGGATCCCAAGGCCAGTCATGTTTTTTTTAAGGATGCCAACAGTGCCTTGCTGGAGCAGACCATGGTGTATCTAGCCCAGCACTAACGAATTGTAAGATTAACAGAGCGGGGTTTTTTTGTGAGTGGAATTTTGTGAGTGGAAGAAGAGCTTGGCAAGGGAAGGGCTCTAAACACACACAAAGCTGCCTTGTACCGAATCAGACCGTTGGTCCCTCAAAGTCCAGTATTGCCTACTCAGACTGACAGTAGCTCTCTGGGGGTCTCAGGCTGAGGTCTTTCCCCATACGAACGCCCCCGGGCTTTGAGACCGTCTACACAACATCTTCTTGTGATCGCTGCTCCCAAAGACACCCGGTTGGCCGCAACGGAAGGCCAGGGCCTTTTCAATCCGGGCCCCTACCTGGTGGAATCAGCTTCCGTTGGAGATCCGGGCCCTGAGTGACTTACCTAAGTTTCGTAGGGCCTGTAAGACAGAGCTCTTAGGCCAGGCTTTTAATCTACTGGGCGTCCTCTGAAACCTTCCCCCAGCACTTTACTACCCATGTGCTGGAGTTGGGTCTAGGGTCTGTTACAACCTCAAGTGGTATCAACTACCCGAAGCTGTGCTAAGTGGTGTTAATTGGCTGAAGTTGTACCAGCTGCTGAATTATGGCCTCTGGCTGTACTATTGTTGGAGTTATGGCCCTCTATTTTATGCATTATGTTTGAGATAGTCGTCGTGTTTAATTCAATATATTTTATTTATTGTTATTGCCATGTTTTAATGTTGTAAGCCGCCCTGAGCCCACTTTGCAGGATGGGGCAGGCTATAAATTGCAAATTACGTTAAATTAAAATTTCGTAGCACCTCCTGCTTTTAACTGGAGAGGCCAAGGATTGAACCTGCGACCAACGTTTCCTCTAAGCTGCAGAGTCTTGTGAGCAAAAATTCTACTTTGGGAGCTGCTGGCATTCAAGTTGCGAGCTCCTGCACAAACGATTGTGCTCTGGCGTCCTTTCCTGAGCTAAGCCAAAAACGTGTGAGCTGGAGGCTCAAGATCTGTGAGCTAGCTCACGATAACTCAGCTTAGAGGGAAACAGCACCTGGGACTTTCGAAGCTCAAGGCAGAATTTATTTATTTTATTGTATTTATATCCCGCCCTACCCCACCGAAGCGGGCTCAGGGCGGCTCACAACACAGAGGTTCTAATAATGAAATTCGAATTTTAAATACAAAACAATTTACATAATTAAGACATTAAAAAACATTAAAATAAGTACAACAATCCAACAGTGTGCTATTTATAACTTCCTTCAGTATTTCGGTAGTTTTGGTGCCGGTCAGTTATAGGCCAACCGGAAGAGGACTGTCTTACAGGCCCTGCGGAATTGTCCAATATCCCGCAGGGCCCTGACCTCTTCCGGTAACTGGTTCCACCAGCAAGGGGCTGTTATCGAGAAGGCCCTGTCCCTGGTTGACTTCAACTGGGCCTCCTTTGGCCTGGGGATTACGAGCAGATTTTGGGAGCCTGATCGCAGTACTCTCTGGGGAATGCTCTACCGCCGAGCCGTGGGTCGACGCTTCACCTTACCCGTACAGCAGGCAGAGGCCCAGCCCCGCCGACATCACCCCCTGCAGGATTCGCCAGCTCCCACAAGCTAGAGCCAGCCCCAGGAGTAAGAAATGGCCACCGACCATGAGTAGGTCCCCCGCCATGGCTACAGGCAAGCGCTGCGGAGGGGAGCAGAGTTCCAGACCTAAAAGGAGGAAGCGGGACAGGAGCAGAAATGAGAACGAGGAAGGAAGTCTCCTCAAAAGTGGCAACTGGAGGTGACTGTTTGCTTATATATTTGGATCTCTCTGAAGGGATCTCTTTAAACTCCCCCCTCATTTTCTTTTTCTTTGCAGACAAGAAATAACGATCCTATATGAACCTAACTGTACACTTTGGTCATCTTACCCTAGGAAGAGCCTTCTAGGTTGTGTCACTCCCTCCCCAGTGAGATTTGTCTGTCTCCTTCTAGCAGGGCTTCATCAGCAGGTGAAGACTTATTGGGTTTCATCAGTAACAGCTACCGGCTCTCCATCAAGTGTTTTGTTTGTGTTTTTAACCGAATGACTTTATCGTTTTTAATTGCTCGAGCTTTTTAATGGTTCTTGTAGTTGCTGATCAGGTGGAAAGGCGGCATAAAAATGTTGCTAATAATGATAATAAATACAAATACATAAACAAACAGGCGAATCTGACGTTTATTCTATGTGGCTCTTACGTTAAGCAAGTTTAGCCAAACCTCTGCCCCAGAGCAAACTAAGTTGTGCAGCAGCTTAATCAGTTGCTCACAACTTTTAATTCCAGTGGCTAACGAAGTACAATTTTTGCTCTCAAGGCTCCGCAGCTTAGAGGGGACGCTGCCTGCCTTGAGAAAGTCTGAGTCCGGTGGTAACTTTAAAACCCACACAGTTGATTTTAAAAGTGATGACATCACTTTTGAGTGACATCATGCTTCATGCGCAAAGCTCGCACATGAGAAGACTCCTGGAGCTGTGCCGGGATCCCCCCACCGACAGGTAAATAGGATCTGGCAACCCCAGTTTACTTTTCCCCTATAACATTTGGAATAGCCCAAACGTGTTTGAATTGATGTCCATTTGTAGAAGTTCTGTGCGTTTGTATGTGCAGTAGGGATGCCAGCCTTTAGGCGGGTACAGTCCAAAACATCATAGAGGAGGGAAGGCAAATGGAGAGGTGGAAAGAAAGCAGAGTTTTGTTCCGAGTATAAGCTTTCAGGTGCGAGCACGGTTTGTTCCGCTTTGTTCTGCCGCTTCAAAGCAACACAACTACCCACCTGAATTTATTTTTTCATGTAAAACATTTACGTGCCGCCGTTCCACCCACATTGGGTCCCCAAGACTGCAAACAATAAGGCGTCACGTGCAAAACATGAAAGGCATGTAATATATTGATACATTTATACATACGTATACTTCACCAATAAAAACACATCAACACAGCACAGTCACGGAGAAGAGGCAATAGTTACTTGCAAGGAACCATGTTGTAGGAGCATGGCTGAAAAGGAACACGCACACCCACGGATCAAGGCAAACTTTCCCTTCTTGATCGGAACAAAAGATGAGGTTACTCACGGACAAGGTAGAGAGCAAGCTGCATGCCGCCCAACAGCGCCCCCCAGAGGCACCGGCCGAGCATGAAGACCGAGGGAGAGGAGGCAAAGGCAGCCAAGATCCCAGCTGGGCAGCCCAAAGCGAGCGCTAGGAGAAGAGTCCCACGTCGTCCCACGCTGGAAAAGAAGAAGAGATTACTACCCTGCACGGCTCTTCTGAGCCTGAGCTCTCGTGGGATTCTATTCACTCCATCTTTCCCAAGCAGGAAGGCGAGCCACACTGAGGAGCTATGAATGAGAGAAGGGTACAGAGCGACGAGGGTCCATCTAGTTTAGTTCTTTCGACTAAAATTAGGAAGAACCTCCTGACAGAGCAATTCCTCAGTGGAACAGTCTTCCTCAGGAGGTGGTGGGCTCTCCTCCTTTGGAGGTGTTTAAGTAGAGGCTAAATGGCCATCTGACAGCGATGCCGATTATGTGAATGTAGACAGATCATGAGAAGGAGGGCAGGGGGAGATACTGGTGAATTTCCTGCCTTGTGCAGGGGGTTGGACTAGATGACCCTGGAGGTCCCTTCCAACTCTGATTCAAGTCTCAGCTTCCAGTCTCACACAGTGACCCACCAGTTCCTCTGGACAGCCAACAACAGGGTACAGAGGCTGAGGCCTTCATAAGACTTTTTTTACGGCGTGGTTTGCCATTGCCTTCCCCAGTCATCTACGCTTTCCCCCCAGCAAGCTGGGTAATTTTACCGATCTCGGAAGGATGGAAGGCTGAGTCAACCTTGAGCCAGCTACCTGAACCCAGCTTCTGCCAGGATTGAACTCAGGTTGGGGGCAGAGAGCTTCGACTGCAGTACTGCAGCTTTACCACTCTGACCAATTCAAATACCTTTATTGGCATAAAAATAAAAAGTACAGCATGGTTTCAGTTATAAAAACTGGTTTTAGTTATAAAAACCAGTTAAACATCAAGAAGAGGAGCTAGTCTTTTGCTACTTGGGGGGAAAAATGGCTCGTGGAGACAGCAGGAATCTCCTTTAGAGGTAAAACTGTTTTTGAGGAAAGAATTCTCAGACCAATAATCATGTGGGTTTGGTTGGCCTCTGTTTGACCGGTTTATACATTACTATTATCTTCATTATCTTCAACAAGATTTAGGATTTAGCTCTCCATCCCCCCCACCCCCTTTTAAGGAGTCACCTTCCAAGTGAAGTCTGGAGATGTTCAAAACTCAAAAAGCAAACTTCTGAAGAAAGATGTAAGCCTTGGGGAAAATATGCTCTTGAGTGGTATTTTTAAAATGAAAGGCTAGATCTAAGATTATCAGCAAAGGTCACAAAGAGAACATTAAACCTCCGGGAACCAAAACGCAACCTCCAAAGGTGAACGGCATGTTTACCTCCTGCCCTTTTAAGAAATACAATTCCTATTGCATCAAATTATTACACAATTGACCTCCACGGAAGTTAAAGTGAAGTTTGTGCGTCTGTTCCCCAGCGTTTCGGCGTCTCCTTCGTGCCAAAAGGCGGTGGCTGCCCTCTCATTGCAACTGCCCCGCCCTCTAACTCACCTGTCGGCCAGGTGACCCAGCACGAGGGCACCTGCGACAAAGCCCAGAAGAAAACACAGCTGTTCCAAAGGGACTGCCCAGCCAAGGCTACAAACCAGGGACCACTGCAGAAACAGAGAGAACTGGATAGCAGAATGTAATATAATTTTTCCTTCATTTCTACCCTGCCCCACTCCCCAATGGGGGTCCAAAGTGGCTAAAATTCTCCTTCTCTTCTCCATTTTATCCTCACACCACAACCCTGTGAGGTAGGCTAGGCTGCAGGAATGTAGGTCACCTGGCAAGCTTCCATGGCACAAGTCAGGATTCGAACCTGAGTCTCCCAGCTCCTTGGGAAAACACTCATACCACTAACTTGGTATTTAAAGAGGAAGGACTGTGGGATCCACATGAACTGTTGTGGCTCAAAGGGCCAGGATTTAGAAGCTCAGCGCTAATAGTTAAATTGGAGATGGGAAGAGAAGGTGACCCTGGAACTCCCTTCTCTCCTCAGTTACAGAAATATGGGTGAATGGGAGAATGCACTTTGCACATTCTCAGAGGCACTCTTACCAGCCTTTCTATTCATAGGTTTCAAACCTCCGAAATCAGGCTCCGGGACACAAATTAAATGGGGCAAAAGGGGAGAGTGATTATAACAGAGGCAGCACTGTTCAATATGGCTAGTAAAGTGTATACCACCTAGCCAGAGCCCGTTCCAGAAACAGTACTCTGTACACGCTCAGAATAGTGTTGCCTCTGAAGGGACATGGTTTGGCCTAGGACTAGGCAGTGAAAAGATGTTTGGGCTTGGAATCGAAAGGATCTTTGTGTGGAGAAGTGCAGGGACGCAAAGACGGAAGTTTGTAAGAATTAGGACTTCAGGAGCATCCCTGAAGGAACACAGAGGAGAGACCGGGAAGGAATTAGGCAGGATAAGAGCAGAAGAGAGAAGCGTACCTCAGTCACTGGGTTGCTGGTGAGGGCTGGGAGCCCCCCATAATCCCAGCCATGGCACCTAGGGTCCCGGCAGACGTCGGTGTCATTCAGGGGCAGCCGGGTGCCATTGGGCTCTCGACAGCAGAGCGGGGGCGTCAAGGTGAACAAGGCCTCCGACCCCAGCCCCAGGCCCAAGAGGAGGCAGGGTAAGCAGCTCAGGGCCAGCAGGAGGCGCTGACGCCTCCCACCCGCCCCCAGCCGCCCCAGCAGCCATTCGAAGGAAGGCGGTCCCGGTTCCGGGGCCAAAGCAGAGAAGTCCCTGCGCAGGCCCCCAGGGTCCGGCGTCGGCGGGCTGGTCTCCATGGGCAGGCTCTGCAGAGGAGAGATGCAATTCATTAATCGGAGGGCGGGAGGTGGTATAAAAAGAAGGGCAGTAGAAAATTTGGGGAGCAAACCTGCAAGGGGGGGGGAGAGAAAATGAAACAAGGAAGAGATGAGAAACCAGGAGGGGGGGGGCGGTCGAAAAAGACCAGGGGGAAAGATGGAAAGAGGGGCTGGCCAGGAGCGGACCCCAAAATTCCTGGTTATGGGGCCGGTCAGGGGGCCACAGCAGGAGAGGCGTTGCGGTGGGGGGGGGGATGCAAGAAGCGCGGGATTGACAGGACTGGATGTTTTTTTTGGGGGGGGGGGTGGAATTAAAAAACGGCACCCCCTGATGGGCCATTCTATCTTATGGACCCATAGAATACAACGGACCCCATAGCCAATCTGGTGCCCCCCCTCCGTCAGCGCCCGGGGCAATCACACACCCCCTGCCCCCCCCCCCAGATCCGGCCCTGCGACGTCCCCTTGTGGGCCCATTCTCTCTGATGGGGCCATAAAATCGAAGGGACACCATTTGGCGCACACACACCCCCCACTCCGGTGGCGCCTCCGCTCCCCCCTAGATCCAGCCCCGGGGGTTGGGCAAGGGCTCGGGGGCTGGGGGGGATCCAGCTGGCAGAAGCCGGGGAGGAACAAAAGAAGGGCCGGCGGGGGGGGGGGGTGCGGCCGGCCGGGGTGGGGCGTGGGTTCGGGTCTCACCAGGCGCCGCCGGGCGAGGGGGCGTCTGCCGCGGGCTCCATGGGCGACGGGAGGCGAGCCGAGGGCAGGAGGGGCGACGCGCTGCAAGGAGAAAGGCTGACGGGGCGAGCCCGGCGGCTGGAGACGCAGGCCGGGGCGGAGCGGCGCTGTCTCCGCCCTCCAAGGCCGGCCTCCCAGTCCGGGGTGGCGGAGGCGAGGAGGGCGCGCCGGGGAGAGATGCGCAACGCTGCGCGGGGGGCGCTTGGGCTGGAAGGAGGGCCCCGCGGCCGGGCCTGACCCGCTTTGGAGTTTGGCTCACTTTCTTGGGGTGTTTTTTTTTGGGGGGGGGGGGGGGGGCGCCTTGCGGCAATGGGAGGATGGAGAGGTTGATGTTCTCACGTGCCAATCTAGCTCTGGCCCGGGGGTGGAGGGGTTTTTTTTGCAAACTTGCTTAAGGGTAAGAGCCACAGAGAATAAACGTCAGATGTTTGAGAGCTGCAAGACATGAATGTCACAGGAAGGAAGGAAGGGAGGGAGGGAGGAAGGAAGGAAGGAAGGAAGGAAGGAAGGAAGGAAGGAAGGAAGGAAGGAAGGAAGGAAGGAAGGAAGGAAGGAAGGAGGGAGGGAGGGGATGGACGGACGGACAGATAGAAGAATTGCAGATTTATACCCTGCCCTTTTCTCTGAATCAGAGACTCAGAGCGGCTTACAATCTCCCATGTCTTCTCCCTGCACAACAGACACCCTGTGAGGTGGGTGGGGCTGAGAGGGCTCTCGCAGCAGCTGCCCTTTCAAGGACAACCTCTGCCAGAGCTGTGGCTGACCCAAGGCCATTCCAGCAGCTGCAAGTGAAGAAGGGGGAATCATACCCGGTTCTCCCAGGTAAGAGTCCACGCACTTAACCACTACACCAAACTGGCTTGATAGATGGATGGATGGAAGGATAGATAGATAGATGATGATGATGATAGATGAGGGAGGGAGAGGTAGAAAGAAAGCAACTTTAACTTTCTTGGTTCAAGCTGCCAGCCAATGGGGCTGTGGGGGCATCAAGAGCCACGCAATGTGTGTGAAGCCACAGTTTGCCCACCCCTGGTCCAGAGTGAGCCAGTTTTAAAGGGACAACTAGAGAGGCCAGTTAGCCCTGCAAGTGTATGGTGTTTTGTGGAGGGGGGCGGGCTGGAATCCTAAACCGACATACAAATGAGCAGGCCTCAGATTCAGCGGGAACTCACAAGAGCGCAGCTCCTGAACCTTTTTGAGGGCTCCCCCTCTTCCTCCCCACCTACCTTGTCCATGGAATAGGAGGTGCAGCTGCATAACAATCCCTGGATTAGGAGAGCGGGCAGCCAGCCAACCACCAGGAGCTTTGCCACACACCCAACAGCCCTCACTAACCCCTAAAGAAGCCCACGCCATCCTTTATCTGCTTCTTATGTGATTCTGGGTGGCGGGTGGCTTGCTGGCCTTTTGTGGGGGGGGGCAGCCCAGAAGAGCCCCATGCGAGTGAGGCCTGCTTGGCCTGCGGATCTCTAGCCAGCCCAAGCAGGCCTTGCTCACCCAGGGGCCTCTTTTCTTGCACCGGGTTGGTTTTGGCGAGGAGGGGTGGGGGGGCGGCATATGCTAATGAGTTCTGCTAATGAGCTCCACGCCCCCTGCGAGTGAGCAAGACCTGTAGAAGTCAATAGGACCTTTTTGTATGCATGCCCGGGAAACAGTGTGGTGTGGTGTTTAGAGTGTTGAATCTGGGAGACCCAAGTTCGAATCCTCACTCAGCCATGCAAGCTTGCTGCCTGATGCTGGGCCGGTCACCTAGAGTCCGCCTAACCTACCTCACGAGGTTGTTGTGAGGATACTATGAAGAAAGTTGCAAGCCGCTTAGGGTCCGCACCGAAGACAAACGTGGGGTATGAGTAATACAGTAATTGCCCTGCATGGGGGTTGATTATGGGATCTTTTGAGAAGCGGGGTATTGTATCTGCTGCTTGATCTGGCAAACATCCAGGCTGTTTAGAAGCAAACGATATTTATTTAGGGTGACACACTAACTCCCCCCTTATGCGGAAAATGAAAAGCCGGTCCTAATTTAAAATCTCTCCACGAAACTGGACAGGCAGGAGGCTCTTCCGAATGTTCTTGGGAGCTTCAAAGCAAAAATTACTCATACGGAATAACCCACGGGAAGATGTCAAGGGTTGAAGCTGGGTTTTTGTAACATATGCTCTGCCACTGAGCCGTGACTCCACCAGATTACGATCAGTGCGCTGGAAAAAGGGTGGGAGAAGTGGAAACTCAGTGAGCTGCTTAGTTTTTCAGCTATGCTGTTCGTGAAGCTAACAGGCCCCGAGGGGGTGGTCTTTCTGGAGTCTGCGATCTGAATGCAAAACCTACATTCGCTAAAATGTACATTTCGTTTCCAAGTGACTCTTGTCTGCTTTCTCTCTTGCATTAATTCCATTCTAAGGTAGACACAAACAGCAGGAGTCTTAAGATATCTCAGCTGGCATCGCTAACAGAATGCATGAAACCAATAATTTTATCCTGCAGTGAACAGATATTGGATTTATATCCTGCTCTTTGCTCTCAATCTGAGCAGCCTACAATCTCCTTTGCCTTCCTCCCTCACGACAGACACCATGTGAGATAGGTGGGGCTGAGAGAGCTCTGACAGAAGCTGCCCTTTCAAGGACTGCTCTGCAAGAGCTATAGATGACCCAAGGCTATTCCAGCAGCTGGAAGTGGAAGAGTGGGGAATCAAACCTGATAAGAATCCCTGCACTTAACCACTACACCAAACCGGCTTGGTTGTATCTATCGCAGGGGACTTAGGACAAGGAATGCTTCAGCCATAATAAGACACGGTTGTTCCATGCAGCCACATTTAACTGCGTGGCCTTGGGGAAGTCATTGACTGCATCTCACGCCATTCTGAGTTACAAAAATGTGAAAACAGCCCACTGAAAGGTGGCCTGTGGCCTACTGAAGAGCCCCATGGTGCAGAGTGGTAAAGCTGCAGTACTGCAGTCCGAGCTCTCTGCTCACAACCTGAGTTCGATCCCAGCAGAAGCTGGGTCCAGGTAGCTGGCTCGAGGTTGACTCAGCCGTCCATCCTTCCGAGGTTGGTCAAATGAATACCCAGCTTGCTGGGGGAAAAGTGTAGATACTGAGAAAGGAAATGGCAAACCATCCTGTAAAAGTCTGTTGTGAAAACATCATGATGCGATGTCATCCCAGAGTTGGAAAACAACTGGTGCTTGCACAGGGGACTACCTTTACCTTTGGGGAGGGACGGTGGCTCAGTGGTAGAGCATCTGCTTGGTAAGCAGAAGGTCCCAGGTTCAATCCCCGCCATCTCCAACTAAAAAGGATCCAGGCAAATAGGCATGAAAAACCTCAGCTTGAGAACCTGGAGAGCCGCTGCCAGTCAGAGTAGACAATACTGACTTTGATGGACCAAGGGTCTGATTCAGTATAAGGCAGCTTCATATGTTCATATTAGTATATCCCTCGTCTGTTCTGATAACCACGGCCTTTCCTACCTTCTCATTTTCCTTGCTTGTTTCTGTTGCTTCAGGATTTCCCCCCCAATGTTACGCTTGTGTTTTGCAACCTCTAGCAGTCGATTTAGTATTCTGCTGCTTTATGTCCAGCATAAAAACCTACAATTTAAATCTGAAGGAAAATGTTGCATATAGGTGCAATATCAAATTGACCACCAGAGGGAGCAAAACACATGAAGAACAGGAACGTAGGAGGGTGGAAACTGAGAATGCATTGAAGCCCAATCATAGAATCAGAGTTGGAAGGGATCTCCAAGGTCATCTAGTCCAACCCCCTGCACAATGCAGGAAACTGACAAGTGCCTTTCCCTAAATTCACAGGCTCCTCATTGCTGTCAGATGGGCATCCAGCCTCTGTTTCAAAATCTCCAAGGAGAGCCCACCACCTCCTGAGGAAGCCTGTTCCACTGAGGAATTGCTCTGTCAGGAAGTTCTTCCTCATGTTGAACTGGAAACTCTTAATTTCAACCCATTGGTTCTGGTCTGACCTTCTGGGGCCACAGAAAACAATTCCACACCATCCTGTAGATGACAGCCCTTCAAGTACTTGAAGATGGTGATCCTATCACCTCTCAGCCACCTCCTCTTCAGGCTAAACATGCCTAGCTCCTTCAGCCTTTCTTCATAGGACTTGGTCTCCAGACCCCTCACCATCTTCGTCGCCCTCCTCTGGACCCGTTCCAGCTTGTCTATATCCTTCTTAAAATGCGGTGCCCAAAACTGAACACAATACTCCAGGTGAGGTCTTGCCAGAGCAGAGTAAAGCAATACCATCACATCACATGATCTGGACACTAGACTTCTGTTGATACAGCCCAAAATTGCATTTGCCTTTTTAGCCACCACATCACACTGTTGACTCATGTTCAGCGTATGTCTTACTTCCCATTTCTCTTAGATGCTTTTAGAGACAAGCTTCTAGACCTCATGGTGATAGAACCAGGGTTAGAGTAAAATGCATTAAAAATTGTAATACCTGGACGCAGATAGCAACGCAGAAATCATTTGCATTTTAATTTTGCCCTTTCGACACCCGGCCCATGGTTTATCTACTTTGAATTTGGACCAAGGATGAAAATATTCTTCCCTCTCAAACTTTGTCCTTCTCAAACTTTTCTTTGGGGAGGCTATTTTAGAGTTGAATTAGGGGAGAGAGAGTGAAGGGGAAACATTAGAATTTGGGAGGAAGCTGTACACACACCCCGTTTGTTTTTCTTACCAATTTTATTGTGATCGGACTTAGAAAATAACTCGGCAACTATTTCCTGAGAGAGATGTTTTGACCCCCCATTAGTTTCCTGCTGAGGAAATGAGATGAGGGAGGGTCCCCGGGGAGGGGGCTGTGAATCCAGGTTGGCTGCTGTCCAAGACAAATGCCAAACCAAAGGGGGGATTTTCAGCGGAAACGAGCCAATGGATCCACAGGTCAGTCTGAAGGGCTTTGCATCGCGTTCTCCTGACCCAGCCAGTCACTGGCTTTGCTGGCTGCCCTGGTAATCCTTTGACCTGAGCACTCACTGGTTGCCCGTGCCCCTGGCTCAAGCCTATGGTGCTTTTTTCCCATAAGAGTGTACCTAGGTACGTCATTCACATCTTGGTATAAAGTCCACGCTTTCCATTTGCCCTCTCTTGTCCCTTTTTTCGCTATTTCCTCCTCACCTTTACTTCTTCCCTCCCATCCCAGAATTCTTTGCTTCCTTGCGCCTTTGGCTGTTTTATTTTCTCTGTGTTTGCTTTCACCCCTTCAAGATCATTTCCTCCCAGAACCTTCTCCTCTGTGGCAGAGGTCTCCATCCTCCTATTTATACCTCTTTCGGACCTTGTCCTAGAATCCCTCACTGATATAAAAAGGGATGTTCCTTGGCAATTCTCCTCCGGTTCTTTCCCTTTGGGGTTGTGGGGGTGGTTGCGCTGGGGCCTCTAACCCCCTCCATCACATCCATGGGGAGGCTGTGAGCGCACCATTGTCCGCCCATCTTCCAGTTCACAATTCCTGTCTTTGGTCTACCGTATCATAACCTCAACTGAGTTTCTTGGCAACACGGTGCAGAAATGCTTAATTGGCAGTTGAATTATATGTAGCTGTTCACCATTATAGCAGTAACCAAACACGAAATGTGAGGGCTTCTAGTGTCCTGGCCCCACTTATGGACCTCCTGATGGTGCCTGGGGTTTTTTGGCCATTGTGTGACACAGAGTGTTGGACTGGATGGGCCACTGGCCTGATCCAACATGGCTTCTCTTATGTTCTTATAGATGGAACTCTCTGTGCGGGGCAGAGATGCTCTGTATTCTGGGTGCTTGGAGGGGGCAACAGTGGGAGGGCTTCTAATGTCCGAGCCCCACTGATGGACCTCCTGATGGCATCTGGGTTTTTTTGGCCCCTGTGTGACACAGAGTGTTGGACTGGATGGGCCATTGGCCTGATCCAACAGGGCTTCTCTTATGTTCTTATGTGACACAGAGTGTTGGACTGGATGGGCCATTGGCCTGATCCAACATGGCTTCTCTTATGTTCTTATGTGACACAGAGTGTTGGACTGGATGGGCCATTGGCCTGATCCTACATGGCTTCTCTTATGTTCTTATGTGACACAGAGTGTTGGACTGGATGGGCCATTGGCCTGATCCAGCATGGTTTCTCTTATGCTCTTATGTGACACAGAGTGTTGGACTGGATGGGCCATTGGCCTGATCCAACATGGCTCCTCTTATGTTCTTATGTGACACAGAGTGTTGGACTGGATGGGCCACTGGCCTGATCCAACATGGCTTCTCTTATGTTCTTATGTGACACAGAGTGTTGGACTGGAGGGGCCACTGGCCTGATCCAACGTGGCTTCTCTTATGTTCTTATGTGACACAGAGTGTTGGACTGGATGGGCCACTGGCCTGATCCAACATGGCTTCTCTTATGTTCTTATGTGACACAGAGTGTTGGACTGGAGGGGCCACTGGCCTGATCCAACGTGGCTTCTCTTATGTTCTTATGTGACACAGAGTGTTGGACTGGATGGGCCACTGGCCTGATCCAACATGGCTTCTCTTATGTTCTTATGTGACACAGAGTGTTGGACTGGAGGGGCCATTGGCCTGATCCAACAGGGCTTCTCTTATGTTCTTATGTGACACAGAGTGCTGGACTGGATGGGCTATTGCTCTGATCCAAGATGGCTTCTCTTATGTTCTTATGTGACACAGTGTCAGACTGGATGGGCCATTGGCCTGATCCAACATGGCTTCTCTTATGTTTTTATGGAATGGCGGGAACCAGGACAACTGATTTGTGGCACTGAATCAGAGGTGAAGGTCAAGCAGGGTCTTTGGTTAGAAGAACACTTGAAGGTTATAGATGCAAACGTTGGCCTAATGCCATGGAAACTAGCCAAGGTATGGTGAACTGGTGGACTGCCATTTCTGGTCATAAGGTAGAATGGTTGAGGTACAGACTAGGGGCCTTTTCACCTGGGAAAGAGGTCACGGATAGGCTAAAGGTCAGAGCAAGGTTACCTTCACTACGGTCAAAGGCCCGAGGGTCAACTGCCTCAAAATGCTGCCTCGCGGAACGTACGCTGGGTTAGCGATCCTAGGTTCGAAGCAAACGTGTAACCGCAGAAACCTTGCTGCTGACACAGGGGCCAGCGTTACTCGTAAGCACTGCCAGAGGCTGTCCAGCGCCACTGCATTCAGAAGTCCAAAGTGCCAGGGGAATTATTGCCAACGGGTTGCAGTACGGATCACAGCTAAGGAGTCACGTTCCCCGGCCGTTAACTGCCTCAGGACGCAACGTCAAGATGGCGCCAGGGTGGCCAACAAAGATGTGAAGGCCAGCGCCCGTCTGGAGAGCTCAGCCACGCACTCTCGCATCTCTCGGGCGGCCGGAAGCGACGGGTAGCGCAGGGCGGCCCCCTTCACCGAAAGCACAGCTTCTTTCAAGGCCTGGCAGAGCGCACCGCTGGCCGCCCCCACTCTGCCTCGCACGGTGGCGGAGGACACGAGCCGAGACACCGTGTCCCCCACGAACACCAGTTTGTGCGCTGTGACGATGACGAACTTGCCGTGGGGCACGAAGACCCGGGGGGGCTGGTTGGCTCCTGTGCTGGCGAGGAGCGCCTCGATGGCCGAAAGCAGGGTGGTGTAATGGGTTTGGCACTGCCCGGTATAGAACTGCAACAGCTGGCCGTCCTCTGGGGAAGGTGGCACCTGGGGATAAAAGGGAGATTAGAGGGGAAGGTTAATGGGGTTTTGTATTGGCCAGTCTCTGGTTAATAGAAATGACTGCAACTTCTTCCCTTGTGTGCCCAGACAAATACAAGTGTGGACATCCCAATCACTGAAGGAGGTTTTTACAAAATGAGCAGGACACTAGCTGGGGGACCACTATGAAATAATCTACCTCAGGGATTCCCAATGTGATGCCCATCGACCAGGGCTGGCACTGGGGCTTTTGCCAATCCCAGCAAGGCCTCATCCCCTGCCCTCCAATGGCCCGGTTTGCAGAGCTCCTCTTGAGTAGTCCGGTGGTGCAGGGAAACAAAGCGGGGCCAGATGCGCAAACGCCCGGCCCTGCTCCGCCTTCCTGCGGCACGGGGAAGCAAAGCGGGGCGGATGGCTCGATTTGCACGGTGGGCTTCTCTCGAGGAGCCTGGCATGCAAACGCCTGGGCCCGCTCCACCTCCCCACGGCTCTAGGCAGCCGCCTACACGGCCTACTCCCACACGTCGGCCCTGCCATCCACACCTTTCCTAGTGCCTCTCAAAAGTGTTTTTTAGAAAGCGAGTGGGGCTTTCCCCCCAGCAGGGTTTCCGGCTGGCCACAGAAGATTGATTTATTGATTTATTTCTCACATTTCTATCCCACCCTCCCCGCCGAAGCAGGCTCAGGGCGGCCAACAGCATCGTAATATCAGCAATAAAACAATCAAAACAATCACAATCGAGTCCATTAAAAGTTACGACAGGTTACAATTTAAAATTATTCGTGCAGCTTTAAAACAAGTTTGGCGCGAGCATCGTGCCGTTCTTCAAAAGTGTTGGGCATTTACACATTTCGGTTGAAGGCCATTTGAAATAATGTTGTTTTGCAGGCCTTGCGGAACTGGGCAAGGTCCCGCAAGGCTCTAACATTGTCTGGGAGTTGGTTCCACCAGTGGGGGGCCGCAATAGAGAAGGCTCTTTCTCTGGTAGCCTTCAGTTTCACCTCCCTCGGCCCGGGGATTACTAATAGATTGTGCGATCCGGATCTAAGTACCCTCTGGGGAATATATGGGGAGAGACGGTCATGAACATATATGAACATATGAAGCTGCCTTCTACTGAATCAGACCCTTGGTCCTTCAAAGTCAGTATTGTCTTCTCAGACTGGCAGTGGCTCTCCAGGGTCTCAAGCTGAGGATTTTCACACCTATTTGCCTGGACCCTTTTTTGGAGACGCCAGGAATGGAACCTGGGACCTTCTGCTTCCCAAGCAGATGCTCTACCACTGAGCCACCATCCCTCCCCTGCTCTCCAGGGTCTCAAGCTGAGGTTTTTCACACCTATTTGCCTGGACCCTTTTAGTTGGAGATGCCAGGGATTGAACCTGGGACCTTCTGCTTCCCAAGCAGATGCTCTACCACTGAGCCACCGTCCCTCCCCTGCACCGTCCCTAAGGTAGGCAGGTCCTCAGCCATATAGGGCTTTAAAGGTGAAAACCAGCACCTTGTAGTGAATCCGGAATACTATCGGCAACCAGTGCAGTCGCCGCAGCCCCGGCTGTACATGATCTTGACTAGGGAGGCCCAGTAACAGCCTGGCCGCTGCATTCTGCACTAGCTGCAGTTTCCGAATTCGAGACATGGGCAGCCCCATGTAGAGGGCATTACAGTAGTCTAATCTCTTGGTGACCGTTGCATGAATCACCGTTGCTAAATCGCTGTGCTCCAGGACGTGCCAGCCTAAGGTGGAAAAAGGCAGATCTCGCAGTGGCTGCTATCTGGGCCTCCATGGCCAATGTGGGCTCCAGTAGCACCCCCAAGCTCCTGACTTTGGGCGCTGGAATCAGTGGCGTCCCATCAAAAGCTGGTAGGGGGATTTCCCTTCCCAGACCACCGCGGCTCAGACAAAGGACTTCTGTCTTCGTTGGATTCAGCTTCAGACGACTCAGCCTGAGCCACCCCGCCACGGCTTGTAACGCCAGGGCCAGATTTTCTGGAGCAGAGGCAGGCCGGCCATCCATCAGCAGATAGAGCTGGGTGTCATCACCGTACTGATGGCAACCCAGTCCAAATCTCCAGACAATCTGGGCAAGGGGGGCGCAAGATCTGGGCAAGATCTGATGGGCTGTGCATCGCTTCACAAAATAATTGCTTTGGCAGCCGCTGCCGGCCCCAGCACGAGGATCTGCATCGGGTAGGCTCCGTGGCTGCAAGAAAATATTTTTCAGCAAGGCTCATTTTAAAAGGCCTCCTTCTCAACAGAGCTCCAGCCCGAAGCGTTAAAGAACCGGTCCCTGAGTTATGGGTGACTTTGCTCCCTGGTATTTTGTCGGCGGCTCCACCTTCGGAGGCAGCCGTTTTGCGACTGCGCCCCAATATCCCGTATCAAAATCCCCAATCCCCAATCTCCAGGCTCAAAAAGGTTGGGGGCTCCGAATGTGTCGATCAGTCTTTGATGTTACAAGAGAGCCCTGGCACAATTCAGCGCGGCAGGCAAGAAGTCTGAAACCAGGTCTGGTCTCTGCGATTCATTAACCTAGAGCACGTCCCTTTCTCAGACTCTCTTCTCCTTTCTTAAAAGGAGGCGCCTGAACATATGAAGCTGCCTTCTACTGAATCAGACCCTTGGCCCATCAAAGTCAGACTGGCAGCGGCTCTCCAGGGTCTCAAGCTGAGGTCTTTAACGCCTGTTTGCCTGGATCCTTTTTAGTTGGAGATGCTGGGGATTGAACATGGGACCTTCTGCTTACCAAGCAGATGCTCTACCACTGAGCCACCGTCCCTCCCTAGAGAACATATGAAGCTGCCTTATACTGAATCAGCTGCCTTATACTGAATCAGACCCTCAGTCCATCAAAGTCAGTATTGTCTACTCAAACTGGCAGTGGCTCTCCAGGGTCTCAAGGTGAGGTTTTTCACGCCTATTTGCTTGGGCCTTTTTAGTGGGAGATGCCAGGGATTGAACCTGGGACCTTCTGCTTACCAAGCAGATGCTCTACCACTGAGCCACCGCTCCTCCCTGCCTCATAGAAGCTATACATCCTCAACATAGGAAATCAAAGCAGACACCTGTTCTTCAGTCTGAGCTGTGTCACCGGGAACTGCTGGTCCAGGGGTCCCTTCAGGCGTTGAAGGCATGGGCTGGCTTTTATCTGCTCCCTAGGGAGGAAATAGCATATCGGTATCAGTGATCCGGGGCCAGGTAAATCACACATTACAAGGAAAAAATGCAGAGAGTGGGAAGGCTTAGTAGATTTTAGATAAGGGCAGGGCTTTTTTTGTAGAAAAAGCCCAGCAGGAACTTTTTTGCATATTAGGCCACACCCCCTGACATCACCATTGTTCCTCACAGGGTTCCCCCCCAGAAAAAGCCCAGCAGGAACTCATTTGCATATTAGGCCACAACTCGACCTCACCATTGTTCCACGCAGGGCTCCCCCCCCAGAAAAAAAAGCCCAGCAGGAACTCATTTGCATATTAGGCCACACCCTGATGCCAAGCCAGCTGGAACTGCGTTCCTGTGTGTTCCTGCTCAAAGACAGCCTGGATACAGGACTCTGGGAGCCAGAATAACCTCTTATTCAGCTGCATAGCTAGCATAAATTATGCAAACGGTATGCAAATATCCCTGGCTTAGGTAGGATATAGAATCAAACTTGAATGGCTAAGAATTTGAGTAAGAAAAGCACAGAATTTTTCTTTTTTAAATAAAAGGATAATATATTCACTGTGCAGGCGATGAGACAAATTGAAGAGAGGCATGAGTTCACGACAATTGTAACCCCCCCCCCCCTTTTTTTTTAAAGACTGGGTTTAATTCTCAGAGTGAAACCTCAGGGTAACTTGGGAATAGTAGTTTCATGAGAGCACCGATTGTCAGAGAACCTTGGTAGAATTCCCAGGATTCCTAAAGAGGGAAGCCATGAAAATTACACAAATGTGCAAGTTTCCACTAGGAGGGGGGGATCCTCATTAGGGTTGCCTGGCAACCCACATGAAGGAGGGCAGCCACGTGTGACTCTTTTGCACATACTGTGTGGCTCTCAGAGCCCCATCTTTTGGCTTGGAGAAGGCATTTAAAGTGTCCAGAAAAGGGCAACTAGAATGATCAAAGGGCTGGAACACTTTCCCTATGAAGAAAGGTTAAAACGCTTGGGGCTCTTTTGCTTGGAGAAACGTCTACTGCGGGGTGACATGATAGAGGTTTACAAGATTATGCAAGGGATGGAGAAAGCAGAGAAAGAAGTCCTTTTCTCCCTTTCTCACAATACAAGAACTTGTGGGCATTCAATGAAATTGCTGAGCAGTCAGGTTAAAAAGGATAAAAGTACTTCTTCACCCAAAGGGTGATTAACATGCCAATTCACTGCCACAGGAAGTGGTGGTGGCTACAAGCATAGCCAGCTTCAAGAGGGGATTGCATAAAAATATGGAGATGAGGTCCATTAGTGGCTATTACCCACAGTGTGTGTGTGTGTGTGTACAGGCCATTGGCCTGATCCAACATGGCTTCTCTTATGTTTTTAAGTTAAAGTTACTTTCTTTCCACCTCTCCCTTCACCCAATCTATTTGCCTGCCTTCCTTCCATCCTGCTCTCAGATATCTGAGGTTCATGTCTTGTGGCTCTCTGACATCTGATGTTTTTTCTATGTGGCTCTTACGTTAAGCAAGTTTGGCCACTCCTGACTTACATCAGGAGCTAAAAAGACAATTTTGGGTGGCTGGCGTGATGCCCTCTTGGTTACCGAGCGAGGGGCTGAAGTGCAACTTTTGCCAAGAGGCCGCTTCCCCTACCTTGAGATGAACGTAGTCATATTCTTCTGCCAGACGGATCCCCTCGTACTCGTTGTACCCCTCGTCCCTGACTGGCTCCAGCTGCTCTCCTGCTCCAAGACCCCCCAGCCGAGGAGGGGGCGGGGGTAGCGGGCGGTCCTGGATGCTACCCTTCCGGACGATACTTGGCGACGGCTGCGGCGGCTCTACGGAAAGCCGCTCTTCACTGGGTAGGGCGGGCAATGGACGACGGGACAGACTCTCGGCGGAGGGAAGACGAGGACGGGAAGGCGGGCAGGGCTCTCGCAAGCTTAGTCCTTGGATGGCCCCCTCGAGAGGCGGGGAGCCGGGGGGCAGCAGAGGAATGTCATAGATGCCACCATCGTCTTCCTCTTCCTCCTCCTCCGCTCGTTGCTCTTCTTCGTGGCCTCCTCCCAGCACTTCCTCGGGCGACTCGTACAAGTTCAGCAACGCAGAAGCTCGCCGCAAGTTGGATGGGGTGGCATAGACCAGGGGCCTCTCCGAGCCTTCCTCTTCCTCCCCCTCGTCCTCCTCTTGACCTGAAGGCTTCTTGAAGGCAAGTGGCACGTCGTAGGGGTCGTCAGCGGGTGGGGGGAGCATGGGCTGGGGGGCCACACGGGCCACTTTCTTGGGACACAGAGAAGGCGAGTCGTAGGTGTCCGCTGGAGAGTCCCGGAGCAGGGATGAAGGGACGTCATAAAGCTGCGAGTGGGCAAAACGACGAATGGAGAAAAGGTGGAACGAGAAAACAGACTGTCGGAGGGAAGTCTGTGGATGCTGGCACCGAGCTACGCATTCCCACCAGTCATATATTACAGCAGGGGTCTCAATCCTTTTAAGCCTGCAGGCTCCCGTGTGTCAGAATCCTTCCTTTTTTCGTAGCAGGAACTCTTTTGCATATTAGGCCACACACCCGATGTAGCCAATCCTCATGGAGCTTACAGCAGGCCAAGAGCCCTGTTAGCTCTTGGAGGATTGGCTACATCAGGGGCATGTGGCCTAACATGCAAAGGAGCCCCTGCTGGAATTCCAAGCTCTTGGAGGATTGGCTACATCAGGGGTGTGTGGCCTAATATGCAAAGGAGCTCCTGCTAGAATTTCAGGCTCTTGGAGGATTGGCTACATCAGGGGTGTGTGGCCTAATATGCAAAGGAGCTCCTGCTAGAATTCCAAGCTCTTGGAGGATTGGCTGCATCACAGGTGTGTGGCCTAATATGCAAAGGAGCCCCTGCTAGAATTCCAAGCTCGTGGAGGATTGGCTACATCAGGGGTGTGTGGCCTAATATGCAAAGGAGCTCCTGCTAGAATTCCAAGCTCTTGGAGGATTGGCTGCATCACAGGTGTGTGGCCTAATATGCAAAGGAGCCCCTGCTAGAATTCCAAGCTCTTGGAGGATTGGCTGCATCACAGGTGTGTGGCCTAATATGCAAAGGAGCTCCTGCTAGAATTCCAAGCTCTTGGAGCATTGGCTACATCAGGGGTATGTGGCCTAATATGCAAAGGAGCTCCTGCTAGAATTCCAAGCTCTTGGAGGATTGGCTACATCAGGGGTGTGTGGCCTAATATGCAAAGGGGCCCCTGCTAGAATTCCAAGCTCATGGAGGATTGGCTACATCAGGGGTGTGTAGCCTAATATGCAAAGGAGTTCCTGCTACGAAAAAAGCCAATTCTGACACACGACAGTGGAAGCAACTGCAAAATGGCTGCCACAGGAGCACAGGCCAACCAGAAAATCTTGGCGTGAGGTTCTGCATAATTCTCATTTCTCTTCTGACATTTTAGGCAGAAGCTCAGCTTGTCAGGAAGCCTTTATAAATTAACATATTATTTTAACCTACTTTCTTGCTTGTACACAGCTTACGTTCAGCCGAGCAGTGAAAATCCTTGCGCTGTGGCAGCAGCTGTTGCCAAAGCCATGGGCTTAAAAACCGCAAAGCCCACCAAATCTTCAGTAGCCAATCAGAAGCCCCCCTGCACAAAAGCCCCACCAGATCCTGCCTTCTTTCTAAAAATATGTGGTAGGCACCACGTTATAGTTATGAGTTACTCCTGCAGGCATCAAGGGATAAACATGCATGTGTGAATCAGCCCAAAATGGAGTTAGGGTGGTTTTTTTCCCCTCCCTTCTTTTCCTTTAATATGATTTGCTTTCAACATTCTTCAAGAAGATATTGAAGAAGATGATATTGGATTTATATCCCACACTATACTCTGAATCTCAGAGCAGTCACAATCTCATTTACCTCCCCCCGCTGCCCCACAACAGACACCCTGTGAAGTAGGTGAGGCTGAGAGAGCTCTTACAGCATCTGCCCTTTCAAGGACAACCTCTGCCAGAGCCATGGCTGACCCAAGGCTATTCCAGCAGCTGCAAGCGGAGGAGTGGGGAATCAAACCCGGTTCTCCCAGATAAGAGTCCGCACGCTTAACCACTACACCAAACTGGCTCTCAAAGAACAAAAGATGTAGGAGTCAGCATAGACATTAAATAAAAAGTCTCAATCCAATCCTTCGTTGTACTGTGGGGCTCAAACAGAAGAGCCAAAGAGCCCCACCAATTATGCACGCAACCAGTTCCCCGAAGCTGCTGCTCTCCAAGTCCCATATCAGACACCCCAAACCCCATAGTATCCCTTAGTTTAAATCCTAATCCAATAGCCAGTTCTCCTTCATCTAGGGCAACCCTTTTGTCTCAGCTGCAGAATCAGGCGAAGGACCCAGATTTGGTTCAGAGACAGCCGTCTCCACATTTGAGGCTGGATACAGTTACCCTCGGAGGCCCGGACGGCTGCAGCTGTTTCCTGCGACAGACAGTTCCAGCTGTCTGCTCCCGAGGAGGGATGCATTGGGGAAGAGCGGCCACAAACGGCAGCCTTGCCATTATCTAAACCTCACACATCACGTCTGGCTTGAGACAGAAACAGGAGGCCATAATGCAAAGAGGTAAGCAGTGAGGAATAGGGCTGGGGTTTTTAAACAGCACCAGCAGCTCAGCTCGAAACTGGGCCTCACCAATGGACCAGTTCACCCCTGCAGGGATGCCTGGGAGACAGAACTGATCAGATTTGGAAGGTTATTCTGCATGCCCCTTAGGAAGGGGCCGTGGCTCAGGTGCACAGGCTCTGCTCGGCATGCACAAGGTCTCGGATACAATTCCCGGCATCTCCAGTTAAAAAAGGATCTGTCAGACTGCCATACTGCAATTTGAATCATTCTGCGGTGAAACTGTCTTCTGCCGTGCACACGATGGCACCATGCAGTTTTTTCCTCCACTTTTATGTGCATCATGCGCACATGCGTGTGCGCGCATATGCGCTCATGTGCATGCGTTAAAACATCATGTGGTTATGCACATATCACTAAGTAGTAAAAAAAAATGGCGGCCGTAAACCAGATGTCTGAGGCTCCTTTTGCTCCGGGACAGCCTTTAGACATCTGGAAGTTGGTCGAGAACTATCCAGACGGGGAAACTACGAGGCGAAACTGGAGAACTCAAAAAACACCGCAAAGGAGCAGGCAACAAAATACTCCGGTTCCAAGGAGGATTGGGGGGGGGGGCTACTACAAGTTAATACCGAGAAGCAGATGTTGCTGTCTGAACGGCCACTTTTAACCCGGTATGAAACAACAGCGATAACTAAGATTTCAGGTTTTCACGGCTGGCATCATCATTAGGGTTTGTAGAATCTTTCGGGCTCAAGTGCCGTGTTCTACTGGAGAAAGTTTTTCTTCCAGACGTAAATAGCAGCTCTCCAGCAGCCCTGGCCTCACTCAATGCACAGCAGCCAAGAAGGTCAGAACGCCTGCTCCGGCTGCAACGCCACTGAGGATGTTCTCCGCAGCTGAGAACGAAACGTCTGGAAGAAAAACTTTCTCCAGTAGAACACGGCACTTGAGCCCGAAAGATTCTACAAACCCTAACAGCGATAACTGATTATACTGTGTGTCTGAACAGTCCCAAAAAGTCCCAGGTTCAATCCCCGGCATCTCCAGTTGAGAGGACCAAGAAGTAGATGATGTGAAAGACTTCTGCCTGCGACTTTGGAGAGCTGCTGCCAATGTGAGCAGACAATACAGACTTTGATGGACCAACTGTCTGATTTAAGATAAGGCAGCTTCTTATGTCCAGTGGGCACAATTACAAAGAATAAAGGGGTAACTATGCAGAAACTCCCTTTGATCCCCTACCACCACCACCACAACCCAAAACACACAGAAAGTATTACCACTTTTCTTTCAGGCCTAGTTTGGCCATCTTTGAATCTTCCATCGCAGGCTCTGCCACAGCAGCAGCCAGCGTGTCACCACCTTAAGTTTGACCTCAGAATCCCCAAATAAGCACTAACCTCTGTTGGGTCCCCGTCTCTTCTGACACCACGGGGAACTCTGTAGATCCCCTCAGGAGGCAGCGGGCAAGGCCGAGCAGGTGGTGGCACTTCATAGACCTGCGCAAGGGAGAAGAGAGAAATTCAAGGCCCGGGTGGAGAGATTCCCCCAGAGAAAGCAGTGCAATGTTGAAAACGAGGTGGTGCAGGTGAGAGCATAAGGCATCTTAGCCATGGTATAGGTGTAACCTCACAAGCTACCTCAAGGAAGTTTTACAATTTTCAAAATGCTCTCAATGGAGGGTTTTATTTTCATGCTGGAGTTCAGTAATGATTGCCTATTTCGGGTTGGGAAATTCCTGGGAATTTGGGGATACAGCGTAGGGATGGTGGAGTTTGGGGGGGAAGAAGGGATCTCTGTAAGGCATACTTAGGTCATAGAAACTGTATTTTTACTAGGTTCCAATTTTAACTTTTTTTATTTTGTAATCTTTTATTTTGCATACGATTTTTAAAATTATAACTGTGAATATGGCTGCTCTAATTACCATAATAATACATGTCTGTTTGTCTATCTATGAAGTATATTGCCACAGAATGTGCTCTCAATTTCTCCAGATGCAGTGATGTCTTGCAGTCTTGAAAACTTTTCTAATTTGGGGGAGGGGGGGGGAATCTCCACACCTCACCTGGAGGTTGGCAGCACTATGCTCAGCCCTGCCCAGCCACCTTAACTCTCCCCCAGAAGAAAGCCCTGCTCTCAGATACTAAATGTAAATATGAGTGGCAGAGTTTTTTTGGGGGCAAATATTCTGCATCCTTAACTTTTGCTACGTAACATTTTATAAAAGCCACTTTTGAGAACAGCAGCTGAGAAACAGTTCAAAGTCTCTACAAATGTCCTGAGGTACAATTCTTCCCCGATTGCACTTTTGGAAGACAGAATACATTAAAGATGCTGGTCCACAGGTTTGCCCTTTTAGGACACTGTGCCCTGCACATCAGTAAACCATATCCCCAAAATACAGCTTCTTACAGCTACAAAGAGTCCCTGATGTATAAAAGAACTCCAGCATGTAAATGTGCTGAGGTAATATAATAGAACTTCCTCACTAATACGACAGGTAGGGCACAGAAATATACCTCAGCACCCTAGAAGCGACACACCCTGAACTTGAGACGTTGGTGGGGAAAGAGTCAAGCCTTAACAGGAGGAGGCGGGAGTCAGTCAGGTTCATGAGGGGTGAGAGTTGCAGAATGGAAGTTGTGACATTCGTTGAACAGGAGCGTGAATTAAAGGTCTGTGGCGATGCCAGATCTTTGGTGAAGTTCCCCAGTCAGGTCAACTAGAGGCCAGCAAGGTTTGCTGGGCCCGGCATGTAATGCAGTAGTGGCAACAACACCAACGCTGAATTTTTATGTTATAAACCTGTCTGAGAGGAGGTTTCAGTCTGAAACCTAACGCCCTATAACTTCTGGTTGACTGTTAATATTCACCTGGGTTGTCTCTTTCTTTCCGCATACATTTTGTTCTTGTTCAGACATAAAAAGCAAATCATCTTTTCCCTGTCAGTATCCCTGTTATGAGGCTCAAATGGATTTTTATCTGCTTAAACCCTTTAAAATGGCGGTTGGCAACGCCAGCGCAGTGGGGCGGGGCAGGGAACTGTGACAGGAAAAATCTTGTGAGGTGGTCTTTAGTTCCCAGTAAATCCATCAGAATCCTTTCATGTGTACAAAGCTGATCTTTGGAACAGGAAGAAAAGATCCTTCATCGTCTTAGAGATCGGACATCCTTATGGGCAAAATTTCAAAGCCATTCTCATTTTTACATACATTGCAAAGGATCTGTTCCGTTTTGACCGTAACCATCAGAGCCTTTTCGCACATCTGGTTGGCAGTAAGAACATGTTTTTTTGCAGAGCACCCTATTTTTGTTTGTTCCGGGAAGAAATTTTTCCTCAGTTGTACTTTTGGGGGCAGAATGCACAATTCTGCTTAGGGCATTCACTCCCCTCCTTGTAAACTGAGGCTGTGATCACACACACACTAAATAATGCACTTTAAACCCACTAAATAATGCACTTTAAATTTCAGTGCACTATTTAGTGTGTGAGATCACAGTCAAAAAGTACCTGGTGCCTAAAATAACCCCCCCAAAATCAACTGATTTTTGCAACAGGGACAGTTTTTTACCCTAGAATATAGATGTGATGAAATTTTAAAGACAAAACAAAAAACCTACGTACGTCATGCAGGAAGCTTTGTGAAATTCTTGCGTGTGACATAGCCTTATGACGCAGAAAGATGACACGGTCACATTCTGCAGAACCAACGTACGTTAACATCCAAACGTGGGTGAGGGGGATTGAAACAAAATAAAATTCTACCTCATCTCCAAGTGTTTTCATGAAGAAGATACGGAACATGCCCTGGGAGCTGTAAACACACGGGGGGTGGGGGGTGGAATTGTTTTTGTGGGATGTTTCTACCTTGCAGTGCACTCAAATTTTGCTCAGGACGATGAACATACCCCAAACATGATTTGTGTGTTTTCATATTGCTGTCATATTAAGTACATATCTTTTTCATATATGTTTCTTTAAAGGGGAACGTTCCCATGGATAGGAGAGTTAGCGCAAAAGGGGTGTGGTTAAAGGAAAAAGGACGGGGCTAGACCGGAGGTGAATGCAAGAGATTCTTTGCAACCAGTAAACTTTTGTTCACAAGCTCCAAAGTTCTCAGCTTTGAATGCGGTATTTTGGATTTTCAGGCTGGGAACAGTATCGGGAGGGGATGCATCATCATCCAAAGTCTTTTCTCACTTCCTGCTCTTCTTGATGTACTCCCCGTCTTCTGAGCTCATCCTGGGGCACTTCATACGCTTTTCCTACTGGAGTTGCTACCTCCTTCCTGGGGACTTGGTAGACATCGGCCGGAGTGTGCTTTCTGTGAGGGGCCGGCCCCGGGGATCCTGGCTCAGGCAGGACTTTGACGCGGTTGGCCGGCACGATCCCCTGCTGGCCGTGCAGGGAACACAGGTGCCACCCTTCCAAGCCCGGAGCCTCCGGCTGCAGCAGCACCATCAGGTCCCCTTTGCGAAAGGAAAGTTCGTCCAGGCACTCAGCAGCGTTGTCATAAAGAGCTCGGCACAGCTGAGCCTGAGGGAGAAGAGACAGACGGAAGGTTACACATCGGGCCTCCAGGTCAGAGGTCCCCAAATATTTGAATCCTGCGGGCACTTAGCAATTCTGACACGAGACGGTTGGCACAACCACAAAATGGCTGCCAAAGGAGATGGCAAAACCACAAAACGGCTGCAAAAAGAGGCAGTGCTGACTGCAAAGCGTCAGGGAGAAAGGTTAGGCACAAATCGAAATCATAGCTCTTCAACATTTCAGGCAGAAGCTCATTTTAACAGGATGCCTTTTAATCCTCACAGCTAATTACATCTCCAGTAGCCAATCAAAAGCCCCACTTACTTTCTAAAAAAAACCCTTAGCAGGTGCCAGGAATAGTATCAGTGAAGGCCTTGGCACCCATGGGCACCATGTTGGGGAATCCTGCTGTAGGCTCTGTCCTGCAAGACATGCACAGTTAAGCCTAGATTAGGGGTGGCCAAACTGTGGTTCGGGAGCCACACATGGCCCTTTTACATATATTATTTGGTTCTTGAAGCCCCCATCACCCTATTGGCCGGCTTGGAGAAGGCATTTGTCCCTTTACATCATTTCTATAAACCAAGCCAGCTAGCAGCTTGGAGAATGCATTTTAAAAAAGTTGCTTTCTTTCCACCTCTCTCTCCCTCCCCTCCATTTGCCTGCCTCCCTCCCTCCCTTTATGGCAGCTCTCAAACACCTGATGTTCATGTCTTGCAGCTCTCAAACATCTGACACTTATTCTATGTGGCTCTTATATTAAGCAAGTTTGGTCACCCATGGCCTAGATGGACACTGGCCAAGTCATTGCATTTAGGTTATCCTGGATTCATACAGCAGCCCACAGCATTCTGCCAGAGCATCATTCCCCTTGGATGCGCCAGCAGGCTCACAAAACAAATGCATAAAGATATGCCATGAGCCCCATCTAAGCAGGCAAAAGGTTCAACATCCTCTTAATTGCCACCAGCCAGATGCTTCCAGGAAATTCGCAAAATAGGCAGGAAGGTAGCAGCCTTCTCACATACTTGGGTTTGTTCCCAGCGTCTGGGATTCGAAAGTACGCTACCTCTGAACATGGACCATGCATTCAGCTAGTCTGGCTTATAGCTCCAGGTGGTCGCTTCAAACCATTGCTCTGTTAACGGAAAGGCAGGAGAACAGAGTCAGGCACAAGGGCTTGCATTCAAGGGACATCCAGGAGAGGTGAACACACAGCCATACCTGGGAGCTGTTGTTCCAGTGGATATGGGCTGATGGCAGGTGTAGGAGCCCACACAGCTGTTCTCAATGCGATTGTTCCAGCTAATGGGATCATAATGTCCTCTCTGGATGCCAAGGTACACCTGGCGTCTAAAACAGGCAACCCACACAAAAGTGACAGGCGCTCCAGCGTACAGTCACCACACGAGACTTCTCGCCGGTCCTGACCACAAGCGAACGGAACTGGATATGCTTACTCAGCAACCAGCCCACAACAGGATGTGAAAACCGCCATCTACTCAGACGGTTGCTCCTCCGTTGCAATCTCAAGTGAGCGTTGTTCTGATTGTTCCTAGATATACGATATGAGGTCTCCCTGGGTTAAAAATATCAGACAAGCCCTGCTGGACCAGACCAGTGATCTATTTAATTCAGCATCCTGTCTCACACAGTGGCCAACCAATTCCTTTGGAGGGCTAACAAGAGGGCAGAGGATGAGGCCTTCATAAGAACATGAGCAGGGCTCTGCTGGATCAGACCAGTGCTCCATCTAGTCCAGCATCCTGTCTCACACAATGGCCAGCCAGTTCCTCTGGAGGGCCAATAACAGGGCATAGAGGATGAGGCCTTCTTAAGATCATCAGAAGAGCCCTGCTGGATCAGACCAGTGGTCCATCTAGCCCAGCATCCTGTCTCACACAATGGCCAGTCAATTCCTCTGGAGGGCCAATAACAGGGCATAGAGGATGAGGCCTTCTTAAGAACATCAGAAGAACCCTGCTGGATCAGACCAGTGGTCCATCTAGCCCAGCATCCTGTCTCACACAATGGCCAGTCAATTCCTCTGGAGGGCCAATAACAGGGCATAGAGGATGAGGCCTTCTTAAGAACATCAGAAGAGCCCTGCTGGATCAGACCAGTGGTCCATCTAGCCCAGCATCCTGTCTCACACAATGGCCAGTCAATTCCTCTGGAGGGCCAATAACAGGGCATAGAGGATGAGGCCTTCTTAAGAACATCAGAAGAACCCTGCTGGATCAGACCAGTGGTCCATCTAGCCCAGCATCCTGTCTCACACAATGGCCAGTCAATTCCTCTGGAGGGCCAATAACAGGGCATAGAGGATGAGGCCTTCTTAAGAACATCAGAAGAGCCCTGCTGGATCAGACCAGTGGTCCATCTAGTCCAGCATCCTGTCTCACACAATGGTCAGTCAGTTCCTCTGGAGGGCCAACAAGACACAGAGGCTGAGGCCTTCTTAAGAACATCAGAAGAGCCCTGCTGAATCAGACCAGTGGTCTATCTAGCCCAGCATCCTGTCTCACACAATGGCCAGTCAGTTCCTCTGGAGGGCCAACAAGACACAGAGGCTGAGGCCTTCCCTTAATGCTGCCTTCTGGCTCTGAGATTCAGAGGCTTGCTGCCTCTGAACAGGTTCCCTTGAATCACCACAGCTAACAGACATTGATAGATCTCTCCTCCACGAATCTCTCTAATCCCCTTTTAAAGCCATCTATGTCTGTGGCCATTAGTATGTCCTCTGGCAGCCAATTCCAAATTTTAATTACTCCCTGTGTAAAGAAGCATTTGCTTTTGTCTGTCCTGAATCTACTGCGCATTAGCTTCATTGGATGCCCTTGAGTTCTAGTACAGAGGTGGCCAAACTTGCTTAATGTAAGAGCCACAGAAAGAAACATCAGATTTCGAGAGCCGCAAGACATGAACGTCAGGTGTTTGAGGGAAGGAAGGAGTGGAAAGAAAGCAACTTTAAATGCATTCTCCAAGCTGCTGCTGGTGAGGGGGGTTTCGAGAGCCATACAATATGTGCGAAAGAGCCACATCTGGCTCCCGAGCCACAGTTTGGCTGCTTCTAGTATTTCAAGAGAGGGAGAAAAAAATTCTGCTTGTCAACTCTTCCCTCCCTGTGCCTAACCTCCAACAGGTTGCGTTGTCCTGCGTGCCCATGTTGTCGTGTTAATCTTGGATACAGCAGGGCCCAGAGAGCCCCCACCCCTGGAGAAGGCGCTAAGCTGAGGGTCACCCCCACACTGCTCTGGAGCCAAGTGGTACCCTGCCCCACCCCGTCTCGGCCTGTCTCTTCACCAGCTGCCTCCCCTACTTTTCATTTCTCAGCATCTGTTCAGGGTCTCCAGAACTCTCCCTTTCGCCAGCCAAATCCTCTTAAGCCTCACTCCACCATCTGTTTCCCTTCAAGTCGTAGTGTTTAATGTCCCCCACCCTCTATTTCACGGCCAGGCAAAAAGACAGACATAACAGGGAGTCAGGGAAGAAGATATTCCTAGTTTCTCCCCATCTTGGTTTTGAATTTTCCTGTCAAATCTCTTTAAGAACATAAGAGAAGCCATGTTGGATCAGGCCAATGGCCCATCCAGTCCGACACTCTGTGTCACATAAGAGAAGCCATGTTGGATCAGGCCAATGGCCCATCCAGTCCGACACTCTGTGTCACATAAGAGAAGCCATGTTGGATCAGGCCAATGGCCCATCCAGTCCGACACTCTGTGTCACATAAGAGAAGCCATGTTGGATCAGGCCAATGGCCCATCCAGTCCAACACTCTGTGTCATACAGTGGCCACAAAAAAACCCCAACAAAACAAAACCCAAGTGCCATCAGGAAGTCCACAAGTGGGGCTAGAAGCCCTTCCACTGTGCCCCCCACCCCAAGCACCAAGAATACAGAGCATCACTGCCCCAGACAGAGAGTTTCAACAATAAGCTGTGGCTAATAGCCACTGACGGACCTCTGCTCCATATGTTTATCCAATCCTCTCTTGAAGCTGTCTATGCTTGTAGCTGCCGCCACCTCCTGTGGCAGTGAATTCCATGTGTTAATCACCCTTTGGGTGAAGAAGTACTTCCTTTTATCAGTTCTAACCCGACTGCTCAGCAATTTCATTGAATGTCCATGAGTTCTCGTATTGTGAGAAAGGTACGGTACTTCTTTCTCTACCTTTTTTAGCCCATACATAATCTTGTAAACCTCTTGTCACCCCTCAGTCGACCTTCCTCCAAGCTAAAGAGCCCCAAGCTTCTTCCATTGTTAATTTGCTTTTCAATCTAAGTAGCCCATGGCCAGTATTCTTCTCAAACTGAGTTAGTGTGTTAACTGAGTTAGCTCAGTTTTTTAGCCTCTGACTCAACACCTTTTTGTCTTAGCTTAGGTAGGGTGGCCCCAGAGCAAACGAATTTATGCAACAGCCAGACTGCTTGCTCACAACTTTTGCTCACGAGACTCCACAGCTTAGAGGGAGCATCGCCCATGATGGTGAAACAACCCAAATAAAATGTGCTTGCATTTTTGATAAACGAGTTGACCTTTGTTGTCCATTACCAAATACTTCTAAAACCTCCCTTGAGGACTCTTGACATATTACGCAGTCACAAAAGGGGGAGGAAAATAAGCAGTTTGGGTGTTCACAAATATTTATTTGCCAGGGATGATCTCACTGGGGAGTTTAGCGCATGACCCCAGAAGAAAATAAGTGAACAAGTGTTTCTCAACTAGGGGTTAGATCCATGGTTCAGACTACGGCTGCGCAAGGCTTTGATAAAACGCTGCGTTATAAAAAAAATCTAAACACGGTTTGTTTTCCAACAGTGGAAGGCCCCAGGGTTTAAATTTACTCACGAGTCAGATTCTCTGGTAGGACACAACCTCCTCTGTCCCTAAATTGTGGCCATTTTAAAAAGAGACTATTATTTTGGCATTCAAATACGACCAAGGGCTCAGTCCTTTAAACCCAAGATTCCAATTTCAACCCTGTTTAGAGTTACCACCAGCTTCACCTGGGACAAAATTCGAGGCATAATGGAGCAATCTTCCTCAGATGAAACATCTTTTAGAATTTTGAAGGGAATTAAAATAATTTCAACAACATCAGGGCCATTTCTCAGGTTCCCCCATCCCAAACTCATACTTATCTCTGAATCTCCAGCAAAATAGGGTCCCTGTTCTAATGGCAATTCTGTAGGAATTGCTGTTGCCGTTAAAAAGAATTTTGATACGGCTAACATTTCCTGGCCTTTTCTTTTCAGTGTTTGTGTGAGGGGAAGCAGGTCTTAGAACACCAATGTGGTGACCTCCCCCTCCCTTAAAAAAGCACACTACACCTTAAACACATCCGGAAAAACGTGCGTCCCAGTAGCCGTGAAGCATAAATCTTTTGTCCAAGGTCACAAGAGCTCAATTCCCGGCTCACCTCTGGAGTCTCTCCAGGCCTAACTAGCTTCTCTTTCTTTGATACTTACGGACATTTTTGTTCCTGTTCAGTGCTGGAAGGAGTCAAAAAGGAGACTGCAACGTAAGAAAACAGTGAACCAAAATTATTCTTTCTCCATTCCTTTCATATTTTAAGGCTTCTAAAAAAATACTCCCACTTTTAGCTGCATTTTCTCCCCTTTGTGCAGCTCAGAGAAAATTCCTGAGAAATTCTACATCTGTTTTTATCTCATAAAAAAACCCCCCAGTTCTTTTGGATCAGATGTTAAAGGAGATTTTTTTTAAAAGAGAATTCTGTAAAATACTTTTTTGGGGAAAAAAACCCTTTCCTTGAAAAATAATAGTTCAGTACTTTCCACTTCTGTTCTTTAAAAAGGCAGTTTTCCAAAGCGTTAGACAATCCCTCTCTTTTGATTCGAAGGATTGTGGTTTCTCAGCAATCCAGCCAGTTTCAATTGGAAGTTCCGCTTTCCCTCAGAAGTTTTTAACGTCTTCCCAAATCTACTGGTCAGCAAAATCTTCCCAGAAAAGCCATGGAGGTTGGCCTGACCACTCTCTGGCTGCATGAATCGAGACAGGCAGGCCGGCAGTTCAACAAGTTGGAACAAGGGTTTGTGTTGCAACCACAGGGTGGAATTGCAATCCAGAAGCAAAGAAGAGACATTTACAAACCTTCTCTCAAAAGGTTAGTTAAAAAAAAAGAAAAGAAAAGAAACTCCAAAATTGGCACACTAAAAATAGCCATAAATTTTGCAAGCTAATGAAATCCTAAAAGCTTGAACTCTCCTCCTAGAGCTAAAGCAGGTCAGTGAAAAGACTGAGCCACAGACAAAAATCCATCCCAGACGAGACAAACAAACTTTTTTTCAAAAGTGTGTCTATCCAGAATAGATTCTTTTTTAAAAAAAAAATCCAGCAGATAAAACTTCTCGGGAAAAGAGAGGCAGTCTTGATCCTGTCTAGAAATTTTCACGCGTCTTGCATACTTCTTTCAAACTTGTAAAAACCGGTTTTGTTCAGTTCCATTTCTAAAAGCCGTTCCAAATGTCCTCCCCGAATCCAAAAATTGATGCACACCCATCCAAGGGCTGGTTTTGCATTCCCGGTCCAAGGAATCTGCAATCTGAAAGCGCCGATGGCAAAAAAAATAAAAATCAAATGTCAGAAATAATGCCACGAGTTGGCATCCGCGTTTAGCATAAGGCTTCTCCGCTGAGCTAAAGGCCCTGGGGAAATAAAATTCGGGCAGGAGGGGGTGGGAAAACCCCTCGATCCCAAAGAAGGGGAAACGTGACCCTCCGACCCTTTTTTGCAAACTTGCAATTGGTTCTGTGCCTTTTGCAAAGCACAACAACCGCCCCCCCCTTGCCAATCTACCCTTCTCAGGGCTGCAAAGATCCCAGAGAAAGGTCCTTGGGCCAAATCCAGACCCTCCTCTTCAATCCAGAACCCGAGCTGGGCCTCTAAACAAAACCCAAACCCGGGGGGGGGGGGGAAGCCCTGCAAAGAGCAACCCCCAGAACCGACGCCGCCCTCCCCAAACCCGGGCCACGCACGCTCCGGCTCTCAGCCGACCAACCAATGCGATCCACGTCGCCAGGTGCTCCCGGGCCGGAGAACTTCCAGAGCCGCCGCCGCCGCCGCTGCAACTTTCAGGCGGCGATCTTCACCCTCCGGAGCCGGCTGGCCTTCTAGAGGTCCGCCTGTGCCGGGAGCGCCAAGGCTCTCCTCCCTCGCCGCGCGCCCGGGGCTCCATGCGCTTTCGCCAAACCGCCCGGCTCGCCTTTGCTCCGCCGGAGGCGACGAGGACGAGAGGCGCCGGCTTGCTCGCTTGCACCGGCTCCGGGCCAGCCCATAATAGACGGCTCGGTTCTCTCCCCTTTCCCCCCCCCCCCGAACTAGCAATTACTCCGGCGGAGGAGGAGAGAGGGGGGAGCCCCGATTGCGCACTGGCGGCTGCGCGGCCGTGGAGGAGCGGCGGGGAGAGGAGGGGCCCGGCGGCGAGGAGGCTCCAGGCAGGCGAAGGGAGGGGGAGACAAAAGAAGGGGAAGGGGAGCCCCGGAGGAGGCGGCCAGGGGGGCTCTCGGACCTCCCTGCGCCCTAGGGCGCGCGCTCTGCGCCCTCCTCCTCCTCCTGCGCCCGGCTTGGCGCGTCCCCTCCCCAAAGAGAAGGCAGGCCGGGCGGCAGCTGCATTTGGCGCCCGGCCCGGCCTCTCCCCCCCCCCCTTCCCCGCACAAGCCCCCATTGCCATCTCCAGCCCCCTCCTCCCCGGCCTCTCTCCACCCTCGCGGGGTCCTAGAAGCTCCGTGTTCCTCCGACCGGGTGGATCTCCGTCCGAGCCACGTGGACTTCCAGAGGCCGGTGCGGGGGGACGTGATAACAGGTTGCCAAGGTGGTGCGTGGGATGGAGAAAGCAGAGAAAGGAGGCCTTTTTTGTCCCTTTTCTCAGTTAACACACTAACTCAGTTTGAGAAGAATACTGGCCATGGGCTACTTAGATTGAAAAGCAAATTAACAATGGAAGAAGCTTGGGGCTCTTTAGCTTGGAGAAAGGTCGACTGAGGGGTGACATGATAAGAGGTTTACAAGATTATGTATGGGTTAAAAAAGGTAGAAGAAAGAAGTACCTTTCTCACAATACGAGAACTCATGGACATTCAATGAAATCGCTGAGCAGTCGGGTTGGAACGGATCAAAGGCGGTCCTTCTTCACCCAAAGGGTGATTAACGTGTGGGATTCACTGCCGCAGGAGGTGGCGGCGGCTCCAAGCGTAGCCAGCTTTAAGAGGGGGTTGGATAAAAATATGGAGCAGAGGTCCATCGGTGGCTATTAGCCACAGAACATAAGAGAAGCCATGTTAGATCAGGACAATGGCCCATCCAGTCCAACACTCTGTGTCACACAGTAGCCAAATTATATATATACACACACACACATATATACACACTGTGGCTAATAGCCACTGATGGACCTCTGCTCCATATTTTTATCTAACCTCCTCTTGAAGGTGGCTATGCTTGTGGCACAGTGTGCGTGTGTATATATGTATTGGCCACTGTGTGATACAGAGTGTTGGGGAGGGACGGTGGCTCAGTGGTAGAGCATCTGCTTGGGAAGCAGAAGGTCCCAGATTCAATCCCTGGCATCTCCAAAAAAGGGTCCAGGCAAATAGGTGTGAAAAGCCTCAGCTTGAGACCCTGGAGAGCCGCTGCCAGTCTGAGAAGACAATACTGACTTTGATGGAGCAAAGGTCTGATTCAGTATAAGGCCACTTCAAATGTTCAAATGGACTGGATGGGCCATTGGCCTGATCCATAATGGCTTCTCTTATGTTCTTATGCAAGGGAGGGATCTCCCGGGATTGCGAGCGACGGAACCCCCCAGGCTCCAGAGATCAGCTCCAGGCTGGAGGGAAGGGCTGCTTTGGAGGGTGGTGGGACTCAGCTTAAGTCCCGTCTCGGGTTGCCAGCTCTAGGTCTGGAAACTCCTGGAGATTTGGGGAATCCTAGTATCATAGAGTTGGAAGGGACCTCTAGGATCATCTAGGCCAACCCCCTGCACAATGCAAGAAAATCATAAACACTTCCCCCTCAGTTCACGGGATCCTCATCGCTGTCAGATGGCCATCTAGCTTCTGTTTCAAAACCTCATGCCCACCACCTCCCGAGGAAGCCTGTTCCACTGACCGCTCTAACGGTCAGGAAGTTCTTCCTAATGTTGAGCCGGAAACTCTTGATTTAATTTCAACCCGTTGGCTCTGGTTCTACCTTCTGGGGCCACAGAAAACAATTCCACGCCCTCCTCTATAGGACAGCCCTTCAAGTACTTGAAGATGGTGATCATATCACCTCTCAGCCGCCTCCTCTCCAGGCTAAACATCCCCAGCTCCTTCAACCTTTCCTCAAAGGATTTGGTCTCCAGACCCTACACCATCTTTGTCGCCCTCCTCTGGACCCCTTCCAGCTTGTCTATATCCTTAAAATGCGGTGCCCAAAACTGAAGACAATACCCCAGGTGAGGTCTTACCAGAGCAGAGTAAAGCGATACCATCACATCACGTGATCTGGACACTATACTTCTGTTGATACAGCCCAAAATTGCATTTGCCCTTTTAGCCGCCACATCACACCGTTGACTCTTGTTCAGCGTATGATCCACTAAGACCCCTAAATCCTTTTTCGCACATACTACTAAGACAAGTCTCCCCCATCCTATAACCATGCATTGGATTTTTCCTACCAAATGCAGGACTTTACATTTATCCCTGTTAAAATTCATTGTATTGATTTTAGCCCAGTTTTCCAGGAGGGGAGGGGGGAGTCATATGAAGCTGCCTTCTACTGAATCAGACCCTTGGTCCATCAAAGTCAGTATTGTCTACTCAGACTGGCAGCGGCTCTCCAGGGTCTCAAGCTGAGGTTTTTCACACCTATTTGCCTGGACCCTTTTTTGAAGATGCCAGGGATTGAACCTGGGACCTTCTGCTTCCCAAGCGGATGCTCAGCCACTCGAGTCTAAGAAGGGTGCAGTTCAGTGAGGTATAACACAGCAAAGCCCACCTTCCAAAGCAGCCATTTCCTCCAAGGGGACTGATCTCTGCCACCTGGAGATGAGCTGTCGTTCCGGGAGCTCTCCAGCCACCACCTGGAGACTGGCAACCCTGCCACCCTCCCATTCCCAGGCTCTACCGCCACCCCCAAGTATTTCCCATTGGCCTGTGGCAACCCTTCCAGCATGCACCTTGGTTTAGAACGGCTGCTGCAGACTTTGGTGAGGAGGGGTAGACGGGATGGAGACAGGTAGAGCACTTCCCCATCACCTTTTGCAAAGGTGCCTTAGCAGCATCCTCAAGAACGCCCCCCCCCTCCCAGGAAATAGAGGAAGGAAGAAAACACTTTTTTTAAAAACCTATGTTCATTCCTGCCTCAGCAGTTGGCTGCTGGGAGCAGTAGTTCCATTTACCAACTTCGAATGATCACCCAGCTGAGGCCTTTCCTGGGCAGAAAAGACCTGGTCCACAGGAGTGCCCAACGGTAGCTCTCCAGATGTTTTTTTTGCCTACAACTCCCATCAGCCCCAGGCATTGGCCGTGCCGGCTGGGGCTGATGGGAGTTGTAGGCAAAAAACATCTGGAGAGCTGCCGTTGGCCACCCCTGCTTAATGCATGCCCTGATGACCTCTATATTAGATTACCGCAATGAACTCTGCGCTGCCCTCGAAAAGTGTTCAGAAGCTTCAATTGGTGCAAGATGCTGCAGCCCAGACGCTGAACATATGAAGCTGCCTTCTATTGAATCAGACCCTCGGTCCATCAAAGTCAGTATTGTCTACGCAGACTGGCAGCGGCTCTCCAGGGTCTCAAGCTGAGATCTTTCACACCTATTTGCCTGGACCCTTTTGAGTTGGAGATGCCGGGGATTGAACCTGGGACCTTCTGCTTACCAAGCAGATGCTCTACCACTGAGACACCATCCCTCCATTCTTGATGGCCATGGGTCGTAGGGTCCATAGAATTCTTTTTTCTTTTTTTTGTCCATATCATTCTAGACGTGGCCTGTCTACGTAGGGAGCCAGTTTGTGTAGTACACGGACTCATATCTGGGAGAACCGAGTTTGAGTTCCCACTTCTCCACATGCACCTGTTTTGAGAGAACTGTGGCTGCAAGGTCACACCAGCTGGAGCATGTGGGGCAAGTGTGGTTCTTCTCCCAGATTAGAGTTTGCGCCCTTAACCACTAGAATATGCAAGTAACCACTAGAATATGCAAGTAACCTTGATGCTGGAAGCAGAGAGCCTCCTCCAGCCTGTTCCCATCCATACATCTTATCAGAAAGACAGGAATGTCTGGGAACCGGGAGAAGTTGTATTAACATAATGGTAGTTGATAGTACCCTTTTAACCTTTACTGCAATTCACATCTGCATGTTATGTTTTGAAGATATCTTTTCTAGTGCCTTTGAAGTAGCCTTTAAGAATCTATACCGTGTGAAACTTTGTATCACTTCCAAGGAATCGCCTTGGAGCAAGTACCGGATTATCAATAAAACGAGTCTTTGTATTAAACAATTGCTTGGTTATTCAAAATACCGATGCTTGACACATTCGGGAGATATTTTAAGTCTTCTTGTTTCATTCTTAGAGAATCGCACTGAAACCCGGTTTCCTTTTGTTCGTACCACAGTGGCCCGACATGAGTCCTCCTCAGTATTCCTTAAGGAGAAAAAAGGCATGTTGTGGCTTGAAAAAGGCTGACGGGGCAGAAGAAGAAAGTCAGCCAGTTTGGAGTAGGAGAGATGGTGAAGATCCCATCAGATAAGGACAGCTTTAAAAAGGGAGACCTGTTTGTTAAGATTTAAGGAGAAAAGGCAAGTATATGAAATGGTGTAATAACAGGAGGAGGATACTACAGAAAGAATACTGAGGAGCACTCATGTTGGGCCACTGTGGTACGAACAAAAGGAAACCGGGTTTCAGTGTGATCCTCTAAGAAAGAAACAAGAAGAACAAATCAGCCAGTATCATAATGCCCCTGTATAAATCAATGGTGCGGTCTCATTTGGAATACTGTGTGCAATTCTGGTCACCGCACCTCAAAAAGGATATTATAGCATTGGAAAAAGTCCAGAAAAGGGCAACTAGAATGATTAAAGGGTTGGAACACTTTCCCTATGAAGAAAGGTTAAAACACTTGGGGCTCTTTAGCTTGGAGAAACGTCGACTGCGGGGTGACATGATAGAGGTTTACAAGATAATGCATGGGATGGAGAAAGTAAAGAAAGAAGTGCATTTCTCTCTTTCTCACAATACAAGAACTCGTGGGCATTCGATGGAATTGCTGAGCAGTCAGGTTAAAATGGATAAAAGGAAGTACTACTTCACCCAAAGGGTGATTAACATGTGGAATTCACTGCCACAGGAAGTGGCGGCGGCTACAAGCATAGCCAGCTTCAAGAGGGGGTTAGATAAAAATATGGAGCAGAGGTCCATCAGTGGCTATTAGCCACAGTGTGTATATATGTGTGTGTGTGTATATATAATTTTTTCGGCCACTGTGTGACACAGAGTGTTGGACTGGATGGGCCATTGGCCTGATCCAAAATGGCTTCTCTTATGTGCTTATGTGACACAGAGTGTTGGACTGGATGGGCCATTGGTCTGATCCAAAATGGCTTCTCTTATGTTCTTATGTGACACAGAGTGTTGGACTGGATGGGCCATTGGCCTGATCCAACATGGCTTCTCTTATGTTCTTAAGAAGATAAATGACTTGGGTTCTGTAAGGGAAGATCTTGCCTCACTAACCTGTTACATTTTTTTGAGGGGGTGAACAAACATGTGGACAAAGGAGACCCGATAGATATTGTTTACCTTGACTTCCAGAAAGCTTTTGATAAAGTTCCTCATCAAAGGCTCCTTAGTAAGCTCAAGAGTCGTAGGGCGTTTTCGCACTCACGTTCAGCCGGCGCGACCCCCCTCTTCGATTTCGCACTAAATGCCGCGGAGCAGCCGGAAGAGCCGGAAACTCCCGTCGCAAAAGCCGCGCAAACGGAAACTGCTTTTTGGTGGTTTACGTTTGAGTGGCTTTTGCGCCGGGTGTTTCCGGCGCAAAAGGCTGCTCCGCGGCATTTAGTGCGAAATCCGCGCAGATTCTGCGCGGTGAAGAGGGGGGTCGCGCCGGCTGAACGTGAGTGCGAAAACGCCCATGGAGTAAAAGGACAGGTCCTCTTGTGGATCAAAAACTGGCTAATTAATAGGAAGCAGAGAGTGAGTATAAATGGGCAGTCTTCGCAGTGGAGGACGGTAAGCAGTGGAGTGCCGCAGGGCTCAGTACTGGGTCCCATGCTCTTTAACTTGTTCATAAATGATTTGGAGTTGAGAGTAAGCAGTGAAGTGGCCAAGTTTGCGGATGACACTAAATTGTTCAGGGTGGTAAGAACCAGAGAGGATTGTGAAGAACTCCAAAGGGATCTGTGGAGGCTGGGTGAGTGGGCGTCAACGTGGCAGATGAGGTTCAATGTGGCCAAGTGCAAAGTAATGCACATTGGGGCCAAGAATCCCAGCTGCATATACAAGTTGATGGGGTGTGAACTGGCAGAGACTGCAGTACTGCAGTCTGAACTCTCTGCTCACGACCTGAGTTCAATCCCAGCGGAAGCTGGTTCAGGTCGCTGGCTCCAGGTTGACTCAGCCTTCCATCCTTCTGAGGTCAGTCAAAAGAGTCCCCAGCTTGCTGGGGGGGACAGTGTCGATGACCGGGAATAGGCAATGGCAAACCACCCCGTAAAAAGTCTGCAGTGAAAATGTTGTGAAAGCAATGTCACCTCAGAGTCGGAAACGACTGGTGCTTGCACAGGGGGCGACCTTTACCTTTTTAATGCCTTTTTAATTTCCAACATGACCATTTTCTCCAGGTGAGCTGATCTCTGTTGCTTGGAGTTCATTTGTATTAGCAGGAAGCCTCCAGCCACAACCTGGAGGTTGGCATCCCAGTGCCGAACCCTCACCTACAGTTTAGTCACTATGATTTATTTTGTAAATTTTCTTTATCTCGTCCTTGTTCTGCCGAGCTCCGAGCAATTCAATGGTTCTCTCATTCAAATAACGTCTTCCCCGGAAATCAAATTTTATCTGTTTTGGAAGACGTCATTGAGGTGTTTCCCATAAATGACTGGTGGGGGGGGGGAGAGAACAGCCCTCTTTTTCCACAAACCCTCAGTTTTTGGCACGTGCGCCCTCAAGAGAGATGCTCTGTCTCCTTGGAGCACCTTTTTGTTTCGGAGAGAAATCGCAGCTGGGTTTCTAGGCCTGTTGAGGCGATTTGCATTTGATTCCGCGGGCATCCCGTGCGGTTTAGCCAGGCAGTGAAATAGCTGGGAAGTTAGTTGACAACAAGGCAGGTTACCATAGCAAAGCAAACAAAACGGGAATCCCAAGAACTGCAAAGCTGGGAGGGGGGGGACACGGGGGGGGGTGCGAGAGAGTAACAGCAGACTCCGGGAGGCACACTTGTTCTTGACCCAAGGCCTCGAGTTCACCCCTGGAATGCGTTTCAAAGTTTACCCTGGAAGAGGTGCAGAAACAAATACAGGCCGGATCTCCCAGAGCATGTACAGAGTGCCCCTTTCCCAGTATCGCTGAGTAATTGCAAGCCACGCACAGAGGGAGGCAATTCCAGGAAGGGTGTTTGCATCTCACTCTGCAAATATTACTCACAGATTCTGAAGAACGTGGGATGCAAACAGGTCATAGAATCGTGGAAGGGACCTCCAGGGTCATCTAGTCCAACCCCCTGCACGATGCAGGAAATTCTCAAATACCTCCCCCTAAATTCACAGGATCTGCATTGCTGTCAGATGGCCATCTAGCCTCTGTTTAGATGTTGGTCAGATCTGTAGGGCCTGCAAGATAGAGCTTTTCCGTCAGGCTTTTGGTTCAGGTAACCGGGCGCCCTTACCCTACCGCTAGCCTTATACCATCTATTTGACCTCCCCTACAAGGACTTAGCAAATTACCCTCTGGATTATTATATTCAGGCCGGTATCTATGTTTTAATCTGCAAAATGTGCCCGCACCACCTATGTTGTATTTTATCTTGATAGATCCAAGTGGCCAGCCGTGTTGGTCTGAAGAACAAAGTAGGAGTCAAGTTTCACCTTTAAGACCAAGAAAGTTTTATTCAGAATGTAAGCTTTCGTATGCATTGCATACTTCTTCAGACAAGGGGATAGGGTACAGTGGACAGTGGACAGTGGACTGTACCAGGCTCAGCTAGCCCGCTTAAGGATTTACTCAGCCTTCCATCCTTCCGAGCAATGTTCCCTCTAAGCTGAGTTAGTGTAAGCTACATCACAGTTTTTGAGCCTCCGGCTCACGCATTTTTGTCTTAGCTCAGGAAAAATGGGCCCAGAGTAAACTAATGTATGCAGCAGCTCACAACTTTAATGCCAGTAGCTCACGAATTTTTGCTCACAAGACTCCACAGCTTAGGGACTATTGCTTCCGAGACACATAAAATGAGTACCCAGCTAGCTAGAGGTAAAGTGTAGATGACTGGGGAAGGCCATGGAAAAGTCTGCCATGAAAACGTCACGATGTTACCTCAAAGGCCGGTAACAACTCAGTGCTTGCACAGGGGACTACCTTTACCTTTATGAACATTTGAGCCAAGTCATTTATCTTCGTAAGAACATAAGAGAAGCCATGTTGGATCAGGCCAATGGCCCATCCAGTCCAACGCTCTGTGTCACATAAGAACATAAGAGAAGCCATGTTGGATCAGGCCAGTGGCCCATCCAGTCCAACGCTCTGTGTCACATAAGAACATAAGAGAAGCCATGTTGGATCAGGCCAGTGGCCCATCCAGTCCAACGCTCTGTGTCACATAAGAACATTAGAGAAGCCATGTTGGATCAGGCCAATGGCCCATCCAGTCCAACTCTCTGTGTCACATAAGAACATAAAAGAAGCCATGTTGGATCAGGCCAGTGGCCCATCCAGTCCAACACTCTGTGTCACATAAGAACATAAGAGAAGCCATGTTGGATCAGGCCAATGGCCCAGCCAGTCCAACACTCTGTGTCACATAAGAACATAAGAGAAGCCCTGTTGGATCAGGCCAGTGGCCCATCCAGTCCAACACTCTGTGTCACATAAGAACATGAGAGAAGCCATGTTGGATCAGGCCAATGGCCCCTCCAGTCCAACACTCTGTGTCACATAAGAACATAAGAGAAGCCATGTTGGATCAGGCCAATGGCCCATCCAGTCCAACACTCTGTGTCACATAAGAACATGAGAGAAGCCATGTTGGATCAGGCCAATGGCCCATCCAGTCCATCACTCTGTGTCACATAAGAACATAAGAGAAGCCATGTTGGATCAGGCCAGTGGCCCATCCAGTCCAACACTCTGTGTCACATAAGAACATAAAAGAAGCCATGTTGGATCAGGCCAATGGCCCCTCCAGTCCAACACTCTGTGTCACATTGAGAAGCCATGTTGGACTGGCCAAAGGTCACCCAGCGAGCTTTCATGGCAGAGGGGAGATTCGAACCCAGGTCTCCCCAATTGTAGTCAGATGCTCTTACCACTGTTTGTACCCATAGGCAGCAGTCCCTCTAAGCTGAGTTTGTGTGAGCTAGCTCACAGTTTTTTAGCCCCCCGCTCACGCATTTTTGCCTTAGCTCAGGAAAAATGGCCCCAGAGCAAACTAATTGATGCAGCAGCAGCTCACAACTTTCAAGCTCGCAAAGTAGTATTTTTGCTCACATGACTTCACAGCTTAGAACAGGGGTGTCAAACTCATTTGCTATGAGGGCCGCATCTGACATAAATGAGACATTGTTGGGCCGAGCCATGTTGGGTCGGACCATTTGTGTACCTACTTAAGATTAGGTAGCAGACAGATAAACTTTATAAAGGACACAGACAGACACAATTAAAGATTTTTTTTTTTAAACTTAAAACATTAGCACTCATTGGTCTTCAAGGTGCTTTCTTTGTATCTCTCCTGTGCAAACTAGGGAACTGGACAAAGGAAGCTCTGGCTCTTTCCTTCCTTCCCCAGGAGACCAGGAGGGGGAGGAGCCTCAGCCAATAGAAGGAAGAGAGGCTTGGCTCAGTAGCTCTGCTGTGCGACTGAGAGAGCCTGGCGAAGCAAGTTCTGCCTCCCCCCCTTCCTCTCCAAGGGAGGAGCCTCAGCCAATGGAGAAAATAGAGGCTTTGCTCTGTAGCTCCTGTGTGATTGAGCAAGCCTTGCAAAGCAAGCCGTTACGCAGAAGGAAGCAAGAGGGAGGGAGAAGGAAGCAGAGGGAAGCAAGAGGGAGGGAGAAGGAAGCAGAGGACAGCCAGTTGCTTGGGGGCCTGATAGGAACCCTCCAGAGGACTGATTCGGCCCCCGGACTACATATTTGCCACCCCTGGCTTAGAGAGGCATTCCTTACTCACTTGCTATGAGGTGAATACTGAGCAAGGTGACATGACATCATAGAGTCGTTCAGCAACTGCTCACTCATTGGTGCTTTCCACGCATGGGTAATCCTTCATGAAGACTAACCTTTTGGGTTTCCCAAGGAATTGTGGGTTCATCTGACATTGCCACCACATGACATTTGTTTGCTGCTGAAGCAACCAGCCCACGTTACATCAGCATGCGCGACTGATGGTCCCACAGCTTCTGCGGAATGACAGAATCCCAGAGTTACGAAACTCTTGCTTCTTTTGTAGAAGCTGTTGCATTGTTCTGTGTGTTTGGCTACCATTATCTCACCCTGGGGGTTTAACACTGCATTTCCCGGGGGGGGGGGGCCTCCCTCCCAAACCCCCACAATGGCTGCTATTTTCCCAATTTAAAAAACTCCAAACAGTCCTTTGGTCTCCACTTAACAGGGATCAAAATCAAAAGAGTTTCCAGCTCAACATGAGGAAGAACTTCCTGACCATTAGAGCGGTTCCTCAGTGGAACAGGCTTCCTCGGGAGGTGGTGGGCTCTCCTCCCTTGGAGGTTTTGAAACAGAGGCTAGATGGCCATCTGATAGCAATGAAGATCCTCTGAATTTAGGGGGAGGGATTTATGCGTTTCCTGCATTGTGCCGGGGGGGTGGTGGACTAGATGATCCTGGAGGTCCCTTCCAACTCTGATTCTAGGGAGATTAAGAAGGCAGCTGTCAGGGGAGAAAAACCTCACTCACAGATTCCATGTTCCCTTTAAGCTGCAGAGTCTTCTGAGCAAAAATTCTACTTTGTGAGCTACTGGCCTTAAAGTTGTGAGCTACTGCATAAATTAGTGCACTCTGGGGTCATGCTTCCTGAGCCAAGACAAAAACGTGTGAGCCGGAGGCTAAAAATCTGTGAGCTAGCTCATGATAACTCCGCTTAGAGGGAACACTGCCTAAAAATAAATAAATAAATAACTTTCTCCTGCCTACCTTAGGGACCGCCTCTCCCCATACGTTCCCCAGAGAGCACTGAGATCTAGCTCTCAAAATCTCTTAAAAATCCCTGGGCCAAGAGAGGCTAGATTGAAGACAACCAGGGAGCAAGCCTTTTCAGCAATGGCCCCTCGATGGTGGAATCAACTTCCAGAGATGGTGCGAGCCCTGCGGGACCTGAATCAGTTCCGCAGGGCTTGCAAAACCTTTCTCTTTCAGCTTGCTTTTAAGACAGAACCTGGCTAAACTGACCTGTAGCCATCCACCCATCTTATGCATGCTTGTGATTTATAGCACCTTATAGCGCCTGTTTTATCTGTTTTAATTAACTTATGTAACTGAATTGTATTTTAAAACTGTTGTTTACATTGTATTTTATTCAAATCATGGTACTCCATGTCTGTGAGCTGCCCTGAGCCCGCCTTTGGGGGGGGGGGCGGGATATAAAAATAAATTTACTTTACTTACTATGTGGCCACGATGAAGTTTCCCATCTGTCCGCTTTATATGTTCTGGTTATTTCCCCATGTTTTGTGAGGGAAAATATTAGAACGTTGGTAGCGTTCAACAACAGAAGCAAGTATTTTTTTTTTGGGGGGGGAGGTAAGGAAGAAAGAGAACAATGAATTGTAGAGGTTCAGCAGCTCCGCTTCTGTGAGTTCCTGCTCCAAAATGAGGCCTGGTCCCTAGTCAATGATTAGTTCCTAGCGGTTGTAAGCGCTTTGGCAGAAAGTGACTCAGTGGGGTCAAGGATCCACTTTTCAAAATGCTGCCCATTGTCTGGCTTCTCATTTTACTGGATGACTCAGGAGGAAGCGGCCACCTTCCCCAGAAGGACGGGAGATACCTTCGACGAGGGGAAAGCCTAGAAAAAACACTTTGCTGCGGAACCTGAGTTTTCATAACCACAAGGAAAGCCGTCTGAAAATCAGCATATCAACACGTCGGTGGCTCCGGGGACGTCCCCATTGTGCTGACCACGCTCTCTGGGCTGGCAGCCAGAACTTCAGGGTCTTTTGGGGGCCGGGGTGGAGTTGGCAAGACAGAAGAGGCATACCGGGAGAGTCAGTTTTCCAGGGGGTTTTTTGGGTGGCGGGGTGGGTGAGTATGGGATGCTCCCTGGATTGGATGTCCCTGGCTGTTGATCTCATCAGAGAGCCAGTTTGGTGTAGCGGTTACGTGTGCGGACTCTTATCTGAGAGAACCGAGTTTGATTCCCCACTCCTCCACTTGCACCTGCTGGAATGGCCTTGGGTTAGCCATAGCTCTGGCAGAGGCTGTCCTTGAAACGGCAGCTGCTGTGAGAGCCCTCTCAGCCCCACCCACTTCACAGGGTGTCTGTTGTGGGGAGAGAAGATCTAGGAGATTGTAGGCAGCTCTGAGTCTCTGTCCTTGAAAGGGCAGCTGCTGTGAGAGCCCTCTCAGCCCCGCCCACCTCACAGGGTGTCTGTTGTGGGGGGAGAAGATCTAGGAGATTGTAAGCCACTCTGAGTCTCTGTCCTTGAAAGGGCAGCTGCTGCGAGAGCCCTCTCAGCCCCACCCACCTCACAGGGTGTCTGTTGTGGGGGGAGAAGATATAGGAGATTCTAAGCCTCTCTGAGTCTCTGAGTATCATAATGCCCCTGTATAAATCGATGGTGCGGTCTCATTTGGAGTAGTGTGTGCAGTTCTGGTCGCTGCACCTCAAAAAGGATATTATAGCATTGGAGAAAGTCCAGAAAAGGGCAACTAGAACGATTAAAGGACTGGAACACTTTCCCTATGAAGAAAGGTTGAAACGCTTGGGGCTCTTTAGCTTGGAGAAACGTAGACTGTGGGGTGACATGATAGAGGTTTACAAGATAATGCATGGGATGGAGAAAGTAGAGAAAGAAGTCCTTTTCTCCCTTTCTCACAATACAAGAACTCGTGGGCATTCGATGAAATTGCTGAGCAGACAGGTTAAAACGGATAAAATGAAGTACTTCTTCACCCAAAGGGTGATTAACATGTGGAATTCACTGCCACAGGAGGTGGCGGCGGCCACAAGCATAGCCACCTTCAAGAGGGGTTTAGATAAAAATATGGAGCAGAGGTCCATCAGTGGCTATTAGCCACAGTGTGTGTGTATATATATATATATAAAAAATTTGCCACTGTGTGACACAGAGTGTTGGATTGGATGGGCCATTGGCCTGATCTAACATGGCTTCTCTTATGTTCTTATGTTCTGATTCAGAGAGAAGAGCGGGGTATAAATCTGCAATTCTTCTTCTTTATCATCAGATCTCAAAGGCGAAGCAGGGTCAGCCCTGGTTATTACTCAAATGGGGAGCTGATGATGACGACGACGACGATTAATATTATTTGTTTATTTATATTCCTCCCGTTCCCCCATTGGGGGCTCAGAGCAGGGTACATCCAGTAAAATAAAATCACAATAAAATCATAACAAAACGAATTACAACATTCATCAAGCGCAGCAAAATAATTCCGCAGGATGGCAAGGTGGTATAGCACAAATAGCACCACAATATAGCACCAGTAGAGCAGTAGAGGGGAGGCCAACTGATCGATTGATAGATACCCGCTGCCACATCCAGAGACCTGGTGGAACTAGGGTTGCCAATCCCCAGGTGGGGGCAGGGGATCGCCCGGTTTGGAGGCCCTCCCCCCGCTTCAGGGTTGTCAGAAAGCGGGGGGAGGGGAGGGAAATGTCTGCTGGTAACTATTATTCCCTATTGTGATTTATTCCCATAGAAAATCACGGAGAATTGATCTGCGGGTATCCGGGGCTCTGGGGGGGGCCTGTTTTTTGGGGTAGAGGCACCAAATTTTCAGTATAGCATCTAGTGCCTCTCCCCAAAATACCCCCCAAGTTTCAAAAAGATTGGACCAGGGGGTCCAATTCTATGAGCCCCAAAAGAAGGTGCCCCTATCCTTCATTATTTCCTATGGAAGTAAGGAATTGAAAAGGTGTGCCGTCCCTTTAAATGTGATGGCCAGAACTCCCTTTGGAGTTCCATTATGCTTGTCACAGCCTTGATCTTGGCTCCACCCCCAAAGTCTCCTGGCTCCACCCCCAAAGTCCCCAGATGTTTCTTGAATTGGACTTGGCCACCCGAGGTGGAACAGCTCCGTTTTGCAGGCCCTACAAAAGGCCGATGGACCAGGTGGGGCCCAGATCTCCAAGAGAAGCTGATTCCACCAGGTCGGAGCCAGGGCCGAAAAAATCCTGGCCCTGGTGGGGGCACGACGGGCATCTCTTGAGCCGGGGACTAACAGAAGATCTTGGGAGGCCGAACGAAGCCATCTCCAGGGCATATATCGGAGCAGATGCTGGTCCCAGGCTGCGCAAGGCCTTAAAAGTCAAGACTAACACCTTGAAACGGATCCAGTACTCTATAGGCAGCCGGTACAGGATGCTCACCGTATAGATCACCAAGGAAGCGAAAAGGTTGCTACGCAGAGGCAGGCAATGGCAAAGCTCCTCTGTTCAACTCTTGCCTTGAAAATCCCACAAAATCTCCACAAATCGGATGAGGATAGAACTCCTGTTACGCTCCCTGCGGGGGATTGAAAAAGGGCAGAGATCCAGATTCTCCCCAATCACGCGCTGTTGTATTAACCTGTTCAGAAAACGTATACGTAACTTCAGAAACCTGCTGAAGGCTGAAATTCAACCAATGATATTAAAATAGCTGAAACCAACAACCCAGGCCAAAACATTTCGCAGACTAAAATGATCTTTTCAAAGCACAACTCAGGTGGAAGCAGACCGGAAAAAAAACACAACAATTTTAGAAGATCAAACGCTGTAGTTAAAAGCCTGGTTAAAAAAAGAGAAGAGTTTGGCGCTGGCAAATAGAAGAGAGAAGAGCAGGCAACAGGTGAGTCTCGAGGGGGGGGAGGGAGAGCAGGGGTATTGGAGAGGTGAGTTGCCACCAGTTAATAAGTCCTCTCCTTGGACAATATTGGCCTTATCTCTGAAGATGCAGACACAGAGAGCAGAGCTTGTGAGGCAGATCTAGCAGGCTGGACAGTAAGGGAGGAGGTATGCCTTCAGATTCTTCAGCCTCAAGCTATTTAGGGCCTTAAATGTAAGAATCAGCACTTTGAATTGCACATGGAAATTGACAGCACAGATCGTAAGAACATAAGAGAAGCCATTTTGGATCAGGCCAAAGGCCCATCCAGTCCAACACTCTGTGTCACAGGAGAACATAAGAGAAGCCATGTTGGATCAGGCCAGTGGCCCATCCAGTCCAACACTCTGTGTCACATAAGAACATAAGAGAAGCCATGTTGGATCAGGCCAATGGCCCATCCAGTCCAACACTCTGTGTCACATAAGAACATAAGAGAAGCCCTGTTGGATCAGGCCAATGGCCCATCCAGTCCAACACTCTGTGTCACAGAAGAACATAAGAGAAGCCATGTTGGATCAGGCCAGTGGCAAAACCAGTCCAACACTGTGTCACATAAGAACGTAAGAGAAGCCATGTTGGATCAGGCCAATGGCCCATCCAGTCCAACACTCTGTGTCACATAAGAACATAAGAGAAGCCATGTTGGATCAGGCCAATGGTCTATCCAGTCCAACACTCTGTGTCACATAAGCACATAAGAGAAGCCATGTTGGATCAGGCCAGTGGCAAAACCAGTCCAACACTGTGTCACATAAGAACATAAGAGAAGCCATGTTGGATCAGGCCAATGGACCATCCAGTCCAACACTCTGTGTCACATAAGCACATAAGAGAAGCCATGTTGGATCAGGCCAGTGGCAAAATCAGTCCAACACTGTGTCACATAAGAACATAAGAGAAGCCATGTTGGATCAGGCCAATGGCCCATCCAGTCCAACACTCTGTGTCACAGAAGAACATAAGAGAAGCCATGTTGGATCAGGCCAATGGTCCATCCAGTCCAACACTCTGTGTCACATAAGCACATAAGAGAAGCCATGTTGGATCAGGTCAGTGGCAAAACCAGTCCAACACTGTGTCACATAAGAACATAAGAGAAGCCATGTTGGATCAGGCCAATGGCCCATCCAGTCCAACACTCTGTGTCACAGGAGAACATAAGAGAAGCCATGTTGGATCAGGCCAGTGGCAAAACCAGTCCAACACTGTGTCACATAAGAACATAAGAGAAGCCATGTTGGATCAGGCCAATGGTCCATCCAGTCCAACACTCTGTGTCACATAAGCACATAAGAGAAGCCATGTTGGATCAGGCCAGTGGCAAAATCAGTCCAACACTGTGTCACATAAGAACATAAGAGAAGCCATGTTGGATTAGGCCAATGGCCCATCCAGTCCAACACTCTGTGTCACATAAGCACATAAGAGAAGCCATGTTGGATCAGGTCAGTGGCAAAACCAGTCCAACACTGTGTCACGTAAGAACATAAGAGAAGCCATGTTGGATCAGGCCAGTGGCCCATCCAGTCCAACACTCTGTGTCACACAGTGGCCAATATATGCGTGTGTATGTGTATATATATACACACATACATAAATACACACACACACACACACACACACACACACACACACACATATATATATATATATATATATATATATATATATATATATATATATATATGTATGTATGTATATATATATATATATATGTATATACTGTGGCTAATATCCACTGATGGACCTCTGCTCCATATTTTTCCAATCCCCTCTTAAAGCTGGCTATGCTTGTAGCTGCTACCACCTCCTTTGGCAGTAATCTTTCAGTATGGGGATGATATGATTCCTGTATTCCCACATCTGACAGTAACGTGGTCACCGTATTTTGAACCAGCTTAAGTTTCTGGACAGTTTTCAAAGGCTAGTGCTATAACCTGGGATAGGGTTGCCAATCTGCAGGTGGGAGCTGGAGATCTCCCAGAATTGCCACTGCTCTCCAGACTACAGAGATCAATTCCCCTGGAGAAAATGGCCGCGGGGGGAGGGGGGGAGGAGTTAGACTTTATGGCATACCCTGCTGAGGTCCCTTCCCTTCCCTCCCCAACCTTTGCCTTTCCTAGTCTCCACTTTCAAATCTCCAGGGATGTTCCAAGAGCTCACAATCCTAGACGTATGGCCTGTTTATCTCGTCACAGGTACTGGCTCATCTCCCACTATATTTTAATGTACCCTTTTTTCCTAATGGCAAACTAGGATTTATTTCTCTTTTAGAACAGCGTATCAGAATATTTTGGTTTTTTTTATTTGCATACTCAAATAGGGGTATTGGCTGTTCATCTTGTTGCCATACACTAAGCCATCTTCAACTATGTTCTATTGTATTCTTTTCTTCTAATGGCAAAGTTTAATGTTGCTATAACTTCTTGAGATACTAATGCCCTCCATTTAAACCCACAACTAAGAAGCCAGAATGACACCCAGATTTATGGCACTTCAGACCTCTGACATGTCTGCTTTTTATCACCTTGCACTGCTGTTACAGCCCAGTTAACTATACTAAACAAACAAACGCAGACCCCAATTTGGGATTCTTCTGATCTGCTAAAAAAACATTCCCATGACTCTACATACCAACTCACTGCCCACTTTCTCTGTATTTAAAGATAGCTTGCCATTCCATTTTGTCTGAAGTCTGCTTAAGAATATACGAAAGCTTACATTCTGAATAAAACTTAGTTGGTCTTAAAGCTTACATTCTGAATAAAACTTAGTTGGTCTTAAAGCTTACGTTCTGAATAAAACTTAGTTGGTCTTAAAGCTTACGTTCTGAATAAAACTTGGTTGGTCTTAAAGCTTACATTCTGAATAAAACTTGGTTGGTCTTAAAGCTTACGTTCTGAATAAAACTTAGTTGGTCTTAAAGGTGCGCGTGTCTACTGCTTTGTTCTATTGCTTCAGACCAACACGGCTGCCTACTGGAATCCTAGGTGTTATCAGACTCTGGATCACAGTGGCCACGTCACACTTTTTGAGGAACAACCGTAGTGGATGAAAGGAACTGCATACCACAGGAAATGTGCTTCCAACTGTAAGCCAGGATCCAAGCTGCATACCTGCTCCTTGGCGGGGTGTGTGTGTGTATGCAACCGTATCCAGAAGAGGTTGACTCCACAGTCTTAAGGGAAAATATTCATTGACCAAAAGCACCTCAGTCTTGTCTGGAGTTAGCCTCAGTTTACTCGTCTTCATCCATCCCATTACTTTCTCCAGGCCACCTGTTCAGGACTTCCCCAAACCCATCCAACGTAGCTGATCAGGAGAAATAAAATTGAATGTCATCAACAGATCGACCCTATTGGTCTTTTCTGCAAGACTGTCTACCCTCCGAAAACAGCAGCATATCGGTGGCACCGTATTCCAACCCCCAGGCAATCTCTCTCAGCAGTTTCGCGTCTATGTTGAACAGCATGTGAACAAGATGGATTTGATTGGCTGTGCAATTTTTTAAAAAATATTGCTTCGGCAGCAGCTATCCCCACAGCACAAGAATCTTCATGTGACTGAGTTAAGTGTGGCGGCCATTTTGTGCTCCAGTCATATTGCGGCAGCCATTTTGTGACTGCTGCAGGGTTTAGGGTTGCCAACTTTGGATTATGAAATACCTGGATTTTTGGGGGGGGGGGTGGAGCCTGGGGAGGACAGGGTTTGCAGAGGGGAGGGACTTCAGCCGGGCACATTGTGACAGAGTCACTCCATCCCCCAAAGCACCTGTTTTCTCTATGGGAACTGTAGTCTGAAGAGAACTGCGTGAGATCTGCAGTTGCCGCCTGGAGGCTGGCAACTCTTGTCGCACCCGCCACACTGTGCCGGAATTTCAAAGGCGCTCATTGGCTCCAAGAGATTGGGGACCCCTGGTCTAGATAATCCACCTTCTGCAAGAATACCTGGAGCTATAAAGCCATGACTCGAAGCACCTTGGCTAATAGGGAGCAGCTGATACTTATATACTGTTTGTCCTGTGATCCAAGCCACATCTGCTTTATTTCAACAATCCTGCAAAGTAAATATTCTTATATTGCCGGTGGGGAGCTGAGCCGAGCTGAGCTGTGGACGTTCTCTCTGCCGCGACTGCTAAACTGAAGCTTCCGGTTTCCAGGCAACCTGTCGCTGGCAGGTGGGTGCCTTCGTTCCCTGCTTGCCGGCATCTAAGGAGTGGGTGGGCAGCCACTGCTGAAAGCAAGATGGCCGACTCAGTGGACACTTTGGTCCAGTCCAGTAAAACTCTCCTTCTATTCTGAGGGAGCACAGCTTGCATTAGACCACCCAGAGAGGTAAAATTTGAACTCGACACTTGTAGAGGTGCCAATTGGGGGCTGAGAGCCATACCGGGGGTCCTGGGCCAGCCTCCAGGTGGGGCCTGGGGATTTCCCTGGGGATAATGGTTGCTTGGGGTGGGGTGGATTCTACGTAGGGTTGCCAAGTCCCCCACAGCCTCCATACCATAGAGTTTTCCCTCCCAAATTGCTAGAGTGTCCTGGAAAACAATAGAGCGGCCAGTGCAATGATGTCACTTCAAGTGATGTCATCGCACCAGCAACATCGGGGGAGGATCCCCCCTGCTGGCCCAATGTGGGCTGGTGTGTTGGGAACCTTCAAGGCGGAGGAATCCCTCCCAGCCTGGGAACTTGGCAGCCCTAGTTCTACAGCATTGTGTCATGAGGCCTGACGAGGAGGAGCTGGAAGGGTTAACAGACCTGGAAGAGTTGCCAGCCAGTTCCTCAGCTGAACAAACGGCAGCTGACCCATCAATCACTCTCTAGGCACCAGTGTCAGCTGTTGACGATCAGTCTCCTCCAAGCTCTCCTCCTCCCATCGCAAGAGTTCAAAGCAGGCTCCGGAAAGAACTTTCAGAGCAAAGACATGAGGCACACCTATGCTTCAGATCTCTCAGCCCTGAGTTCCAGCAGAGTCACTGCTACCCAGGGAGCAAGCTGATTGAGACTCCCATATAGCTCCCACCCAGAACCTGGTAACCTTGTGGAAGCAACAAGTCTATTCTCTGGCTTGCATCCACGCTCCTTCCTGATCCCTGATCTTGACCTGCTTGATTTCCTTGACACCCTGACCTTTTGGCTTCTGGACATTGACTTCTGATTCTGGTTTGTGATTCTGCCTTGGTGACCTGGCTCCTGCTTGACTTCCTGGAATTTGACCTTGGACTGGCTTTGGACTCCTGCCTGCCTGCACCCTGAGACCATTTCACATTGTACCCTCCTGAGCAACCTGTCTTCCCCAGCCTCCACACCCAAGTCTCCAGGAGCGTCCCAACCGATACTCCCTCTAAGCTGTGGGATCTTGTGTGCAAAAATTCTAGTTCGTGAGCTACCGGCATGAAAGTTGAAAGCGCCTGCATCAATTCGCTTGCTCTGGGGCCATCCTTCTTGAGCCAAGACAAAAATGTGTGAGCCAGAGGCTAAAAAACCGTGAGTTAGCTCACCCTAACTCAGCTTAGAGGGAACCCTGGTCCCAACCTGGAGATGGCAACCCTATCTCCAGGTGGCCGGGGGGTAGGGTCCGGCCAGGGGACCCTAGCCGACTACCACAGGTATCCCAGGGTGTCATGGGCCTTGGAACTGGTATCCCCAGTTGTCATCCCCAGCAACCCAAATATTTGGCATCTCTGCCACTCGGCCTTGAATTCCAGCCCCCTCCTCCAAACCGAGCTCCAATTTTCTTACCGTATCTCAACACCAATCTCTGTTGCTATCAACGTGCCATTTAAAATGAGTAAGTGGAAAGGAAGAACAATTAGCTGGTGTCCAAAGGTGGTTCCTCTTACCACCGATTTGCATAGGTGATGGGTGGAACATTTTCGAAGTCGGCAATAAAACTGGCATTCCCGGGCTCAGATGGAGAGGAAGACACCGGAGCTGTCCAGAGACGAGACCCAGGCACAGGGAATCCCGACATGGCCAACGCCCAACTGGTAAGTCCCAAGACTCTGCGCCCTCCAGCTTCCGAAGGGGCAGAGGATCTTCTAAGGGGTGAGATGGCATGGCAGACTAGAAAGGGACGGTGGCTCAGTGGTAGAGCATCTGCTTGGGAAGCAGAAGGTCCCAGGTTCAATCCCCGGCATCTCCAAAAAGGGTCCAGGCAAGTAGGCGTGAAAATCCTCAGCTTGAGACCCTGGAGAGCCGCTGCCAGTCTGAGAAGACAAGACTGACTTTGATGGACCGAGGGTCTGATTCAGTATAGGGCAGCTTCATATGTTCAAACAACATCTGGGGATTCTCCTCTTGGCTCTCCGAAGCCGATTTCTGGGATTTTTAGCTATGAGACGCTCTAGCAGACGTTTCGTGTTCAGCGGCATGATATAGTCAGCAGCATAATGGTGTGATGCAGGGGTGTCAAACATCTGGCCCGGGGGCCAAATCGGTCCCCCAGAGGGCTTTTATCAGGCCCCCGAGCAACTGGCTGTCATCTGCTTCCTTCTCCTTCTCTCTTGCTTCCTTCTGTGTAACAGCCTGTTTTGCGAGGCTTGCCCAGTCGTACAGGAGCTACAGAGCGAAGCCTCTATTTTCTCCATTGGCTGAGGCTCTTCCCTTGGGGAGGACGGGGGGGGGGAGGAAGAGCTTACTTTGCCCAGCTATCACAATCGCACACAGAGCTATAGAGCCAAGGATTCTATTGGCTGAGGCTCCTCCCCCTCCTGGTCCCTTGTGGAAGGAAGGAAAGAGCCGGAGCTTCCTTGGCCCAGTTCCCTGGATCCCATGGGAGAAATACAAAGAAAGCACTTTTAAGAACAATGAGTGCTAATGTTTTAAGGTTTTTTAAAAAAATCTTTAATTTTGTTTGTCTGTGTCCTTGATAAAGTTTATATTTCTGCTATCTAATCTTAAATAGGTACACACATGGCCTGGCCCAACATGGTCTCATTTATGTCAGTTCTTGCCCTCATAATAAATGAGTTTGATGGGTAGAGAGTCAAGCTGTTGGAGTGAGTGACTCAGCATGCCTGAACACTGGGGAGCATCGCATCACTATAAATGTGTCTAGGTCAGGAGTGGCCAAACTGTGGCTCAGGAGCACGTGTGGCTCTTTTAAACATGCTGTGTGGGTCTTGAAGCCCCCACCACCCTGCCGGTCAGCTTGGAGAAGGCATTTGTCTTTTTAAATCATTTATCCACGTCAAGCCAGCCAGCAGCTTGGAGAATGCATTTAAAGTTGCTTTCTTTCCACCTCTCCCTCCCTCCCCCCATCTGTTTGCCTTCCTTCCTGCAGCTCTGAAACATCTGACATTCATGCCTTGCGGCTCTCAAACATCTAATGTTTAACCTATGTGGCGTTTCTGTTAAGCAAGTTTGGCTACACCTGGTCTAGGTGTTCTCTCTTTGAACAGGATGCCTCCCTTTGTCTTAACTTGGGAGCTGCCCGCTGTCCCCTCCCCCCTATCACTTTGTCCTCTCCCTCTCTCACATGGCCTTCCATGGAGATACATGTCTCTGCATGTCTCTCCTGTAGAGACAAGTGTCTTCATACTCCCATATATAGGATGCCGGACAAGTTGACCGCTTGTGATAGGGGAAGCACTCTTTAGATTAAGCCTTTTTTTTCCTGCAATCTGAATATGAACTGGATCGACTGGAATCAATGTAACTTTACCCCCTTTTTTTGCGCTATACTTCTTGGGAGATTCATTTACTGCATTCTATGTGGGCAAAATCCTGCTATATTAGCCAATACCCCAATACAGATGGTTACCAATCCCCAGGCGGGAGCAGGGGATCTTCCGATTTGGAGGCCCTCCCCCCACCCAGCTTCCGGGTCATCAGAAAGTGGGAGAGGGGGAGGGAAATGTCTGCTGGGCGCTCTGTTTCACTCTATGGAGACCAATTCCCATAGAGTATAATGGAGAATTGATCCGTTGGTATCTGGGGCTCCAGTGGGGCTTATTTCTTTAGGTAGAGGCACCAAAATAGCATCCGCTGCTTCTCCTCAAAACACCCCCCCAAGTTTCAAAAAGACTGGACCAAGAGGTCCAATTCTACGAGCCCCAAAAGTAGGTACTCCCATCCTCCATTATTTCCAATTAAAGGAAGGCATTTAAAAGAAACACATTTCCTTTAAATAGGATGGCCACCGGAACTCCCTTCGGAGTTCAGTTGTGCTTGCCACACCCTTGCTTCTAGCTCCAACCCCAAAGTCTCCTGGCTCCACCCCCAAAGTCCAATTCTGTGAGCTCTCCAGGCCCCACCCGGAGGTTGGGAAGCCGACATGGCTAGAACAGTGCAAGCCCCAGAAGGGGTACCTTGCTTGGTTGGCAAAGCATTTTGAACCAGCTCTGAGCGATCCGCTCGATGGTAGGATCGCCAGGTCCCCCTTGACCACAGGCAGAGGATGGGGTGGAAGGGTTGCCGGCTCCAAGTTGGGAAATTCCTGGAGATTTGGGGGTGGAGCTTGGGGAAGACAGTCGGATACAGTGCCACAGACTCCATCCTCCAAAACAACCATTTTCTCCAGGAGAACTGATCTCTTTACTCTGGAGATGAGCTGGAATTCCAGGGCATCCCCAGGTCCCATTGGAGGCTGACATCCCTACCTGACAGTGTCATGTAACCCCAACAACCCTGGGTCCCCCAGCAATGATCCGGTTGACAAACTAGCAGCAGGGGGCAATCAGACTCATTTGGAACTGGCAGAGACTGAACAAGAGAGAGATCTTGGGGTCGTGGTAGATAACTCACTGAAAATGTCAAGACAGTGTGCGATTGCAATAAAAAAGGCCAACGCCATGCTGGGAATTATTAGGAAGGGAACTGAAAACAAATCAGCCAGTATCATAATGCCTTTGTATAAATCGATGGTGCGGTCTCATTTGGAATACTGTATGCAATTCTGGTCACCGCACCTCAAAAAGGATATTATAGCATTGGAAAAAGTCCAGAAAAGGGCAACTGGAATGATTAAAGGGTTGGAACACTTTCCCTATGAAGAAAGGTTAAAACGCTTGAGGCTCTTTAGCTTGGAGAAACGTCGACTGCGGGGTGACATGGTAGAGGTTTACAAGATTATGCATGGGATGGAGAAGGTAGAGAAAAGAAGTACTTTTCTCCCTTTCTCACAATACAAGATCTCGTGGGCATTCGATGGAATTGCTGAGCAGTCAGGTTAAAACAGATAAAAGGAAGTGCTTCTTCACCCAAAGGGTGATCAACATGTGGAATTCACTGCCACAGGAGGTGGTGGCGGCTACAAGCATACCTGGCTTTAAGAGGGGATTGGATAAAAATATGGAGCAGAGGTCCATCAGTGGCTATTAGCCACACTGTTTGTGTGTGTGTGTATTGGCCACTGTGTGATACAGAGTGTTGGACTGGATGGGCCATTGGCCTGATCCAACATGGCTTCTCTTATGTTCTTACGGAAGGTGAACAGACCAGACTGTGGCCTGCTACTGACCTCCACCTCCTTTCCCTCTTGCAGGCAGTGATGTGCGTCGCGCTCTGGGCCTTCTTGCCCTGCCGAGCCCGATACTGCCTGTCGCATTGTTGCAATGACATTGAAATAAAGGAAGCCGGGCTTCAACTCACATCCGGACTCCAGATCCCAAGGTACCTGCCTTCCCCCCTGGACTGCAGAGCATCCTCCAGCGGGCATCTGAGCGAGAGGTCCATCTCACCCTGGAAATACGAGTAAGGAAGGAGAAATGTGCAGTCCTTGAGTTATCCTGGACACCCACCCACCCCATTGATCTGGAAGAAGGTGGTCCCTTAGATATCCTGGCCCCTTCTCCCGTGATGCAGGGGTTTAAAGGCTAAACTCAGCCAGTTTGGTGTAGTGGTTAACTGTGTGGAGTCTTATCTGGGAGAACCAGGTTTGATTCCCCACTCCTCCACTTGCACCTGCTGGCATGGCCTTCGGTAAGCCATAGCTGTGGCAGAGGTTGTCCTTGAAAGGGCAGCTGCTGTGAAAGCCCTCTCAGCCGCAACCACCTCACGGGGTGTCTGTTGTGGAGGGGGGGGGGAAGGTAAAGGAGATTGTGAGCCGCTCTGAGACTCTTCGGAGTGGAGGGCGGGATATAAATCCAATATCTTCATCTACCTCACAGGGTGTCTGTTGTGGGGTGGGGGGAAGATAAAGGAGATTGTGAGCCGCCCTGAGACTCTTTGGAGTGGAGGGTGGGATATAAATCCAATATCTTCATCTGCCTCACAGGGTGTCTGTTGTGGGGTGGGGGGAAGATAAAGGCGATTGTGAGCCGCTCGGAGACTCTTCGGTGTGGAGGGTGGGATATAAATCCAATATCTTCATCTACCTCACAGGGTGTCTGTTGTGGGGTGAGGGGAAGATAAAGGAGATTGTGAGCCGCTCTGAGACTCTTCAGAGTGGAGGGCGGGATATAAATCCAATATCTTCTTCTACCTCATAAGGTGTCTGTTGTGGGGGAGGAAGGTAAAGGAGATTGTGAGCCGCTCTGAGACTCTTCGGAGTGGAGGGCGGGATATAAATCCAATATCTTCATCTACCTCACAGGGTGTCTGTTGTGGGGTGGGGGGAAGATAAAGGAGATTGTGAGCCGTTCTGAGACTCTTCGGAGTGGAGGGTGGGATATAAATCCAATATCATCATCATCATCTTTAATAGAGCTTGGCAGTGGATTGTAGGGTTGCCAGTCCCCAGTTGGGGGCAGCAGAATCCCCCGATTTGGAGGCCCTCCCTCTGCTTCAGGGTCATCAGAAAGCAGGGGTGGGGAGGGAAATACCTGCTGTGCACGCCATTATACCCTATGGGGACCTATTCCCTTAGAGTAGGGGTGGCCAATGGTAGCTCTCCAGATGTTTTTTTGCCTACAGCTCCCATCAGCCCCAGTCATTGGCTATGCTGGCTGGGGCTGATGGGAGTTGTAGGCAAAAGAACATCTGGAGAGCTACCGTTGGCCGCCCCTGCCTCAAGAGTATACTGGAGAATTGATCTGTTGGTATCTAGAGCTTGGGGGTGCTGTTTTTTAAGGTAGAAGCACCAAATTTTCAGCATAGCATCTGGTGCCTCTCCTCAAAACGCCCCCCAAGTTCCAAAAAGCTTGGGCCAGGGGGTCCAGTTCTATGAGCCTCAAAAGAAAGCGCCCCTATCCTTTGTTATTTCCCAATGGAAGGAAGATATTTTGCAATTCGTGCTGCCTACATTCCTGATGGCCCAATTAGAAACCGGATCCAAACATTCAACGGCACTAGCCACTGTTTCATCAAACCGTTGCATGAAATCCCAGAGAAATCGTATCCTTTGGGCCTGGGCTGGGGTGGGGTGGCGGGGAACCCTTCTTCCCAAATGCACCTTTAGTCCCGTTTTTGGTGACGGGTCAAGTAGACATGTCGAAACCACAGACGGCTGCGTCAAACCATCCATTTCTGCTGCCTCCTGCAGGAAAGACGAACAAGATGGCCGCTTCCCCTTCCGCCTCTGGCAAGCCCAATGTACCTGCTCCCGATGCATCGCCTTGATGCCCTCATTGGAGCCCGGCAACCACAGATACACAACGAGCCAGCATGGCAACTCCGTCCCCGTCCCATACAAGACTCTCGTTTTCCGCCGGGAGAGGTGCAGAGGAGAATCGGACGGATTTAAACTGGTACCTGAGCCGTACAACGTGAACGTATCCTGCACATGCGTGATCCCACAGAAGGCCCGATGAGGTTCAAATCACTCGGGGCAGAGGTTAGGATGAATGCCTTCTGTTTGGCTTCCCACGGCATTATCTGGATATGCGTTTTGGACATACCTCGTTACAATGCTAGGGAAGCGACATGGCTAAGCATGGTGATCCTAGTAGCAAAATCCTGGAAGAGCTTGGTGATCCTAGTAGCAAAATCCTGGAAGAGAGTAGCAGTAGTACTAGAAGAAAGAGTGCCTCTGTGCACATGCAGAGTTTCTTCCCCACACCACCCAGCAGAATCTGTCATTCACATATCTGGGATTAAGAGGCGCTGTCAAGCAAACTGGGACTTCTGGTATCTCCTTTTAGCTGAACTGAATCACCGTAACTAAGGTAAAGGCCAGGGGTCCCCAAACATGGTGAACGTGAGCTCCCAGGTGCCTCCCAACACTTTCCTGGTGCCCACCAACTGTTTTTAGGAAGGGGGCGGGGACAAGTGAGTCTTTTGCCCAGCAAGGCTTCTTATTGGCCACTGGAGATTTGATTGACAGTGCAGATTTTTTGCTGCGTAACTGCAACAAAGCTGTTTTGTGGCTGGCTCCACCTCCCGTGGCAGCCATTTTGCGGCTGTACCCATGACACTGTGTCAATTTTTTGTCAAAATTCCAAAAGCACCCCCAGGCTAAAATAAAAGGGCGAGGACTTCCCAGCCAATACTCCCTCTAAACTGTAGAGTCTTGTGAGGGAAAAAAATTCTACTTTGTGAGCTGCTGGTATGAAAGCTGTGAGCGACTGCAGAAATCAGAATTGATCTGCGGCCATTTTTTTTCTGAGGTAAAACAAAAAAGCGTGAGCCGGAGGCTAAAAAACTGTGAGCTAGCTCACACTCACTTAGGTTAGCGAGAACACTGCTCCTAGCATAAGCTACCAAGGTCGCTTTCTGGTTAGCCGTCACGGCTTCCCACAGACGTCCCTGACATCCAGCCGAGAAGAGGGGGGGAAAGCATCAGAAATAATCTGTCTGCTTTATAGGCTTTGGTTCTTTCCCCATTTTTTGTGAAGGGAAATAGTAGAAAGTTTGTCAAGCCAGCAAAATTCTCACAGGGGGGTTGTACAATGTAGCCCAGAAGAGAGTATTTGGGTGGGGGGTGGGGTAAGAAAGAAAGATGTTTCTGAGCTCAGCTCCTGTGAGCTCCTGTCCCAAAGGAATCCTAGAGTTGGAAGGGACCTCCAGGGTCATCTAGTCCAACCCCGCTGCACAATTCAGGAAACCCACAAATACCTGCCCCAAATTTCACAGGATCTTCATTCCTGTCAGATGGCCAGCTTTACACTATTGTCACTTTACCACGCCTTGTCAGTTTGCACTATTGTCACTTTAGACAACAGCGCAAACTGGAGAGCCAGTTTGGTGTAGTGGTTAAGTGCGCGGACTCTTATCTGGGAGAACCGGGTTTGATTCCCCACTCCTTCACTTGCACCTGCTGGAATGGCCTTGGGTCAGCCGTGGCTCTCGTAGGAGTTGTCCTTGAAAGGGAAGCTGCTGTGAGAGCCCTCTCAGCCCCACCCACCTCACAGGGTGTCTGTTGTGGGGGAGGAAGGGAAAGGAGATTGTGAGCCGCTCTGAGACTCTTCGGAGTGGAGGGCAGGGTATAAATCCAATATCATCTTCTTCTTCTTCCTCCACTTGCACCTGCTGGGATGGCCTTGGGTCAGCCATCGTAGGAGTTGTCCTTGAAAGGGAAGCTTCTGGGAGAGCTCTCTCAGCCCCACCCACCTCACAGGGTGTCTGTTGTGGGGGAGGAAGGGAAAGGAGATTGTGAGCCTCTCTGAGACTCTCCGGAGTGGAGGGCGGGATATAAATCCAATATCTTCTTCTTCTTCTTCTTCTTCTTCTTCTTCTTCTTCTTCTTCTTCTTCTTCTTCTTCTTCTTCTTCTTCTTCTTCTTCTTCTTCTTCTTCTTCTTCTTCTTCTTCTTCTTCTTCTTCTTCTTCTTCTTCTTCTTCTTCTTCTTCTTCTTGTCGATGGTTGGCTGTCTGCAATGTCAAGAATCCTGTTATAGAGCGGATTCCGCCGTGTTCTGCGTTCTGTTCTCCCCACCGACGTTCAATAAAAAGCCTTTCTCCGAAATGCAAACAGGCGTGAGATTCTCCTTTCCCGGCGCGCCCCCTGGCGAGCGAAAGCGACAAGTCCGCCCCGTCGGGCGCTTCTCTTTTTCCCCAGCTCTCGAGCGCCTCCTGCCGCCCGGTCGGGGAACCGTCCCCTGTCCTTGCCTCCCCCGCTTCGGCGTGGCCCGAGAATGCGGCCATTCACTGGGGCCGGTCGGGGGCCGGACAATCGGCGGCTTGTTCTCCGGGGCTGGCCGCTCCTGGCCCTGCCGGACAAGCCCTGCATTGTCCGCGGTGCAAAAGGGTCGGTGGGGGGGCACAAAGAAAGCAGCCCCCCCGGGGCTCGAACCCCCCTTTGGCCGGCCAAGCGCTGCTTTCATCTCTCCCCACCCCCACCTCCACCCCCGGCCACTTTCCCTTTCTTCCACCCCTTTCCCTCTCCGCGATCTTCTCTCGCCCGCCCCGGGCCCGGGCGTGGAAATCCGGCCCAGTGCCAGCAACAGCAGCAAGGGGGGGGGGGAATTGCAAAGCAGACTCCCCCCCACACATCTGCCCAGAGCGAGCCATGGGGGAGCAGGACGAGGCGGCTGGGGGGCTGCCGGGCTTCTCCCTGGACAAGGACTTCCTGCGCTCCCCCAAGGGGGTGCTGATGGAGGCCGAGCTGGTAAAAGACACCCCCTCCCCGCACCTTCCCTGACTCCCACATCTCTCCACTCCCTCCCCATTTCCTCCACTCAGTCCTCCTTTCCCTTTCCCTGCTAGATTTTCCATCAGGCGATTCCCCCACCCCACTCCACCCCCCTTTCTTTCCCCTCCAGCTCCTCCCCTGCCTTCCTCCTGCCGGGAGTTGGGATCCACCTGGGCTGGGGGGGGCTTGAAAGGGCCAGTCCCAAGACTCCAGGGCTGGGGCTTTTTTTTGGTGGTGGTGGGGGTGACTGCAGTTACTATGGTTGGTAACGGATCCGAGCCGGCAGCCGTGTTGGTCTGAAGCAGCTGAACAAAGCAGGATTCAAGTGTCACCTTTAAGACCAACCGGTTTTTATTTAGAACATATGCTTTTGTGTGCTCTGTTAGCACACTTCATCAGACGAGGAATCCAGCACAGCGATCTGTGCTGGATTCCTCGTCTGATGAAGTGTGCTTAAGAGCGCACGGAAGTTTACGCTCTAGATAAAAATTGGTTGGTCTTAATGGTTGGTAACCTCCATGGGCCCCCGCCCCCCCAGTCATAGCCAGTGTTCCCTCTAGTGAGCTAGCTCACAGATTTTTAGCCTCCGGCTCACACGTTTCTGTCTTAGCTCAGGAAGGATGACCCCAGAGCACACTAATTTATGCAGCCACTCACAACTTTTGTGCCACTAGCTCACAAATTTTGGCTCACAAGGCTCTGCGGCACATTGGTCATAGCTGATCTCCAGACAGAGATCACTCCCCCTGGAGAAAATGGAGGCTTTGGTGGGTGGGCTCTCGGGTATTGTACCCCACCAAAGACCCCGCCTTCCGCGGGTTCTGTCCCCAAATCTCTAGAAGTTTCCAAACTTGGATCCGACAACTCTACCCCCCCCACACACACACACCCATGGCCAGGGGGATCCGGGAACCCAACTGAACTTTGAACTCAGTTCCCTTGGAGAAAATGGCTTCTTTGGGAGGGGGGGGGGCTCGGTGGTACTATAACCCACTGAGGTTTCTCCCTCCCCAAATTTCACTTACTAGTGGCGCAGAGTGGTAAAGCTGCAGTGCTGCAGTCGGAGCCCTCTGCTCACGACCTGAGTTCGATCCCAGCGGAAGCTGGTTCCGGTAGCCGGCTCCAGGTTGACTCAGCCTGCCATCTTTCCGAGGTCCGTAAAATGAGTACCCAGCTTGCTGGGGGGAAAGCGTAGATGACTGGGGAAGGCAATGGCAAACCACCCCGTGAAAAGTCTGCCGTGAAAATGTTGTGAAAGCAATGTCACTCCAGAGTTGAAAATGACCGGTGCTTGCACCTTCACCTTTTAGAGCTGCAAACGGCCCGGACTTTCCCAAGACAAAGTTGGCAACCCAAGCACTGGTGGAAAGTCAGGAACTTTCTTCCAAAATGAAGGAAACGAGGGAGGGGAAAACAGCAGGTGGTGGGTTGCTGTTCAAAACCATCCAGAGATGCCTTGCCTAGAACGGTGCAGGCAAAGGTTGGAGATTTTGACTCCCTTTTCCAGCAAAGAAATGGGATTCCTCGCATGCAGTATGGAAGTGTTCGTCTGGCTTTATTTGCCTTGGTGGAAGGTGATCACCAATTGGTCACCATTCTTTTAAGTATTTTCCTGTGTTTGCGTTGCAGACCTGCCCTTGAGTTTCCTGTAGGTAGAAAGGCGGTGAATAAATGCTTTCAATAAACTCATTGCACCATCGGAAATGGAGTCCAAAGAAGTGGTGTGTTCGTGCGTCTGTACATGCAGCCAGGGGGGAAAGAATTCCGCATCAGTGACCCAAAATCTTTAATTTGGGAAAAGACTGAACAGCGGCTGGGAACGCCAGTCCAAGGAAGAGCTGCAAAAGCTGCCGCAGCCTTTTTGTTTAGAAAAACAGGGCAACTCAGGAGTAACAAGCCAGGATTCACAAAGTTAAATCGTGATGCAGAAAGAGAAGAAAAGTTTTCTCTCTCTCCCGGGATATTGGAACTTGGAGTCGCCCTACAAAACTGGTGGGTGGTAGATTCATAAGAACATAAGAGAAGCCATGATGGATCTGGCCAATGGCCCATCCAGTCCAACACTCTGTGTCACACAGTGGCCAATATATGTGTGTGTGTATATAGATATATACACACACTCACACACACACGCATACATATATATATATATACTGTGGCTAATAGCCACTGATGGACCTCTGCTCCATATTTTTATCCAATCTCCTCTTAAAGCTGGCGATGCTTGTAGCCGCCACCACCTCCTGTGGCAGTGAATTCCACATGTTAATCACCCTTTGGGTGAAGAAGGACTTCCTGTCAAGCATATTAGGCCGCACCCCCCTGATGTAGCCAATCCTCCAAGAGCTTCCAGGGCTCTTAGTACACGGCCTGCTGTAAGCTCTTGGTGGATTGGCTACATCAGGGGTGTGTGGCCTAATATGCAAAGGAGTTTCTGCTACAAAAGAAGCCCTGGGTGTGGCCAGGTGAGGGTTTTTAGTTTCTTGTGGCAGCCATTTTGCGGCAGCGCCCACTGTGCTGTGTCAGAATTCCACATTTGCCTCCAGGGGAATTTGGGTCACTGGAAAAGGGCCTTTCTCTTCAGAGTCTCTGTTGATAGGAGGACACTGACAGGAGAGCATAGGGTTCCCAGGCCGAATTCAAGAAATATCTGCGGACTTCAGGGGGTGGAGCCAGGAGACATTGGGGGCGGAGCCAGGAGCAAGGTTGTGACGAGCAGAATTGAACTCCAAAGGGAGTTCTGGCCGCCGCATTTAAAGGGACCCACACACCTTTTAAATGCCTTCCCTCCGTTGGAAATGATGATGATAATAATAATAATAACACATTTTTATTTATACCCCGCCCTCCCCGCCGAAGCAGGCTCAGGGCGGCTTACAGGACATGGTGGGTCACACCATGATATAACAATAAATACAACAATAATCATTAAAATACATTTCCTAAAAACAGCGATTAGATTAAAATTTAAATCACAGTATAACTTAATGGTGCTACATTCTTAATGTACATGTAAACATAGCTTATTGATGCGACGGTTCCATCTTAATATGCCAGCTGGGAAAGGACGATTTTGCAAGCCCTAATGGACGATAGGGACACTTTCTTTGGGGGTTTCATAGAATTGGGCCCCCTGGTCTGCTCTTTTTTAAACTTGGAGGGTGTTTTGAGGAGAGGCACTGAATGCGCTGCTGCAAATTTGGGGCCTCTACCTCAAAAAACAGCTCCCCAAGAGCCCAGATATCCATGGATCAATTCTCCATGATGCTCTACGGCAGGTTTGGCCAAACTTGCATAACCGTAAGAATGAAACGTCAGATGTTTGAGAGCCGCAAGACATGAGCATCAGATGTTTGAGAGCTGTTTCAAGACAGGAAGGGAGGGGAGGATGGAGAGAGGAAGGAAGGCAGATCGATGGGGCAGGAGGGAGAGATGGAAAGAAAGCAACTTTAACTTAAAAAACGCATTCTCTAACTTGCAGGCTGGCTTGCTTGCTTTGGAGCAGTGATTTAAAGAGAGAAATGTCTTCTCCAAGCCAGCCGATAGGGCAGTGGGGGCTTTGAGAGCCACACAATATGTGTGAAAGAGCCACATGTGGCTCCCAAGCTACAATTTGGCCACCCCTGCCCTATGGGAATCAGTCTCCATAGGGAATAATGGCGTGCCCAGCAGACATTTGCTTCCTCCCCCCCTCCCGCTTTCTGATGACCCTGAAGTGGGGGGAGGGCCAACAAACTAGGGGATCCCCTGCTGCCCCCTGAGAATTGAATACAATCCGAGAGAGGTCACTATAATGGATAACACAACCAAAAATGCAAGCAAGTGACCAATTTACTAAGAAGTATATAGAAATCAGTCCAAATGTCCGAAACATGTACATTCAAGTCCCAAAGTAGTGTGGTGACAAGCCGATCGATTAAGTACTTGTTTCTTTCCAGTCTTCATCAGACCTGGGACCAATATCGATTCGATTATATAGATTCTTTGCATAATTTTTAAAAAAGGGGACGCAGAGCGTCTCCAACAGCAATTTCACATCGGTCGCAAGAAGCCACATACCGAGCTGTAGCCAATGTGAAATTGCTGCTGGAGACGCTCTGCGTCCCTCTCTTTTGAAAATTGTGTAAAGAATCTATATAATTGAATCAATATTGGTCCCAGGTCTGATGAAGACTGGAAAGAAGAAGATGAAGAAGATATTGGATTTATATCCTGCCCTCCACTCCAAAGAGTCTCAGAGCGGCTCACAATCTCCTTTACCTTCCTCCCCCACAACAGACACCCTGTGAGGTGGGTGGGGCTGGAGAGGGCTCTCACAGCAGTTGCCCTTTCAAGGACAACCTCTATCAGAGTTATGGCTGACCGAAGGCCATGCTAGCAGGTGCAAGTGGAGGAAGAAGAAGATGATATTGCATTTATATCCTGCCCTCCACTCCGAAGAGTCTCAGAGCAGCTCACAATCTCCTTTACCTTCCTCCCCCCCAACAGACACCCTGTGAGGTGGGTGGGGCTGGAGAGGGCTCTCACAGCAGCTGCCCTTTCCAGGACAACCTCTGCCAGAGCTATGGCTGACCCAAGGCCATGCCAGCAGGTGCAAGTGGAGGAGTGGGGAATCAAACCCGGTTCTCCTAGATAAGAGTCCGCACACTTAACCACTACACCAAACTGGTACTTAATCGATTGGTTTGTCACCACACTACTTTGGGACTTGAATATACACGTTTTGGACTGATTTCTGTATACTTCTTAGTAAATTGGTCACTAGCTTGCAATTTTTGGTTGTGCCACCTGGGGATTGGCAACCCTCGGAGAGCAGCTTCCCACCCACCCAATCCTGTTCTGCTCACCCCTTCTTTGTTGCCTCCCCCCTCTCCCCAGGGCCTCTGTTTCCTGGTGTTCCTGCTGCTGACGGCGTCCATTTCGGCCTACATGGGTGCCGCCCTCCTGGAAGTGTTGGTGACGCTGGCGTTCCTGGTGCTGCGAGCGACGCACTACTACGAGCACCTGACCCGCGTCAACTGGCCCTGCCTGGTGGGTGACTCTTCCCTCTTCCAGCCATCTTGGCAGTTGTCAATTACACCGGTGGTTGTCCTTGGAAAAGGAGTGGCGTCGACTGGGCTGCACTCAAGCGCCTTGGAGTGCGTCCTGCGGAAATAAGTCTGCCTTTGGTGCTAAAGCGCAATCGCTGTCTGTACCCATTTCAGCTAGCCAGTGTGCTGTGGGCGTTAGGGTGTCCGTTTAGCATCTGGGAGAACCAGATTCGAATCCCTCCCCCCTTTGCCCTGAAAACTTGCTGGGTAACCTTGGGGTAATCACATCCTCTTAGTCTAGGGTTGCCAATTCCCAGGTGGAGGCAGGGGATTCCCCCAGTTTGGAGGCCCTCCCCCCGTTTCAGGGTCGTCAGAAAGCGGGGGGAGGGGAGGGGAGGAAATGTCTGCTGGGAACTCTATTATTCCCTATGGAGATTTATTCCCATAGAAAATAATGGAGAATTGATCCGCCGGTATCTGGGGCTCTGGGGGGGGGGCTGTTTGTTCAGGTAGAGGCACCAAATTTTCAGTACAGAATCTGGTGCCTCTCCCCAAAATATCCCCCAAGTTTCAAAACGATTGGATCAGGGAGTCCAATTCTATGAGCCCCAAAAGAAGGTGTCCCTATTCTTCATGATTTCCTATGGAAGGAAGGCATTGAAAAGGTGTGCCGTCCCTTTCAATGTGATGGCCAGAACTCCCTTGGAGTTCAGTGATGCTTGTCACAGCCTTGATCTTGGCTCCACCCCTAATGTCTCCTGGCTCCACCCCCAAAGTCCCCAGATATTTCTTAAATTGGACTTGGCAACCCTATCTTAGTCCTGGGGTGGCCAAACTTGCTTAACATAAGAGCCACATAGACTAAGCGTCAGATGTTTGAGAGCTGCAGGATGGAAGGAAGGAAGGTAGGTAGGTAGGTGATGGAGGGGGAGAGAGGTGGAAAGAAAGCAACTTTAACTTTAAATGCATTCTCTAAGCCACCAGCTGGGTGTCTGTTGTGGGGGAGGAAGGTAAAGGAGATTGTGAGCCGCTCTGAGACACTTCGGAGTGGAGGGCGGGATAGAAATCCAATATCTTCTTCTTGGCTTGGAGAAGTGATTTAAAGAGAGAAATGCCTTCTCCAAGCTAGGCAGTGGGGGCTTCAAGAGCCACGCAATATGTGTGGAAGAGCCACACTTTGACCATCCCTGTCTTAGCCTAACCTACCTCACAGGGTGGTTGTGACTGTTGAATGGAGGAGAGGAGAATGATGTAAGCCCCGTTGGATCCCCACTGGGGAGAAAGATGAGGGTGTAAAGGAAGTGAGTGAATAAATAACACACCATGTCCTGAATTTGGCAACTGGGGCGTTAAGAAGACCCGGCGGCTTTTCGGTAGTGGCCCCCTTCCTCCACGCTTCAGACCTCAGGGACTGTTCTCTCTCCCCACACAGGACTTCCTTCGCTGCGTCAGCGCTGCGATTGTCTTCGTCGTGGTGGCCTTTGCGGTGATCGCTGCCAGTCATGAGGGGTCTGCTGTCTCTGCCTTCGTGAGTGACCACCAGCTTTCCCTATAGAAGTTCCCTTCTGGGCCCTACCCCCTTGGAAAGCTCCTCCCCTTTTTTGGAATCAGAGAATCTAGAAAGGCAGCTGGAACCCATTGGAAACTCTTGCAAGTGGAAGAAGACTTGCCAGTTTGGGGATCTGCAGTTCTGTTGTCTTGCTGAAAAGACAAGCTGCATCTTTTGAAATCGATGCACATGATATCCTGACTCCCGGTTTCTTGGTGGCACTCAATTACTGGGAAAGATTCAGCCAAGACTAGGACTCCCTTCCATACATGGGCCAGTTGGGAAGTGCGGACTGTCTCCTTGCTTTGTGCCTTTCACGATCTTTGTCCTTCCCCCAGGCCTTGTTTAAAACAATTTATTATAATGTAATATATTGTAATGACATGTCATCATTTGTCCTTAAATGTTAGTACACATCTATAACCTTTTCTCCACCCACCCCCCCTTTTTGTGACTTCCCGCGGTGCATACCCCCTTGACAAGTATCTCCGTATTGCTATTTAACCTAACTTGTTATAATAAAGGTAATAAACTTAAATCTATTAAAAGAATCGTTAAAAGGTAATAAACTTAAATCTATTAAAAGAATCGTTCTCCAAAAAACCCAGCAAATATAATTATAGTCCATCCTCATATTAGTTCTTCTTAGTCATTAAGGGAAAGAAAAAATGAAAAAGTTATAATCCAACAATCATATTTTTAAAACTCTGGTCCTTATATCGTTTCTTTAAACATTACCCATTGTCAAAGATCACCAAATGTCCTTTAAATTTCCATTGTTTTTCAATGTATTTTTGAAACTTTCCCCATTCGTTTTTAAATTTCTCTAAGTCTTGTTCTTTTAAGATTCTTGTAAGTTTGTCCATTTCACTCCAATGCATAACTTTCAAAGTCCATTCCCACATTTCTGGTATTTTATCTTGTTTCCACATTTGCGCATATAACGTCCGTGCAGCTGAAAGCATATACCACATTATTGTTTCCTTCCCCCAGGTCTTCAGCCTGATCCTCGTAGCTGTTTTCTGTTTCGACGCCTACAAAACCTACAGGGCAGAAATGGGATCGGAGCAGGGTGAGTCCAGCTAGGGTGGGGGTGGCATCTCCCAAAGTCAGGGGTCATTTTGTAGAAAAATAGGTGGTGGAGCTCATTAGCATAACTCATTAGCATATGTCGCACCCCCTCCCAGCCAAAAGCAACCCGACGCAAGAAAGGAGAGCCCTGGGCAAGCGAGGCCTGCTCGGGCTGGCGAGAGATCCAGCCAGCCTGAGCAGGCCTCGCTTGCCTGGGGCTCTCCTGGGCTGCCCTCCCAGTCAAAAGGCCAGCAAGCCGCCCAAAATCACATAAGAAATGGAGAAAGAGTGGCGCGGACTTCTCCGGGGGGTTATGAGGGCTGCTGGGGGTGTGGCAAAGCCCCTGGTGGCTGGCTGGCTGCCCACTCTCCTAATCCAGGGATTGTTATGCAGCTGCACCTACTATTCAACGGACAAGGTTGGTGGGGAGGAGGAGGAGGAGGAGGAGGGAGAACCCTCAGAAAGCTCCTGCTGAAATCAAGGCCTGCCCAAAGTTAACTAACATAACAATGAAGCCTGGTCTTGAAGCACAAAATCTAGATGGTGCCCTTTTGGGGTGTGTGTGTGTGGAAAGCTGACTTATGAGGACCCCTTGAGGTTTTTAAGGCAAGGCCCATTCAGAGGTGGGTTGCTGCTGCCCACCTCTGCATACAACCCGGGACTTCCTTGTTGGTCTGGTCTTCCATCCACATACTAACCGGCAGGGGTTTTTTTGGAGCGGGAATGCACAGGGACGCAGTTCCGGCTGGCTTGGTATCAGAGGAAAGGAAGGAAAGGTCCCCTGTGCAAGCACCAGTCGCTTCCGACTCTGGGGCGATGTTGCTTTTCACAACGTTTTCACGGCAGGCTTTTTACGGGGTGGTTTGCCACTGCCTTCCCCAGTCTTTTACACTTCCCCTCCCCCAGCAAGCTGGGTACTCCTTTGACTGACCTCGGAAGGCTGAGTCAATCTTGGGCCGGCTACCTGAAATCCAGCTTCCGCCGGAATCTAACTCAGGTCATGAGCAGAGAGTTCAGATCACGGTACTGCAGTACTGCTGCTTTACCACTCTGCGCCATGAGGCCACTTATCAGAGGGTGGGGCCTAATATGCAAATGAGTCCCTGCTGGGGTTTTTCGACGAAAAAGCCCTGTGTGAAACAATGGTGACATCAGGTCTGGCCTAGGGTTGCGAAGTCCAATTCAAGAAATACCTGGGACTTTGGGGGTGGAGCCAGGAGACTTTGGAGGTGGAGCCAGGAGACATTGGGGGCGGAGCCAGGAACAAGGGTGTGACAAGCATAACTGAACTCCAAGGGAATTCTGGCCATCACATTTCAAGGGACCGCACACCTTTTCAATTCCTTCCTTCCATAGGAAATAATGAAGGATAGGGGCACCATCTTTTGGGGCTCATCGAATTGGACCCCCTGGTCCAATCGTTTTGAAACTTGGGGGGTATTTTGGGGAGAGGCACTAGATGCTGTACTGAAAATTTGGTGCCTCTACCTCAAAACATAGACCCCCCAGAGCCCCCAATACCCACGGATCAATTCCCCATTATACCCTATGGGAATCGTTCTCCATAGGGAATAATAGAGTGCCCAGTAGACATTTCTCTCCCCACCCACGCTTTCTAAAGCGGAGGAGGGCCTCCAAACAAGGGAATCCCCTGCCCCCTCCCTCTCTCTCACACACAAATACTTACTGGGTCTTGTTCCTGCAGAACTTTACTTAATTTGAAAACGAAAGCAAAACAAAGAGAGGGGCCGTTCTCCGAAGCCCTTCCTGTTTCCTGCTTCCTGCTCAGCCTTAAAGGCACATATTTTAAAAACGGAGCTGCAGGAGCTCTAAAACTACATGGTGGCTGTGGGGGGTGGGGCTTCCCCCGCCGGCCAGGTAACTGGGGGCAGGGAGAAGCCTGTAAAAACGGGGGGTCCCCCACTGGGACCTGGGGATTGGGAAGTCTACTGTGGCCTAATATGCAAATGAGTCCCTGCTGGCCTTTTCCAACAAAAAAAGCCCTGCGAACCGGAGTCCGCCCTGCTTAGCGTCTGTGATCTGATGGGGCGTAGGACGAGTCTGGGTCGTCCAGGTCAGAATACTTGCCTTTTGGGGGCTGCTCTCTTTCAGTATCTGAAGGGCTGTGCCTTAGAGGAGGGCAGGGAGCTGTTCCTAGGGGCAGCAGAGGAGAGGACTCATAAATGGGTTTAAATTAAGGGTAGGAAGATAAAAGGTAAAGGTCGCCCCCTGTGCAAGCACCAGTCGTTTCCAACTCTGGGGTGACGTTGCTTTCACAATGTTTTCACACGGCAGACTTTTTACAGGGTGGTTTGCCATTGCCTAGCGGCCCCGTGGCGCAGAGTGGTAAAGCAGCAGTACTACAGTACTGTGGTCTGAACTCTCTGCTCATGACCTGAATTCGATTCTTGCGGAAGCTGGTTCAGGTAGCCGGCTCTGGGTTGACTCAGCCTTCCATCCTTCCGAGGGCGGTAAAATGAGTCCCCAGCTTGCTGGGGGGAAAGTGTAGAGGACTGGGGAAGGCAATGGCAAACCGCCCTGCAAAAAAGTCTGCCATGAAAACGTTGTGAAAGCAACGTCACCCCAGAGTCGGAAACAACTGGTCCTTGCACAGGGGACCTTTCCTTTCCTTGCCATTGCCTTCCCCAGTCATCTACGCTTCCCCCCCGGCAAGCTGGGGACTCATTTTACTGACCTCGGAAGGATGGAAGGCTGAGTCAACCTGGAGCTGGCGACTTGAACCCAGCTTCCGCCGGGATCGAACTCAGGTTGTGAGCAGAGGGCTCCGACCGCAGTACAGCAGCTTTCCCGCTCTGCGCCACAAGGCTACCTTGTAGGAAGAGACCAGCTGGATATTAAGAAAAAAACTTTTTAATGATAAGAGTTGGTCAACAGTGGAATCGGCTCCGAAGGGCTCCCGCTTGCCGGCAGTCTTGAAGCGGCAGCTTGACGAACACTTGCCAGAGATGCTCTAGGCCTGGGGTGTCAAACTCATTTGTTATGAGGGCCGGATCTGCCATAAATGAGACATTTTCAGGCCAGGCCACAAAATATAATACCAAGGTAGTGGAGATACAAACTTTATAGAGGACGCAGACCAACAAAACTGGAAGATTTTTTTGTACAACTTAAAATATGCTTAAAAGAGTCACACTCTTGGAATATATATTGTTTCTTTCATTGTTTCTGATAACTGACAACACTTGCTCTGAATTGTTGCATCAAAATCTGGAGACAACGTCTGCGTTGTAGCAATCTTGAGTGTGCTGTTGTTCAGGTGTGGGTGTACGTTGCAAACAGACTTTTGATTTATTGACATTCATTGCAGAAATCTCGTTGGTCCGTGCTTTGAGCCTAAGACCCAGGGGAAAACACGAAATGGCTTTTTTGTACGTAAGTTGCTTCGTGTGCTGCTCAGCCAATGGAGAAAACAGAGGCTTTGTAGCTCCTGTGCGATTGAGCAAGCCTAGCAAAGCAAACCGTGATACAGAAGGAAGCGAGAGAGAGAGAAGGAAGCAGATGACAGCTAGTTGCTCGGGGGGCCTGATTCGGCCTTTGGGCCACATGTTTGACACCCCTGCTCTAAGCTGAGCCTGCATTGAGCAGAGGGTTGGACTAGATGACCTCTATGGTCCCTTCCGACACTGCAATTCTATGACCCTCCCCCCCCCAAAACACCTGATGCCTTGCTGGGCTGCCTGAGCCTGTCTCCTTGAAGCCATAAAGTCTAGTTATGCTTTTTTTTGCTCTTACAGACCCAGATCTCGGCTGAGAAAATCGGTACCCCCCTGCTGAGGAAAGCTACACCCCCAAAGCCACTGCCGTGCCCTATGGACATCTCCTAACCCTCATACCCTGCGGCAGAATCTTGGCTTCTCTTCTCTGCTTCTACCTTTTCTCCTCCATTTCAGAGCTCTACGGCATTTCAGCGAGGACCCAGTGGACTTTGAATTCCCCTCTGGGCAGCAAGCGCCCATTCCACGTTGTGTTCCTCCAAGAAAAGACCTTCTTTACACACCTTCCCTGTTTCCCTCTCCCCTGAGGAGCTGGGGAAGAAGTCTGGACCGCGGTTTTGACTCCGAGAGGGGTCTTATTAAACTTGATGGGTCGTCAGGATTAAAGATACCATCTGTGTGGAATTGTAGCCTCTGTCTCTTCGCATGCGAGCAGTCAGATGCACACCTGTGTTGGCGTGCCTCTATGGATGGCGCTACAGTTGCCAACTCTCGGGTGGAATTCTAGCTGTTCTTTTGCATATTAGGCCACACCTCCTGATGTAGCCAATCCTCCTGGAGCTTACAGTAGGCCCTGTTCTAAGAGCCTTGTAAGCTCCAGGAGGATTGGCTATATCGGGGGGCGTGGCCTAATATGCTATAATTCCACCCCTACCAACTCTAGGTTGAGAAATTCCCGGAGATTTGAGGGTGGAGCTTGCATAGGGCAGAGTTTGGGAAGGGGAGGGGGAGCTCTATTGCCATAGACTCCTCCCACCAAAGCCTCCGCTTTCTCCAGGGGAACTGAACTCCATTGTCTGGAGAATTAGTTGTAATTCCAGGAGGTCCCCAGGCCCTACCTGAGGGCTGGCAACTGGACACACACACAGGACTGGCTGTAGATTGTCTGGCACCCTAGGCAAAGCCTAGCTTCTGGTGCCCCTCCCTGCACTGATAACACCACTAAGTCACATGGGGGAAGGGGTGCCCAATTCGGCACCCAACAGAAGGCCAGCGCCCTAGGCAGTTGTCTAGGTTGCCTAGTGGAAGCGCTGGAACCTGCTCCCTCCCTGCATTTATTACCCTTCCTCTTTGAAGCTTAAAGCAGTGTGCACAGTTGGATTTCCCTTCCCAACAACTCCATTTTGACGGAGCTGTAATTATTGGCCCAAGGTTTCCTCAGTGACAGATGGGGAATTTGAACTCGGACCCTGCCGGTTGTCTAAAGCCTAATCCTCAAGCTGTGACACCACACTGGCTGAGTGACAGGCGTGCCTTTTTGTACTACGCTGTGCGTTTCCTTGTCAGAATAGCAAAGTTTTGAGTCCTGTGGCACCTTTCAGACCAACGACGTTTCATTCTGGCTTATCTGCTGGTCTTAAAGGTGTCGCCGGGCTCAAATTTTGCTGCATTGCTTCAGACCACCATGGCTGCCCTCCTGACTCTATCCGCTTGTCGGAATGCGGGTGGGCACATATGTGCAGCCGTGTTTGTGTGCACACGTGCAATTTTATGGGTATACATACACCCAAGGTGCCTGCAGACGTATCAGGACACCCCTGATGTAGCCAATCCTCCAAGAGCTTGGAATTCTAGCAGGGGCTCCTTTGCATATTAGGCCACACCCCCTGATGTAGCCAATCCTCCAAGAGCTTGGAATTCTAGCAGGGGCTCCTTTGCATATTAGGCCACACCCCTGATGTAGCCAATCCTCCAAGAGCTTGGAATTCTAGCAGGGGCTCCTTTGCCTATTAGGCCACACACCCCTGATGTAGCCAATCCTCCAAGAGCTTGGAATTCTAGCAGGGGCTCCTTTGCATATTAGGCCACACCCCCTGATGTAGCCAATCCTCCAAGAGCTTGGAATTCTAGCAGGGGCTCCTTTGCATATTAAGCTTCCCCCCTGATGTAGCCAATCCTCCAAGAGCTTAAAAGGCTCTTTTTTGCAAACTCTTGGAGGATTGGTTACATCAGGGGTGCACGGCCTAATATGCGAAAGAGCTCCTGCTGAATTAGACCCTGGCACATGAGCATAGATCTGTGCGCATGGGAAACACTGGAGAGCCAGTTTGGTGTAGTGGTTAAGTGTGCGGACTCTTATCTGGGAGAACCAGGTTTGATTCCCTGCTCCTTCACTTGCACCTGCTGGAATGGCCTTGGGTCAGCCATAGTTCTGGCAGAGGTTGTCCTTGAAAGGGCAGCTGCTGTGAGAGCTCTCTCAGCCCCACCCACCTCACAGGGCGTCTGTTGTGGGAGAGGAAGGGAAAGGAGATTGTGAGCCACTCTGAGACTCTTTAGAGTGGAGGGCGGGATATAAATCCAATGTCTTCATCTACCTCACAGGGTGTCTGTTGTGGGGGGGAAGGTAAAGGAGATTGTGAGCCACTCTGAGACTCTCCGGAATGGAGGGCGGGATATAAATCCAATATCTTCATCTACCTCACAGGGTGTCTATTGTGGGGGAGGAAGGTAAAGGAAATTGTGAGCCTCTCTGAGACTCTTCGGGGTGGAGGGCAGGATATAAATCCAATGTCTTCATCTACCTCACAGGGTGTCTGTTGTGGGGGGGGAAGGTAAAGGAGATTGTGAGCCGCTCTGAGACTCTCCGGAGTGGAGGGCGGGATATAAATCCAATATCTTCTTCTTCCTGGGGGCAGGTTTCTAAAATTATGTACAGGGTGAAGAGAATTGGGAGGAGGGCTTTTTCTCCTTTCCCCCAAACTCCACAATGCACTCTGTACAAACCAGTGCATAGAAAAGGACACCCACCATTCATAGAATGAGGAACAAAGAATCCACAACAGCTCAGCCGGTAAGTCATTAACTTCTTTACCAGAGGATATCTAGATGAATACGGGAGTGAAGGTAGTCTTCAAACGTCCACCCAATTCGATTTCAGCAATCCAGCTAACAAGCCAAACAGGCATTCTCTGTTTTTGTATTCAAAACTGTCACCTTGAGGATATGTACAGTTTCTTGAATGTTCCCATCTTAGAATTCATTCTGGATCACTGCAAAGGTATGTAAATGCTTTTTCCTCTGGGTGTGAAGGGAGCAAGACTTTGTCCTTGGTGTTACAATGTTAATTTGACTGTTGCTTCAATAAAGCATCAGCAAAATGATTGAGCTGTTGCGGGTTCTCTGTTCTTCGTTCCACGAATGGTGGATGTCCTTTTCTATGCCCTGGTTTGTACAGAGCAGGGGTGGCCAAACTGAGGCTTGGGAGTCGCACGTGGCTCTTTCACACATATTGTGTGGCTCTTGAAGCCCCCGCTGCCCTGTTGGCCAGTTTGAAAAACACATATCCCTCTTTAAAGCACTTTTCCAAGCGAAGCCAGCCAGAGGCTTGGCGAAGGCATTGAAAGTTAAAGTTGCTTTCTTTCCACCTCGCCCTCTCTCTCACCCGCCTTCATTTATCTTCCTTCCAGGCTTGTGGCTCTCAAAAACATCTGATGTTTATTCTATGTGGCTCTTCCGCCAAGCAAATTTGGCCACCCCTGGTAGAGAGTACCTGAGACGATTAACTATTCTTGATTATCTGCCCACATTTATAAGAGATTATCTGACCAGGGTTTTTTTGTACTCTGTGCACGCCGAGATGTCGCTTTTTTTGTTGTTGTCCAGCTGCACAGTCGAGTCCGACTCTTTGCTACCCCATGGACCAAGTCACGCATGCCAGGCCCTCCTGTCTTCCGCCATCCTCCGAAGTCTGCTCAGATTCATGTTCGTGAAATCAGTAACGCTGTCCAGCCATCTCATCTTTTGCCGTCCCCTTCTTCTTTTGCCTTCTGTCTTTCCTAGCTTCAGGATCTTCTCCAGGGAGGCTCCCTTCTCATTTGGTGGCCAAAGAATCTGAGCTTCAGCTTTAGCATCTGACCTTCCGGGGAACAATCTGGGTTGATTTCCCTTAGGATTGGCTGATTGGATCTTCTTGCAGTCCAAGAGGCTCTCAAGAGTCTTCTCCAGGGAGTGCTCCCTTCTCATTTGGTGGCCAAAGTATTTGAGCTTCAACTTCAGCATCTGACCTTCCGGGGAACAGTCTGGGTTGATTTCCTTTAGGACTGGCTGATTGGATCTTCTTGCAGTCCAAGGGACTCTCAAGAGTCTTCTCCAGGGAGTGCTCCCTTCTCATTTGGTGGTGGAAGGATTTGAGCTTCAGCTTCAGCATCTGACCTTCCAGGGAACAGTCTGGGTTGATTTCCTTTAGGACTGGCTGACTGGATCTTCTTGCAGTCCAAGGGACTCTCAAGCGTCTTCTCCAGGGAGGGCTCCCTTCTCATTTGGTGGCCAAAGGATTTGAGGTTCAGCTTCAGCATCTGACCTTCCAGGGAACAGTCTGGGTTGATTTCCTTTAGGACTGGCTGATTGGATCTTCTTGCAGTCCAAGGGACTCTCAAGAGTCTTCTCCAGGGAGTGCTCCCTTCTCATTTGGTGGCGGAAGGATTTGAGCTTCAGCTTCAGCATCTGACCTTCCAGGGAACAGGCTGGAGGTTTTTCGCTTTCCCGGCGTTGCCGGGAGGTTGGCACCCCCAGGGAGGAGGCTAGCTGATTGGATCTTCTTGCAGTCCAAGGGACTCTCAAGAGTCTTCTCCAGGGAGTGCTCCCTTCTCATTTGGTGGCCAAAGGATCTGAGCTTCAGCTTCAGCATCTGACCTTCCAGGGAACAGTCTGGGTTGATTTCCCTTAGGACTGGCTGATTGGATCTTCTTGCAGTCCAAGGGACTCTCAAGAGTCTTCTCCAGGGAGTGCTCCCTTCTCATTTGGTGGCGGAAGGATTTGAGCTTCAGCTTCAGCATCTGACCTTCCAGGGAACAGTCTGGGTTGATTTCCTTTAGGACTGGCTGATTGGATCTTCTTGCAGTCCAAGGGACTCTCAAGAGTCTTCTCCAGGGAGTGCTCCCTTCTCATTTGGTGGCGGAAGGATTTGAGCTTCAGCTTCAGCATCTGACCTTCCAGGGAACAGTCTGGGTTGATTTCCTTTAGGACTGGCTGATTGGATCTTCTTGCAGTCCAAGGGACTCTCAAGCGTTTTCTCCAGGGAGTGCTCCCTTCTCATTTGGTGGCCAAAGGATTTGAGGTTCAGCTTCAGCATCTGACCTTCCAGGGAACAGGCTGATTTTCGCTTTCCCGGCGACGCCGGGAGGTTGGCACCCACAGGGAGGAGGGTTGCCCCAGGGAGAGGGCCAGACAGAGGCGGGCGGGGGCCGTGGGGCGGGGCTCCGCCCCGTGACGCAGAGGCGGGGGGCGTGGCCGCGAGGGGAGCCGCCCGGCCTCTTCTCTGCAGCAGCGACGCCCCCCCCCCCCCCTCGCCAAATCTAGCCTTCCTTCCTCCCCAGCTCCATCGGCGGAAGCCGCGGCCGGCTGCAGCAGGTAAGGGGGGAGATTGCAGCTAGCCCAGCCAGCCCACCGCCCTCGTTGCAGTCGCAGATTCCGGGTTTCCCGGGGAGGGTGGGGGCGCTTCCTAGCCGTTTTCCAATCCGGATCCCGGGGATTTTGCACGTCTAAACCCGGGCCCGGCGCCACCCGCTGCCAGCCCAGCCCGGGCTCATGGCCCCAAGCGCCGCCCCCCCCCCGGAAATCGCCTCTCCCCAGTGCAACCCCCCCCCCCGCAATCTCTGGATAGCTTCCCCGTGTCCGATCCCCCCCACCCCCAGTTCCTCGCAGCACTCCAGACCCCCGCGATGCACCCTCGCCCCACCTCTGGAAACCCCGGACAGAGCCCCCCCCCCACTAGCCCCTCCTGCAGCCGCCCCGAATTCTTGCACAAGCCATGCAAATCCAGTTGGGGACCCCCCCCTCCCTTCCGATTCACAACAGCTCTCTCTCTCTGTGTCTCCCTTTACCCCCCCCCCCACCTTGGCACCCCTTCCCCGCCTTCCCCATTGGCCCCCCTGTTGCAACCCCCCCCTTCCCCGCTTCAGGGCTGGCCCAAGACTGTCTGGCAAGGCTTGCTTCTGGGGCCCCCCAGGGTCCATGGGGGGCACCCAGTTTGGTACCCCCAGAAGGCCAGCGCCCTAGGCAACCCCCTAGTTCAGGGGTGGCCGACGGTAGCTCTCCAGATTTTTTTTTGCCTACAACTCCCATCAGCCCCAGCCGTTGGCCATGCTGGCTGGGGCTGATGGGAGTTGTAGGCAAAAAAAACCCATCTGGCGAGCTACTGTTGGCCACCCCTGCTAGTTTGCCCGGTTGTGGAGCTGGCCTTGCCCCGCTCGCATTTGGCTGGAGACAAAAGGGGTGCTCAGTTTGCCCCTCACGAGGTGGGGTGGGGGTGCAGAACTCAAGAATAAGCATGAAAAGCCCCCCCACCCCAAGGAAAGGTGGGGCAGGAAGAGGGGCCATGGATTGAAGCCTTCTTGCTTACGGAGAACCCCCCCTCCCTTCGGAAGCCTTCCGTGTAGCCTCAGAACCTCATTTGTGATGGGGGCCGGATCGGACATAAATGAGGCCTTGTCGGGCCGGGCCATGTCAGACTGGGCCATATGTGTACTTATCCAAGATTAGGTAGCAGAGAATTAAACTTTATAAAGGACACAGACAGACATAATTAAAGATGGGAGAAAAACCTTAAAACATCAGCACTTGTTGGTCTTAAAGGGGCATTATTTATATCTCTCCCATGGGATCCAGGGAGCTGGGCGAAGGAAGCTCCAGCTCTTTCCTTCCTTCCCCAGGGGAGGAGGAGGGGGAGGAGCCTCAGCCAGTAGAAGGAAGAGTGGCATGCCTCAGTAGCTCTTTATATTTCTCCCATGGGATCCAGGGAACTGGTCAAAGGAAGCCCAAGCGCTTTCCTTCCTTCCCCAGGGGATGAGGAGGGGGAGGAGCCTCAGCCAGGAGAAGGAAGAGTGGCATGCCTCAGTAGCTCTTTATATTTCTCCCATGGGATCCAGGGAACTGGTCAAAGAAAGCCCAAGCGCTTTCCTTCCTTCCCCAGGGGATGAGGAGGGAGAGGAGCCTCAGCCAGTAGAAGGAAGAGTGGCATGCCTCAGTAGCTCTGCGGTGCGATTGAGGGAGCCAGTTTGGTGTAGTGGTTAAGTGTGCAGACTCTTATCTGGGAGAGCCGGGTTTGATTCCCTACTCCTCCACTTGCACCTGCTGGCAAGGCCTTGGGTCAGCTATAGCTCTGGCAGAGGTTGTCCTTGAAAGGGCAGCTGCTGTGAGAGCCCTCTCCAGCCCCACCCACGTCACAGGGTGTCTGTTGTAGGGGGAGAAGACATAGGAGATAGTAAGCCGCTCTGAGACTCTTCGGAGTGGAGGGCGGGATATAAATCCAATATCATCTTCTTCTTCTCCCCGCCTTCCTCCCCAAGGGAGGAGCCTGAGCCAATGGAGAAAATAGAGGCTTTGCTCTGTAGCTCCTGTGCGATTGAGCAAGCCTGGCCAAGCCAGCTGTGATGCAGAAGGAAGCAAGTGAGAGAGAAGGAAGCAGATGACAGCCAGTTGCTCAGGGGCCTGATAGGAGCCCTCTGGGGGCCTGATTCAGCCCCGGGCCACATGTTTGACACCCCTGTAGGTTATGGAATGTTCACAGTCACTCAAACCTCTGAAAGAACAGGGAGTTGGTTTAGGGGCTGCTGAAAATCAGGGAAGTCAAAAGTGCGTTCAGACAGTATGAGAGGTGAAATAAATACGTTGCGGGTGGGAAAGGCTATCTGCTGCAGAGGGACAGAGTTGGGTGCAGTGGAGTAGAGAGGATGGGAGGATTTGCACACAGGGCCCTAGAAACAGATGTCCTTGTGCGCTGTAGAGAAGGCGAAGCTGCAGGAAAGCGAGGAGGGCAGCACGCCGCGCACAAATGATTCCTAATCATAATGGCGTCTAGGATGTGTGAGAGCCTCTCTGTGCTGAGGGGGAACATTTCAGTGTGTGGAGGCTGTCGTCTTTCACAACAGCCCTGCAAGGTAGGTCTGTATTAGTATTGCCGGAATGAGAGGCAAAAAGCATTAGGAGCCCAGCTGATGTGAGATTTGAATCTGAGTCTTCCTATTCCAGCCTTTCAGCTGCAAGGCGTGAATAAATTCAGGCTGCTCTCTGCTGCACCGGCTGGGGCGTTGAACTCATTTTATGAGGGGCGGATCTGGCATACATGAGACCTTGTTGGGCCGGGCCATGTGTAAAGCAGTGGTCCCCAACCTTTTTGGCACCAGAGCCCGGTTTTGTGGAAGACAATTTTTCCATGGACTGGGCAGGGGGAGGGGGCATGGTTTCGGGATGATACAATTGCGCACTTTAATTTGGTGTGGTGGTTAAGTGTGCGGACTCTTATCTGGGAGAACCGGCCCCCACTCCTCCCCTTGCAGCTGCTGGAATGGCCTTGGGTCAGCCATAGCTATTGCAGAGTTGTCCTTGAAAGGGCAGCTTCTGGGAGAGCACCCACCTCACAGGGTGTCTGTTGTGGGGGAGGAAGTTAAAGGCGATTGTGAGCCACTCTGAGATTCGGAGTGGAGGGCAGGATATAAATCCGATGTCGTTGTCTTCGTCTTCTTCATCTTCTTCTTCTTATTATCATCATCATTATCATTATTGTTACTATTATTAAAAATATTGTGAAAGCAACATCACCCCAGAGTCGAAAACGACTGGTGCTTGCACAGGGGACTACCTTTACCTTTTTACTACTACATTGTAATATATAATGAAATAATTATACAACTCATGGCCCGGTTGCTAACAGGCCACCGACCGGTACCGGTCCACGGCCCGGGGGTTGGGGACCCCTGTTGTAAAGGACACAGGCAAACACAAGTAACGATTAAAAAAACCCCCTAAAATAAAACATGCTTCAAGTATTAGCGCTCTTGCAATATTGCAGTCAGCCATCCAAGCAAGCTCTCCCCTTCCTCCCCAAGAGAGGAGCCTCAGCCAATAGGGGAAACAGAGGCTTTGCTCTGTAGCTGAGAAATCTCGGCTAAGCAGGCTGGGATGCAGAAGGAAGCAAGAAAGAAACAGACTTGCTCACGGGCCTGATAACAGCTGTTCTAATCCAGCCGTCGGGCCTCATTTTTGACACCCCTGGGCTACGGGCACTGAAGAGATGCCACACAAGATGGCCACCTCTGTGTTCCCAGGGCCCCCCTATTAACCTTTCCGTCCTTCCTCTTTTGCAGACTTGACCATGGGCTGAACACTCATGGGGGAGACTCCCCCTCCTCGTCCCTTGGGCATGTCAGAAGCCAGATTCCCCGCCACCGGCGCCCCCCGATGCCCTCTGTCTCATCTCTGCAAGTACTGCGGGGCGGAGTTCCCTCGCTCCTGGGACCTGCGCTACCACATGCGCTCGCACCCCGAGGGGCGTGGCTTCGGCTGCAAGCTGTGCGGGAAGGCCTTCTTCCGCTCCTCAGCCCTGCTCCGCCACGAGATCACCCACAGCGGAGAGAAGCCCTTCAAGTGCGGGGAGTGCGGCAAGGGCTTTGCCCAGGCGGTGCAGCTGGAGAACCACACCCGCTCCCACACCGGCGAGCGCCCCTTTGCCTGCGGCCAGTGCGGGAAGGCCTTCATGTCCTCCTCCCACCTGGCCCAGCACCGGCGCATCCACTGGGCCGAGCGCAAGCACTGCTGCCCGCTCTGCGGCAAGACCTTCCTGCGGCCCTGGGACGTCGTGCAGCACCAGCGCTTCCACACCGGCGAGCGCAACTTCCGCTGCGAGGACTGCGGGAAGAACTTCTTCCGCTCCTCGGACCTCCTGCGGCACCAGCGCATCCACACCGGCGAACGGCCCTTCCGCTGCCAGCCGTGCGGCAAGACCTTCTCGCGCTCCTCCGTCCTGGCCAAGCACATGCTGACCCACACGGGGGAGAAGCCCTACAAGTGCGAGACGTGCCAAAAGGCCTACATCACCGCCTCCCAGCTCACCGAGCACCGGCGCGTCCACACGGGGGAGAAGCCCTACCTCTGCGCCGACTGCGGCAAGACCTTCACCTACTCCTTCCTCCTCCGACGCCACGTCAAAATCCACACCGGGGAACGTCCCCACGCCTGCCCAGAGTGCCCCAAGGCCTTCAAGACATCGGGCCATCTGCATAAGCACCGGCAGATCCACGCCAGGGAGGGGGCAGGGGTGGGGAAAGGGTGGCAGAGACGCAGCGGGGAGGCCGGCTGTGGGGCGGAGTGGTGAGAGGCGCCCGGGCCGTGTTTGTGGGGAGAAGGGGCACAATAAAGGGCTCCCCCTGCAGGGTTGTGAAGGAACTGCATTCTGTGTTTTAATAGCCTTGCCTGGTGGGTGTGGGATTGCCGGGGGGGGGGGGGGGGGGCGGGGGGGGAGTGGGGGATTTCTTGGCTCGGTCTTCTCCCAGCTGGTTCAGAAGGGAACTGGCACTGCGGTGACTTTTGGCAGGCTCCGAGATGGATGTCGACACCTCCGGCTGGGCATTTAAGTAGTATTAATCAACAAAAAGGACCAGGGTGTGTTTTGTTGTTGTTCCATCGCACAGTCGAGTCCGACTCTTTGCGACCCCACAAAGTCACGCCAGGCCCCCCTGTCTTCCACCATCCTCCGAAGTCTGCTCAAATTGGTGTTTGTTACATCAGTAACGCTGTCCAGCCATCTCCTCTTTTGCCGTCCCCTTCTTCTTTTGCCTTCTGTCTTTCCTAGCATCAGGATCTTCTCCAGGGAGTGCTCCCTTCTCATTTGGTGGCCAATATATATACATGCACACATACCAGGGTGTGTAGGATATAACTATTACAACAAAACTGTCATGTATAATGCTGGATGCTTAGCATATCCATTCTTTACAATGTCTATATAATAAAAGTTTGTATCGGACACTATTGTGCTCACATATAATTTTTTAAGAAGGTAAAATTATAAATTCCAAAGCTCAGCAGCCACAGATCCTTATAGTACAAATGATGTATTCAGTATTTAAAGCAAGATACAGGAGAATCGTACCCCGTTAAGTGAAACTTCTAGCAAGCTGAGGCTACGTGTATAACTGTATGGTGATTTCCTCTGGCTAAACAATAGCTAAAAACGTGGAAGATTTTTTGTGGAAGAAAGAAGATATTGGATTTGTATCCCGCCCTCCACTTTGAATTTCAGAGTGGCTCACAATTTCCTTTACCTTCCTCCCCCACAACAGACACCCTGTGAGATGGGTGGGGCTGAGAGAGCTCTACCAAAAGCTGCCCTTTCAAGGATGGCTCTGCGAGAGCTATAGCTGACCCAAGGCCATTCCAGCAGTTGCAAGTGGAAGAGTGGGGAATCAAACCTGGTTCTCAGAGATAAGAGTCCACGCACTTGACCACTACACCAAGCTGTGAACTACACCACCACACCAAACAGCTGTGAAGTGATTACAGGTAAATTTATGGAAGTAGTGGAATGTTGAAAACGTAACAGATTTCTCTAAAGACCTGAGGAAGGTTTGGAAAACGGGAAGCCTGTTGTCTTGTCTGGCTTCACTTGAGCTGCTGTGAAAGCCTGAATGTTCCTTAGAGAAGTATGGACATTCATGCTGTCTGAGTTCAGATTTTTGTATCCGTTATTGTTCGTATCGTGCTTAGAGTATTGAATATTTCCTCTGTACTTATCAGAATTTGTGGCTAACGAGCTTTGGAATTTATGGTTTTGTCTTCTAGAAAATAATATGTGAGCACAATAGTGCCTGATATAAACTTTATTAGACATTGTAAAGAATATACTAAGTATCTGATATGGTGATTTTGGTGTAATGGGCATTTAAGGGGTGGCAAGACCTTGCTTAACTTCTGAGGTTTGACAAGGCCGGGCTAGTCTGAGCCATCCAGAGCAGGTTATAGTCTCCATTGCAGAGCCTTAAAGGATATCAGGGTGGCTAAACTGTGGCCCGGGCACCACATGTGGGTCTTTCACTCATATTGTGTGGCTTTCAAAGCCCCCACCGCCCCGTCAGCCAGACTGGAGAAAGCTTTTGTCTCTTTAAATCACTCCTCCAAGCCAACCAGCTTGGAGAATGCATTTGAAGTTAAGGTTGCTTTCTTTCAACCTCTCCCTCCCCCCACCCATCTATTTGCCTGCCTGTCCACCTGCTCTCAAACATCTGAAGTTCATGCCTCATGGCTTTCAAACCTCTGAAGTTCCTGACTTGGGGCTCTCAAACCTCTGAAGTTTATTCTACGTGGCTCTTACGCTGAGCAACGTTCGGCCACCCTAATTGAGAGAGATATATTTTAAATTCTAGGAACTGGTTGCAGTTTCTCACATTAGCCACCAGGATGTGCTGCAATACAGCAAATAAATCCTGCCCACATTGCAGTGCTAAACTCCACCATGTTGATTTCTCAGCCTGACCACTGGAGGGACAAGATTGGTTGTCTCTGGGTTAGGAAATGCATAGACAGACCAATATTAACTAACAGAGGCTACACGATGAAGTATGGTTGCCGAGTCCAATTCAGAAAATATCTGGGGGCTTTGGGGGTGGAGCCAGGTTGTGACAAGCAGAATTGAACTCCAAAGGGAGTTCTGGCCATCACATTTAAAGGGACCGCACACCTTTTAAATGCCTTCCCTCTATTGGAAATAAGGATAGAGGCACCTTCTTTTGAGGCTCATAGACTTGGACCCCCTGGTCCAATCTTTTTGAAACTTGGAGGGTCTTTGGAAGAGAGGCATCGGATGCTATGCTGCAAATTTGGTGCCTCTTCCTCAAAAAATAGCCCCCACAGAGCCCCGGATACCCACAGATCAATTCTCCGTCATCCCCTATGGGAATCGGTCTCCACAGGGAATAATGGAGTGCCCAGCAGACATTTCCCTCTCCCCCACACCACTTTCTGATAACCCTGAAGTGGGGGAAGGCTCCAAACTGGGGGATCCCCTGCCCCAACCTGGGGATTTGAAGAAAAGCCTAGAGTTCCACAGAGAATGACTCGACCAACAACAAAAAGCTGTGGAAAAATAACGAAAAATTAGTGAAAAATACTTCAAAAGCGTAATAGGTAATGAAACACTTCAACTTCACACATGTCCACATATCATTACAGACAACAGCGTATTATCACAAATGCAAGACAGAAAGTACAAAGAATAAATATTCAGAAGTGCTTGCAGTTTGTCCATATCCAGTTTGAAGTCCTTGAAAACCATTAATTAAAGTGCCAGTGTCTATTGTGTTGCAACTGCAGGTAATTCTTGTTCTCCCAGCAAAGAATTTATGATGTTCAGTCGTTTCTTCAAACTTCATTTCTCTAAAGACGTTTATTATATAGTGGATGGTCATAAGCCCCTAACGGTAAAGCCTGCAATACTGTTTCAAGACTGGATTACTGTAATGCCCTCTACATGGGGCTGCTTTTGTGCCGAACCCGGAAGCTGCCGCTGGTGCAGAATGCGGCTGCTAGACTGCTGTTAGGGCTCCCAAAATGGGAGCACATACAGCCGGGGCTACGTGAACTGCACTGGCTGCCAGTTATATACCGGATTCGTTACAAAGTGCTGGTTATTACCTTTAAAGCCCTATATGGCCGAGGACCTGCCTACCTTAGGGACCGTCTCTCCCCATATGAACCCCAGAGAGCACGGAGATCAGCAGGGAAGAACCTGCTGACTATCCCCGGGCCCAAAGAGGTAAAACTACAGAGCACCCGCGCTCGGGCCTTCTCTGTTATGGCCCCACACTTATGGAACCAGCTTCCGGAAGAGACGCGGGCCCTGCGGGATTTTGAACAGTTCCGCAGGGCCTGCAAGACCATCCTTTTTCGAATGGCCTTCGCCGAATAAAGAGAGATTCTGCTAATGAAATCCACCATCTGTATAATAGCACCAGGGTATTAATTTTATCAATTTTAGTAGGTTTTAATTAAACTGTTAAATTTAATTTTTGTTTAAATATATTGTATAACTAATGCATTGATTTATGTTGTTAGCCGCCCTGAGCCTGCTTCGGCGGGGAGGGCGGGATATAAATTAAATGATGATGATGATGATGTTTCAAATGTCTTCTTCATCTGAGAGACGTATTCCACTTATCAACTTCCAGCATACAACATCCCTATACCACTAGCTCTGGAGAAAACCTCCTAAGCTGGACGATAAGTGGAATACGTCTCTTAGATGAAGAAGACATTTGAAACAGTATTACAAGCGACGTCTTAACATCACTGTTGGACGCCGGCACTTTAATTAATGGTTTTCAAGGACTTCAAACTGGATATGGACTAACTGCAAGCCCTTTTGAATATTTATTCTTTGTACTTTCTATCTTGCATTTGTGATAACAACGCTGTTGTATGTAATGCTATGTGGAAATGTGTGCAGCTGAAGCGTTTAATTATCTAGTACACTTTCGAAGTATTCTTCGCTCATTTTTCGTTATTTTTCCTCAGTTTTTTGTTGTCGGTTGACCCACCTGGGGGATTGGCAGCCCAGGGCTGAAGTTTCTTTGGAAGCTCCATAGAAGCAAAATGCTATTATCTGCAGATACCCCTCAGGGACGCCGCATCCTCCTTTTCCTAGCTGGGCCCTCACATGATCACCACAAGGCAGACCTCTAGTAAGACACCTCCAGAATGCTATTAAAGGCACGGAGTGACAACCCCCCTCTCTGGTCTGGCACAGGGCAGCCAATCTGCCGGTGGCGTCTGGAGATTTCCTGGAATTACTGCATGATCGCCGGATGACAGAGCTCAGGTTCCCCTGGACAGCATGGCTGCTTGGGAGGGGTGGGTTCTATGGCGTCATACCCTGCTAAGGTCCCACCCCACAGCTAACCCACCCTCAGGTTCTGCCCCCCCGGAATTTCCCATCTCGGAGCTGGCGACTGTAGGCCCTTTTGGGTTTATATGGTGAGGAGAGGCAATGCTGTCTGACTCGATTAAATCTGCTGTTCGGCTTTATTAATTCTGCTCCGTTTGTGGTAAATGCTACTCAGAGGAGAGGGGGAGCGCCAGGGAGGCGGGGCCACAGTTCGGCTGCCAATTCGAAAGCTGCTCACTCTTCCTCGTGAAGTTTCTGGAAGAGAGAAGGAGAAAGAGAAGGGGTAATGGAGGAAGGAAAAGAACATAAGAGAAGCCATGTTGGATCAGGCCAGTGGCCCATCCAGTCCAACACTCTGTGTCACATAAGGACAGAAGAGAAGCGATGTTGGATCAGGCCAGTGGCCCATCCAGTCCAACACTCTGTGTCACATAAGGACATAATAGAAGCCATGTTGGATCAGGCCAGTGGCCCATCCAGTCCAACACTCTGTGTCACATAAGGACATAATAGAAGCCATGTTGGATCAGGCCAGTGGCCCATCCAGTCCAACACTCTGTGTCACATAAGAACATAAGAGAAGCCATGTTGGATCAGGCGAATGGCCCATCCAGTCCAACACTGTGTCACATAAGAACATAAGAGAAACCACGCTGGATCAGGCCAACGGCCCATCCAGTCCAACACTGTGTCACATAAGAACAGAAGAGAAGCCATGTTGGATCAGGCCAATGGCCCATTCAGTCCAACACTCTGTCACACGGTGGCCAAAGAAACCAGGTGCCATCAGGAGATCCATCACAAGCCCTCCCACTGTGCCCCCCCTCCAAGCACCAAGAATACAGAGCATCACTGCCCCAGACATAAGAACATAAGAGAAGCCATGATGGATCAGGAGAGTGGCCCATCCAGTCCAACACTCTGTGTCACACAGTGGCCAAAGAAACTAGGTGCCATCAAGAGGTCCATCAGTAGGGCCAGGACACTAGAAGCCCTCCCACTGTTGTCCCTCTCCAACACCAAGAATACAGAGCATCACTGCCCCAGACATAAGAACATAAGAGAAGCCATGTTGGATCAGGCCAATGGCCCATCCAGTCCAACAGTCTGTGTCACACAGTGGCCAAAAACCCAGGTGCCATCAGGAGGTCCATCAGTGGAGCCAGGACACTAGAAGCCCTTTCACTTGCCCCTCCCAAGCACCAAGAATAGAGAGCATCACTTGCCCCATCACTTGTATTGTGAGAAAGAGAGAAAAGTACTTCTTTTCTCCCTTTCTCACAATACAAGAACTCGTGGGCATTCAATGAAATTGCTGAGCAGTCGAGTTAGAACTGATCAAAGGAAGTACTTCTTCACCCAAAGGGTGATTAACACGTGGAATTCACTGCCACAGGAGGTGGTGGCAGCTACAAGCATAGACAGCTTCAAGAGGGGACTGAAGAAAACGGAGGAGAGGAAAAAAGGATGGCAGACACCAGGAAGGGGAAGTCCACTGTAAGGGGCCTTCTAAACTTGGTGGGGATGTGTGAGGAAAAGCCCCCTTTCCCCCCCAAACATCATAGTCACCAGTATGGTTGCCAGGGCACCTGGAGAAGTGAGCTCGCACACGTCTGGCAAGAGGGTGTGGGCAAAGCCATCCAGGAACTTAAAGGGACTCATGTGTACAAACAGCCTAAGTTTGCAGGCATTCTAAACCGGTATAGAGTGCTTGCCAACGTGCATGGACGTTTCCCCGTCACTGCGTGGGTCTGCCATGGTAGGGAAGAAGCTGCGCCGCCACGGAGCTATCCAGGCGACCGGTGATGAAGCGCTGAACATAGAATCCACTGTGTATCGCTAACACCACTCGTAGCCATCTTACTGCCAGGCTGGACTTCATTCCTTCGTAGTGGGAAGCTCACGTACACCCTTAGCCCGCAAGCAACCCATTTGCCCCATGAATGGATTAACAGCTCAAGTGTTGGTCCTGATTGTCTGGCAAGACCCTAAACAATGGTTCCTGCCCAGAAGATGATGGGATAAGAGGAAGAACATCTCCTGTCTCCACTAAGCCTTTTGTCTATACCGGGGATACCTAGGTCAATATTTGATTCCCTATTGTCACCTTCCTAGATAATCCCATTTAATCTTAAGTATCCAGCCATTCCCATTCTTACCCCAGTCTAACACCTTGGAGCCGCCTCAGGCCTGGAAATTTCCAGGTTCACAGGACTAAGGTGAAGTTCATTGGTCAAAGCAAACACCCAATTAGGTGTCACCAAGGGACTCGCAATTGGCTCTGCTAATGTCCAGCCTTCATGGTCATCACAGAGCCTCCCCTTTCTCCTCCCCATCACCTCCCATCCCCTAAGGGCTCAGGTGAGTCCTTATAACCTGTGGACTAGCTACCCACAGGTGTGCTTCTATCAGCAACCCACATTCCGCTGCATAGATCCATCCCCGATTCCTGATCAGTTTCGGGTCCTCCCCCATTCCCTCAATTGTCGCCACCGGAGCCTTCCTTGAAGACTACGAGAGGTAATATCGCCCTGTCTGTTTACCCTTATATGTTCCCCTATCAATCTATCTGTGTTTCTCAGGCCTGTGTGAATGTGTGATTGTATTGTATTTTTATCTTGTGTGAAAGAACTATATTTTTCTAAATAAATTACAATTGGTTTTATTAAACTAGAATCCTTTTATTGAGCATCACCCTCTGGATGGTTGAGCCTGATATATATATTGGTAAAAAGATTCCTAGTGAGCCAGGTGCCCACCTAACTAATTCCCCAACCTCGTTTTGAGGGCATTTTGGCTAACAGAAGGATGGAAAGTTCTTCTGCTGCCATGCAAACGCAAGAAACTTTTGGGTAGGGTTGGGTGTGTGGGGAAGTATTCTGCAGCTTTCCACTGTATCTGGGAAAAACTAGTGGGGAGGGGGGGGAGTAAAGTGGGAAGCGTCTTCATGACAGGCTCCTTTGCCAGTGACCAACAGATGTGGCCCAGTATACCCCAGAGACCAGCCCAGGAGAAGCAGTTGTGTTTTTCTCGGTTGGTTGGTTAAATTCTGTTTCTGTTTATTCGGGGGAGGGGGAGGGTATAGCCCCGTGGCGCAGAGTGGTAAAGCTGCAGTACTGCAGTCCGAGCTCTCTGCTCACAACCTGAGTTTGATCCTGGCGGAAGCTGGGTTCAGATAGCCAGCTCAAGGTTGACTCAGCCTTCCATCCTTCCGAGGTCGGTAAAATGAGTCCCCAGCTTGCTGGGGGGAAGGTGTGGATGACCGGGGAAGGCAAGGGCAAACCACCCCGTAGAAAGTCTGCTGTGAAAACATCGTGAGAAGTGAGATAGAAATTTCTAAATAATGAAAGCCAGCCTAGGGTAGATGCTTATTGGCCAGTGCTAGTGGTACCAAGTGTCCCTCCACTGCTCCCCAGTCTTGGAGCAGTTTTGCAACTGCTTTAAAATGAGGAGGGGGAAATGAACACACATGCCTACACATACATATCTGCTGCTTGAAGCGCAAAAGAACAAAACCAAGGACAGCTAAGAAAGAATGACTGTAAAAGGAAAGTGGAGAGACTGCGCTGGGTGGAAATATAGAGATCCCAAATATTAGGCTGGGGCCTACTGGGTGAAGGTGCAGGAAGAAGAATAAGAATTGCAGATTTATACCCTGCCCTTCTCTCTGAATCGGAGTCAAAGCACCCTACAATCTCCTTTATCTTCTTCCCCCACAACAGACACCCTGTGAGGTAGGTGGGGCTGAGAGAGCTCTGACAGAAGCTGCCTTTTCAAGGACAACTCCTGAGAGAGCTATGGCTGACCCAAGGCCATTCTAGCAGCTGCAAGTGGAGGAGTGGGGAATCAAACCCGGTTCTCCCAGATAAGAGTCCGCACACAACCACGACACCAAACTGGCTCTCTTACAGGTCAGGGAGTACATTTAAACGCAAGCAGTATTTAGTAATAGAAGGCAGGAGCAGAAGGTTCTTACGGGGTCTGTTGGTTTCGAGGCTACCCAAGAACACTTGAAGGGACAACAAAGGCAGAGAAGAAAGAAGCCTCGGGGTGGGGGAGGAAGAGTTTGCATTTGAGATGGAAAGAGAAGAGAGAAAGCAGAGTGGAAAGGGGAACAAGAAAATCCCGTGAAGGTGAGAGATGAATTTCCAGGGTCTGATTGAAAACCCGGTGGTGGTGGACACCTACTGGCTAGTGCCTGTGTCATCACTAACGTACTTCAGGGAGGGACGGTGGCTCAGTGGTAGAGCATCTGCTTGGGAAGCAGAAGGTCCCAGGTTCAATCCCTGGCATCTCCAAAAAAAGGGCCCAGGCAAATAGGTGTGAAAAGCCTCAGCTTGAGACCCTGGAGAGCCGCTGCCAGTCTGAGAAGACAATACTGACTTTGATGGACTTTGATGGACCAAAGGTCTGATTCAGACAGTATAAGGCAGCTTCATATGTTCATGTACTTCTACTTCCTCCCAAATGTAAGTATGATAGAAGTTACTGTCCTGGCCTCTCATGTCAGACAGAAAGGGGCAGTGAAAAAAAAAAGGCTGGGGGGGGGGGAGGAGGTGAGGAGGGTAGGAGTGATTACAGAAGCAGAAAGAGGAGGCCACAAAAGGCAGTGTCCCTCTGTTGAGGGGCTCCTCACGCCGTCAAATTCCGCAGACACCCATTTGCCCCACTGCCTCCCCAGTTTCCTCCCAACCTCTGAGACCCCCTGCCCTCACCTTTCCTCCCACATCGCGGCTCTTGGCCTTCAGCTTGTTGATCTGAGACTCGGCGATGTCCGCTCGCTCGTTGGCCTCATCCAGATCATGTTGAACCTTCCGGAACTTGGCCAGGTTGGAGTTGGCCTGCTCCTCCTAGGGGAGAGACAATGGGAAGGAAGGGGACGGTCTGTCTTAGGTAGGTGGGTCTTCCTGATTGTTCCTGGGGAGGGGGCTTGGAAATGCCCTGTTTGCTGTGTCAGTGGCAGGTAGGAAGAACGTAATCCTTGTTCTGTTTTTTTGGGGGGTGGGGGAGGGTGAGCAAAAACTCACAAGAGTTAATCTATCAAACTACCTGCCGCTGTGATTTCAGCAAAGAACAGGAAGAGACGGTGTGAAGGGTCTAAGAATACTTGGCGACTCAGGTTCAGAAAAGCTGTATCGTATCAGGCGGCTTAAGGTCTTGCAAGGCCTGCTGCAAAAGTGGGTTGCTGAGGTTTAGCAAAGGTCGACCTTTTCACAGCAGCAGGCCTGCAAGACCAAGCTCTGAGCTGGTGTTTGTGTGTCTATGGGAGAAAGGGAGAGGGAGAGAGAGAGAGGGAGGTCCTAATTCTCCTCAAAGCCTGCAAAGCACTTCATAATGGGAAATATAAGTACATTAGCAGCTCAGGTTCAGCAAAGCTGCTCTTGGTTTGCACCAAGGAGCTCAGATTCAGCCTGGCAGCTGGGATCTCTGCCATGATTACTCTTGACCGGGTCAAAAAAATCATGTTTGAGGAGAGGAGCTCACCGCTTCTTCGGCCTGCCTCTTGTAAGCCTTGACTTTCAGTTGCAGCTTGTCCACCAGATCTTGAAGTCTCAGCAAGTTCTTCTTGTCTTCCTCGGCCTGCAGAGGAAAGAAAGTCAAACAGATGAATCTTTCAGGGGAACAAAAAACAACTCCTCTCTATGAGAGCCCTTCAAGTACTTGAAGATGGTGATCATATCACCTCTCAGTTGTCTCCTCTCCAGGCTAAACATGCCCAGCTCCATCAGCCTTTCCTCAAAAGACTAAGGAATTGATTTGGAATTGTGAATTCTGAAGTTTCAAGCTTGGGTGAAATTTCCCTCTGGGGCCTTTCGACAGCCCTGTTGTCCAATAGAAGGCTTATAATAGATATTAAAGTGATAGAACAACTATGAAGTCTCTTAAAGTAGTATTATATCAGTAATTAGAACATGCAGCACACAAAAAAAGATTCTTACATACCAATTTAGATAAGCTTAACGTTATACAAAACACCCAATGCTTCAAAGAGCCAGTTTGGTGTGGTGCTTTAAGTGTGTGGACTCTTATCTGGGAGAACCGGGTTTGATTCCGCATTCCTCCACTTGCAGCTGCTGGAACAGGTCAGCCATAGCTCTTGCAGAGCTGTCCCTGAAAGTGCAGCTTCTGTGAGAGCTCTCTCAGCCCCACCTACCTCATAGGGTGTCTGTTAAGGGGGAGGAAGATATAGGAGATTGTGAGCCGCTCTGAGACTCTGATTCAGAGAGACGGGTGGGGTATTAATCTACGGTCTTCTCCTATCACTTTCATATATATTATCACAGTAGGGTTGCCAATCCCCAGGAGGGGACAGGGTTTGGAGGCCCTCCCCCTGCTTCAGGGTAATCAGAAAGTGGGGGGAGGGGAGGGAAATGTCTTCTGGATACTCATGATTCCCTATGGAGACCTATTCCCATAGAAAATAATGGAGAATTTATCCATGGGTATCTGGGGCTCTGGGGGCCCTGTTTTTTGAGGTAGAGGCACCAAATTTTCTGTATAGTATCTGGTGGCACTCCCCAAAATACTCCCTAAGTTTCAAAAAAATTGGACCAGGGGGTCCAATTCTATGAGCCCCCAAAGAAGGTGCCCCTATCCTTCATTATTTCCTATGGAAGGAAGGCATTTAAAACATGTACGGTCCCTTGAAATGTAATGGCCAGAACTTCCTTTGGAGTTCAATAATGCTTGTCACGACCTTGCTCCTGGCTCCACCCCAATGTCTCCTGGCTCCACCCCAATGTCTCCTGGGTCCACCCCCAAAGTCTCCTGGGTCCACCCCCAAAGTCTCCTGGCTCCACCCCCAAAGTCCCCAGATATTTCTTGAATTGGACTTGGCAACCCTATATCACAGTCTATACATGATTATTTTGTGACTATTCTGCCCTATGTGCTTTTGTTATATCATGACCGACAGAAGGCCCCAAATTGACTAGCCCCTCCTCTGCAGTTCTCAGAGGAGCCCATCAGGAACTCATTTGCATATTACGCCACACTCCCTGACATCATCATTGTTGCACGGAGGGCTTTTTTTGTAGGGAAAAAATGGAGATCTGGGCCCTGCCTGGCTTGCTGGCCTTTTGTAGGGCCTGCAATATGGAGCTGTTCCGCCCGGTCTTTGGATGAGGCAGCGGGCATCTATTTATCGATCGGTTGGCCTCCCCCCGCCACTGCTCTGCTGCTCGACTGCACTACTGTGCTGCGATGCTGTACTGCGGTACTATTTTGCGCTATGCCACCTTGCGGTAGCGTCCTCTTGCTGAACCATCTCGCTGCACTGCGATGAATGCTGTAATTGGCTTTATTGCGATTTTATTTCTGTCTGCTGCGCTCCGCTCTGAGCCCCCAATGAGGGAATAATAACGAATAATAAGCCTGGGAGGAACTCATTTGCATACTAGGCCACATCCCTGATGCCGAGCCAGCTGGTACGGCTTTCCTGCTCGAAAAAAGCCCTGGTCCCCACCCTTCTCTCTGCTCCCCACAGGGCCATAGCCAGGATTTTACAAGTCGGGGGGCTCTTTTAAAAGTCAGGGGGCACTGTTTTCCATCCACTGCGGGGCTTGCCACTTCTCAGAAGCTTTCTGGGGTAGGGGCAAAAGCCGGAAGCTCTGAATGTGGCCAAATTGAGGCAGTTAACCCTAAAACTTTGCAGTGAAGAAGGGGCTGCACCTTGTGTGCTATCAGAGGGGGTTTTCTTAAACCTTCCTCTTTCCCACTCTGGCACTTTGCAGTCAGGGGCTATATCGGTTCCCCCCGCCCCCAGCCCATTCCACATGGCTTCCTCCTCCCTCCTCTCCACCTGTTAATTTTCCTGCCTCAATGCACTGTGTCCTGCTCAGCTTTCTTGGCTCTGGTTGTCACTGAGGACACTGTGCTGACTCAGCCATGGCAAAATGAAAAGGGAGGGAAGCAGACTGCGCCCCGGAGGCCTCTTGGAAGTCAGGGGGCAGTGCCCCCACAGGCCCCCCCTGTTAGGGTTGCCAAGTCCAATTTAAGAAATATCTGGGGACTTTGGGGGTGGAGCCAGGAGAATTAGGGGTGGAGCCAAGACCAGGGCTGTGACAAGCATAATTGAACTCCAAAGGGAGTTCTGGCCATCACATTTAAAGGGACGCACACCTTTTCAATGCCTTCCTTCCATAGGAAATAATGGATAGGGGCACCTTCTTTTGGGGCTCATAGAATTGGACCCCCTGGTCCAATCTTTTTGAAACTTGGGGGGTATTTTGGGGAGAGGCACTAGATGCAATACTGAAAATTTGGTGCATCTACCTCAAAAAACAGCCCCCCCAGAGCCCCAGATACCTGCGGATCAATTATCCATTATTTTCTATGGGAATAAATCTCCATAGGGAATAATAGAGTTCCCGGCAGACATTTCCCTCCCCTCCCCCCGCTTTCCAACGACCCTGAAACAGGGGGAGGGTCTCCAAACCGGGGGATCCCCTGCCCCCACCTTAGGGTTGCCAAGTCCAATCCCAGAAATATCTGGGGGCTTTGCGGATGGAGCCAGGAGACATGGGGGCGGAGCCAGGAGACACTGGGGTGGAGCTAGGGGGGAGGGGGGGGAAACGGCGCCGGGGAGCGTGGCGAGCCGCCCCGTCTTGGAGCGGGCGACACCGCTGCGCCGCTGCCGCCTCTTCTCAGCTCGCCGTGGCTGCTCGTCCGAGATGGGCTCAGCCTGAGCCCATCTCGGAGGAACAGCCACGGCGAACGGAGAAGAGGCGGCAGCGGCGCAGCGGCCTCGCCCGCTCCGCTGTAGAATCGGAGGGGGAGTGGAGGCGGGCCGGGGGCATGGCGAGCCGCGAGTCCGGGTCCTAGAAGGGCCCGGATTCGCGGCTCGCCATGCTCCTGGCCTGCCTCGCCCTCCCCTGCGCTGCTGCCGCCTCTTGGCTGCTCCTCCGAGATGGGCTCAGCCCGGGCCCCTCTCGGAGGAGCAGCTGCGGTGGGCAGGGAGGGAGCAGCAGCGGCGCAGCGGCCTCGCCCGCTCTGGGATGGGGCGGCTCGCCATGCTCCTCGGCGCCATTTCCACCCCCTCCCCCCGCTTCCGTTTTTTTGGGGAGCGGGGGAAGAGGGTGGAAATCCTAGGGTCCCCCGCCAGGGCGGGAGGGTTGGGAAGCCTACCCCACCTGGGGATTGGCAACCCTACCCCCTGTGGCTACAGGCCTGGCTCCCCACCATGCTTCCTTGGAGCACTGCCAGGGACGGAGGGGGCCTTTCACTGGGGAAAAGTTCCATCTGGTTCCTGTCCTGAGAGAAGTCTCCAGTGGCCAAGAAAAAGCGGAATCACTAGGCGGCTGTGGTGTAGGGTTGCCAATCCCCAGGTGGGGGCAGGGGATCCCCCAGTTTGGAGGCCCTCCCCCCGCTTCAGGGTCATCAGAAAGCGGGGGGAGGGGAGGGAAATGTCTGCTGGGAACTCTATTATTCCCTAGGGAGATTTATTCCCATAGAAAATCATGGAGAATTGATCTGTGGGTATCCGGGGCTCTGGGGGGCCCTGTGTTTTGGGGTAGAGGCACCAAATTTTCAGTATAGCATCTAATGCCTCTCCCCAAAATAACCCCGAAGTTTCAAAAAGATTGGACCAGGGGGTCCAATTCTATGAGCCCCAAAAGAAGGTGCCCCTATCCTTCATTTTTTCCTATGGAAGGAATTGAAAAAGTGTGCCGTCCCTTTAAATGTGATGGCCAGAACTCCCTTTGGAGTTCCATGATGCTTGTCACAGCCTTGATCTTGGCTCCACCCCTAATGTCTCCCGGCTCCAGCCCCAAAGTCCCCAGATATTTCTTGAATTGGACTTGGCAACCCTACTGTGGTGCCCTGGGAATTGTGGCACCAACGATAACGGGGTAGGCCAACACTGTCGAGGCCTCTAAGCTCCACTTTCTCCGGGGCTCATTCAACGCCCCAGTCTGTCTCTGAACATACAGACAGCGCAGATTCTTCTCCCAGACCGCCACCACTTGGTAGGCCCAGGAGTGGGATTCTAACAGGAGCTCCTTTGCATATTAGGCCACACACCCCTGATGTAGCCAATCCTCCAAAAGCTTGGAATTCTAGCAGGGGCTCCTTTGCATATTAGGCCACACCCCCTGATGTAGCCAATCCTCCTGGAGCTTACAAGGCTCTTTTTTGTAAGCTCTTTGAGGATTGGCTACATTGGGGGGGTGTGGCCTAATACCCGAAGGAGCTTCTGTTAGAATCCCGCCCCCCCCCAGCGTAGGCCCAATCAGAAAGACGACGTCCTTGCCATCCCACCTGGTAGGTGAGCTCCTTGATGCGCCGCTCGCACTTGCGCATCCCCTTGACGCTCTCGGCGCTGTGCTTCTGCTCCAGCTCCAGCTCGTTCTCCAGCTCTCGCACCCGGGTCTCCAGCTTCTGGAGCTGCTTCTTGCCGCCCTTGAGGGCCAGCTGCTCGGCCTCGTCCAGCCGCAGCTGCAGGTCCTTGATGGTCTGCTCCATGTTCTTCTTCATCCGCTCCAGGTGGGCGCTGGTGTCCTGCTCCTTCTTCAGCTCCTCCGCCATCATGGCTGCCTGGCAGTTTGAAGGGAGGAGGAGGAGAATCAGTACTCCGGTTTCTGAGGCAGGGGGACGGTTTCCCTCAAAGCCATTTCAACTCTGACAGAATCCTCAAATCCCAGAGCTGGAAGGGACCACGGAGGCCCTCTAGTCAGCCCCGTAGCCAGAAATTTTGGGGTGGGGGGGCCCAGGGCATAACATTTTGGGTGGGTGGGGGGCCTGGAGGCTTGGCTGCTTCTTCCAGCGGCCAGGCCCCAGCTCGCTCACGCTTACGCTCTTGGGGGTGGGAAGAGCCTGGGGAGAGCAGCAGTGGTGAAAACGGGGCTGCGGGGAGAGCGGGGGAGGCAGGGAAGAGCCTGGGGAGGGCAGTGGCGAAAATGGGGTTGTGGGGAGAGCGAGAGAAGCAGAGAAGAGCCCGGGGAGAGGGCAGCGGTGAAAACAGGGCCGCGAGGAGAGTGGGGAGGAAAGAACGGGGTGGGAAGAGCCCAGGGAGACCAGTGGAGCGAAAATGGGGGGAAGAGCGGCAGGGAAAGGAGGGGTCTTTACCTTTTAAAATGGTTTTTAAAATGTGTTTTTTTATGGTGTCTGTTTTTACTCTGTGATCTGCCTGAGTGGTCCTGATGAGGGCAGAAAGGCAGGGTAGAAACTGGGCACATAAATCAACCAATCTCCTTTTCACTCACGTCGGTGATGGCTTTCTTGGCCTTCTCCTCAGCGTTCCTGCACTCTTGAACGGCCTCCTCCACCTCAGACTGAAGCTGGCACAGGTCGCTCTCCATCTTCCTCTTCTGGTTGATGAGGCTGGTGTTCTGTAACGCAAGAGACCTGCTGGATTAGACCAATAGTCTATCGAGTCCAGCCTCCTGTTTTGCACAACAGCCAACCAGTTATTCTGGAAGGCCAACGACTGGGCATAGATGTCACTTCCTCCTTTTTTTTTTTCAGATGTCCCTTTCCTGATGTCACTTCCTGGCCCTGAATCAGAGGTTCACGTCCTCGTGGAGGTTCCTCGAGTCAGTACAGCTAGGAGCCAGTGACAGACTTCTCCAGGAATCTGTCTAAATCAGAACCTGGTTAGAAGTGACGAGAGAAGGGCCCTTTTCACCTGGGAATGGAGGAGTTGGACCCTTTCGCTGGCCTCGATCAGTTCCTGCTCGGCCAACTTCCGAGCTCGCTCGGTCTGCTCCACCACGCTGCGGAGCTCTTCCAGCTCAGCCTGCAGCAGGGAGTTCCGCCTTTCCACGATGGCGATGTTCTCCTTCAGGTCCTCATTGGCTCTCAGGGCGTCGTCCAATTGGATCTGGTTGTCCTGAACGATCGAAAACGGTCAACGGTCAGGATTCGAATTGTAGAGGGGACAAGGGTGAACATCCCTTTTAGTCCTGAATCTCTGCTTTTGGATCACTGGTCAGATCTCTCGATGCTGAAATCCAAGAGAGATTTTATTTCCCAGCTACCAGCAGCTGCCAGACAGACCATTGCCTCCCGCTGGAAAGATTCAGCTGAGCTTGCACTCGAGACCCGGTATGTTAGAATTTGGGAAACTTTTGTGATGTCTCAAATTACTTAAAATGTATTCTTTTTAGGAGACTCATTATTATTGACAACCAACTATATGCAATACTATTGGGATCCAGTTATTGTTTCTCTTAAATCCAACAATGTTCTACCAAATCGATCGGATTATAATATATGGTTGTTTACACAAATGCGTTTAGTCTATCCCTTATCACAGGGGTGGCCAATGGTAGCTCTACCACTCCCATCAGCCCCAGCCGTTGGCCATGCTGGCTGGGGCTGATGGGAGTTGTAGGCAAAAAAAGATCTGGAGAGCAACCGTTGGCCACCCCTGATCTGGAATACTAACACCCCCCCCCCCCCCCCCAGTTTACATTGGCCATGCTGACTGAGGCTGATGGGAGTTGTAGGCAAAAAACATCTGGAGAGCTACCGTTGGCCACCCCTGCCTTATCAGTATTTTAAACCCTGATATTAGACAGGATCATTAGCTTTTCATAAACTATTCAGGGATCCTAAAATGTAAATTTGATAAAGATGGAGTCATCATTATACTCAGGGGTGGAATTCTAGCAGGAGCCCCTTTGCATATTAGGCCACACACCCCTGATGTAGCTAATCCTCCAAAAACTTACAAGATTCTTTTTCGTAAGCTCTTGGAGGATTGGCTACATCAGGGGCGTGTGGTCCAATATGCAAAGGAGCTCCTGCTAGAATGCCACCCCCGATTATACTAACTTCCTTTGTAACTTTGTTTGAATGTTGGTTTAGGGATACATATGTTGATCTCACACACTAATGGTTGGAATGAAACCCCCTATGTTTGTTATCTCAGTTAAGTTCTAAGAATTCAATAAAATTTCAAGTCAAGTGTATAGCGCAGAGCTATGTGGACAAGGGCTTTTCGGCCTACTTTTCAGAGGCAGGCATCAACTAGAAGAAGAAGAAGAAGATATTGGATTTATATCCCGCCCTCCACTCCGAAGAGTCTCAGAGCGGCTCACAGTCTCCTTTCCCTTCCTCCCCCCCCACCACAACAGACACCCTGTGAGGTAGATGAAGATATTGGATTTATATCCCGCCCTCCACTCCGAAGAGTCTCAGAGCGGCTCACAATCTCCTTTCCCTTCCTCCCCCACAACAGACACCCTGTGAGGTAGATGAAGATGTTGGATTTATATCCCGCCCTCCACTCCGAAGAGTCTCAGAGCGGCTCACAATCTCCTTTCCCTTCCTCCCCCACAACAGACACCCTGTGAGGTAGATGAAGATATTGGATTTATATCCCGCCCTCCACTCCGAAGAGTCTCAGAGCGGCTCACAATCTCCTTTACCTTCCTCCCCCACAACAGACACCCTGTGAGGTAGATGAAGATGTTGGATTTATATCCCGCCCTCCACTCCGAAGAGTCTCAGAACGGCTCACAATCTCCTTTCCCTTCCTCCCCCACAACAGACACCCTGTGAGGTAGATGAAGATATTGGATTTATATCCCGCCCTCCACTCCGAAGAGTCTCAGAGCGGCTCACAATCTCCTTTCCCTTCCTCCCCCACAACAGACACCCTGTGAGGTAGATGAAGATATTGGATTTATATCCCGCCCTCCACTCCGAAGAGTCTCAGAGCGGCTCACAATCTCCTTTACCTTCCTCCCCCACAACAGACACCCTGTGAGGTAGATGAAGATATTGGATTTATATCCCGCCCTCCACTCCGAAGAGTCTCAGAGCGGCTCACAATCTCCTTTACCTTCCTCCCCCACAACAGACACCCTGTGAGGTAGATGAAGATATTGGATTTATATCCCGCCCTCCACTCCGAAGAGTCTCAGAGCGGCTCACAATCTCCTTTACCTTCCTCCCCCACAACAGACACCCTGTGAGGTAGATGAAGATATTGGATTTATATCCCGCCCTCCACTCCGAAGAGTCTCAGAGCGGCTCACAATCTCTTTTCCCTTCCTCCCCCACAACAGACACCCTGTGAGGTAGATGAAGATATTGGATTTATATCCCGCCCTCCACTCCGAAGAGTCTCAGAGCGGCTCACAATCTCCTTTCCCTTCCTCCCCCACAACAGACACCCTGTGAGGTGGGTTGGGCTGGAGAGGGCTCTCACAGCAGCTGCCCTTTCAAGGACAACCTCTGCCAGAGCTACGGCTGACCCAAGACCATTCCAGCAGCTGCAAGGGGAGGAGTGGGGAATCAAACCTGGTTCTCCCAAATAAGAGTCCGCACACTTCACCACTACACCAAACTGGCTCTCCTATCCCACAGCCCCCTCATCAGAATGGCTGCGTGAACCTGGTTAGGCCAAGGCCTGGAGCTGCCTTACTTTGAGCTGCGCCTGGGCAATCTTGAGGTGTTTCTGGACCTCGGCCGCCACCCGGTTCGCTTGGCTGAGCTGGATCTCCATCTCATTGAGGTCGCCTTCCATCTTCTTCTTGACCCTCAGGGCCTCGTTGCGGCTGCGGGTCTCGGCGTCCAGGGAAGCCTGAAGGGACTCCACAACCCGCAAGTGGTTCCGCTTGGCCTGCTCCATCTCCTCGTCCTTCTCGGCCAGCTTGCGCTCGATGTCGGCCTTGATCTGGCTGTACTCCAGCTGGGCGCGGAGGATCTTGCCTTCCTCGTGCTCCAGAGAGGCCTGCGGAGTTCAGACGCGAGGGAGAGAGTGACAAACGGGGGAGCAAATGGAGGAGAAAGCGGAAGGAAGGAAATCAAGAGGGGGACAACCCGGGATCTTCCTCATCTCTGTTTTTGTCAGCTGATGCTGCTACCATGAGGGACCCTTGTGCTTTTACCAGGCAAGAAATGAAGAGTTTCAAGAGCTTGTCTGTTGCCTCTCTGATGGCTTGCTAAAGACAGACAACCTCCGTTAAAGAAAGAATCAACCCTACTTCCGCAGTTCTTTCAAGTGATGGGCAGGAGGGAAAAGGACATACAAAACAGGAAACAGCTTCATGGCATCTCAAGCACCCAGAATATAGAGCATCGCTGCCCCAGACAGAGAGTTCCAACAATAAGCTGCGGCTAAGAGCCACCGATGGACCTCTGCTCTATATGCTTATCCCACCCCCTCTTGAAGCTGTCTATGCTTGTGGCCACCACCACCTCCCGTGGCAGTGAATTCCATGCACTAATCACCCTTTGGGTGAAGAAGGACTTCCTTTTATCCGTTCTAACCCGACTGCTCAGCAATTTCATCGGGTGCCCACGAGTTCTTCACCGAACACGGTGTCTAAGGGAGTCTGGATGTGGGGACCTGTCCGTCGCTTACCTCTGCCTCTTCCAGAGCAGCCTGCAGCTCCATCTTCTCCGCATCCAGCTGCTTCCGCACCTTCTCCAGTTCATGCATGCTCTTCCCTCCTTCGCTCAACTGTTCGGTGAGATCAGAGATCTCCTCTGTGTGGAGGGAGGAGGCCGGAGGCTTGACTCAAGCTCGGCCCGGAAGGATATGTGCCCCTGCCCCGGCAAGCGGGGTTAGGGACCCCGGAGGGTTTAGGAGAGGGGTGCTGTGTCCTGTTTTCCTTCTTCTGACCAACCTTGCAAGTTCTTGTTTTCCCTTCTCAAGGTCTCCAGATGTTCCAGAGCCTCCTCATAGGCGTTCTTCAGCTTGAAGAGCTCGGTGCTCAGAGCGCGGGACTCCTTCTGAGAGGCCTCAAGCTCCAGCTGGGACTCTTCAAACTTTTGCTTCCATTCGGCGAGGACCTGAAGGGTGTGGAGGGAACAAAATAGTACAGGTGGTGGCCAAACTGTGGCTCAGGAGCCACACGGGGCTTTTCCACACATATTGTGTGGCTCTCGAAGCCCCCGCTGCCCCATCAACCATCCTGGAGAAGGCATTTGTCTCTGTAAATCACTTCTCCAAGCCGAACCAGCTGGTGGCTTGGAGGAATGCATTTAAAGTTAAAGTTGCTTTTCTCCCCACCTTCCCCACCTTCCTTCCATCCATTTTCCTTCCTGTCCGGTCCTGTGGCTCTCAAACATCTGACATATCTCCCTTCTCAAGGTCTCCAGATGTTCTCCCTTCTCAAGGTCTCCAGATGTTCTCCCTTCTCAAGGTCTCCAGGTGTTCCAGAGCCTCCTCGTAGGCGTTCTTCAGCTTGAAGAGCTCGGTGCTCAGAGCGTGGGACTCCTTCTGCAAGGCCTCGAGCTCCATATCAGGGGCACATATCATGTCTTGTGGCTCTCAAACGTTTGACGTGCCATGCTCTTTTTTTGGTAGAAAAGGCCCCAGCAGGAACTCATTTGCATATTAGGTCACACCCCCTTACACCAAGCTAGCTGGAACTGTGTTCCTGCCCAAAAAAAGCCCTGCAGACGTGTAGTCTATGAGGCTCTCACATTAAACAAGTTTGGCCACCCCTGGTACAGAAGAAACTGAACTGGATAATCTTTCCTTTCTCTGGACTCTGCTGCTGGCCCTTCTTTTTGGACTTTGCCTCCCTATTTCTTCCTTCCACCGAGTCCCTCATAGACTTGCCGATTCCCAGGTCCCAGCAGGGGATCCCCCTGTTTGCCAGGCTCCTTCCCGCCCCCAGTCAGAAGGCCAGTGCGGGAAGCTCCGCCCCAACAGCCACCGTGTGCCTTTCCACCTCAGAAGGCTTAAAAGACGCTTGGAAAAGGCTTGCTTTTTGAAAGGTGTGCCTTTAAATCTTCAGAGCCAGGCTGAATGGGAGCGGGGCGAGCCTGCATAACAACGTGGCTGTTGTGAGAAAGGAAAAGGAAGCAGCCCGGTTCCTCCGTTTGTTTCACCCGCCCCTTCAGAAGTCGTCTGCACAGAAAAATAGAGAGAACTTCTGGTTTCCCTGCGGTGGTCTGAAGAACTTGGTTGAGTATACATCATTCAACAACTCCCGTGGTGAGTAAATTGCCCCAGTGAGACCACAAAGTGAGTGCTTCCAAATTGTGTTTATTTTGGCTGCTGTGTGCGTGTGTGTGAGAGAGAGAGGGAGGGAGAGAAAGACTGAAAGAGAGAATGGAAGTGGAAGTGGACGTGCTGGGGGCTGAGGAAATGAAGACTGTGTTCAGGGCAACTGCACTGCTGTATTTTTATATATTTTAAGGAATAGGAACGTCTCCTGGCTCCATCCCCAAAGTCCCCAGGTATTTTCTGAGTTAGACTCACTTTATCAAAGTTTCTCTGCTTCTTGTCCAGGGCAGCCGCAGCCGCATTCGAGCGCTCCACGTCCACCATGAGGTCTTCGATCTCGTTCTGCAGACGGTGCTTGGTCTTTTCCAGCGAGGAGCACTTGGCATTCACAGCTTCCACGGCCTCCTCGGCCTCCTGTAGCCGCTGCGCCAGCTTCTTCCTGTCACACAAGGGAGGCCCCCGGGGGGTCAAATATCACAGAAGCAGACCTCACCCATCCCCAGTCTATGGGGAAACCACCTTCCTATTGCTCCTTGGATAAAAGACAGGAAGGGGCTAGCAGTGATGACATCATTAAATACCAATGACATCATCAGATGGCCTCAGAAAGCTAACTTTCCCTCTGACCGGCTGGCCGGGGAGAGGGGGGGTGGTTACCATATGCTGTCAGCGTGGGGCTGTGGGATTGGTGTGCCCCATACCCCCGCTCTTCCCTACAGAGAAGCCACTGCCCCGCACAACAGGGAAACCTTTCCCCAGCTCGCTTTTCCTACCCACCTACCTGAATGTCTTTTTAGTGGGGATTTCTCCTCCAACCAACAAGCTTTTTGCTCGTCTTATACACTGCCAGTTTAAAATATAACCCGAGCCAAAAGCTTCGCCGTTAGAGGAAACAAAACACCTGGGAGGCGTGATGTCCATGGGAGAAGGGGCTCGGAGGGTGGGGGTAGGAGGGTCAACCAGGAATGTAGGAATGCAAGAGCCAGGCAGGCAAGGGTGTAGATGAAAGAAAATAACAGGGAGGGGGTTCAAGACTTAAACCTGCAAAGACCCAAGACCTGGATTTCAGTACTCAGAGGCACTCAGCACTGGATAAAGAAGGGAATTGCGAAAAGCAGGGGTGGAATTCTAGCAGGAGCTCCTTTGCATATTAGGCCACACCCTCCAGATGTAGCCAATCCTCCAAGAGCTTGGGATTCTAGCAGGGGCTCCTTGGCATATTAGGCCACACACCCCTGATGTAGCCAATCCTCCAAGAGCTTGGAATTCTAGCAGGGGCTCCTTTGCATATTAGGCCACACACCCCTGATGTAGCCAATCCTCCAAGAGCTTGGAATTCTAGCAGGGGCTTCTTTGCATATTAGGCCACACACCCCTGATGTAGCCAATCCTCCAAAAGCTTGGAATTCTAGCAGGGGCTCCTTTGCATATTAGGCCACACACCCCTGATGTAGCCAATCCTCCAAGAGCTTGGAATTCTAGCAGGGGCTTCTTTGCATATTAGGCCACACACCCCTGATGTAGCCATTCCTCCAAGAGCTTGGGATTCTAGCAGGGGCTCCTTTGCATATTAGGCCACACACCCCTGAAGCAGCCAATCTTCCAAGAGCTTGGAATTCTAGCAGGGTCTCCTTTGCATATTAGGCCACGCCCCCCTGATGTAGCCAGTCCTCCAAGAGCTTGGGATTCTAGCAGGAGCTTCTTTGCATATTAGGCCACACACCCCTGATGTAGCCAATCCTCCAAGAGCTTACAAGGCTCTTTTTTGTAAGCTCTTGGAGGACTGGCTACATCAGGGGGGTGCGGCCTAATATGCAAAGCAGCTCCTGCTAGAATTCCGCCCCTGGTGAGAAGTCAAGTAACTATTCTAAGAGATGCCCAAACTTTAGATAGAAGAAGAAGAGGAGGAAATTGGATTTCTACTCCACCCTTCCCTCGGAGTCTCAGAGCGGCTTACAATCTCCTTTCCCTCCCCCTTCCCACAACAGGTGAGGATGAGAGAGCTCTTTTGAGAACCACTTTAGAGACAACAGTGCTTTCAAGAACTGTGCCTGACCCCAGGTCACAACAGCAGGGGCATGTGGAGGAGGGGGGAATCAAACTCGGTCCTCCCAGATTAGAGTCAGCGCTCCTAACCACTACACCAGACAGACCAGAGGAGGTTGTGTGGCAAATTCTGCTTTGTCCAGGTAGGCCTGGGAGAATGTGACTTTCACCTATCCTTGCCTCAACCTGTCCACCCTTGCCTCAGTCTTCAGGCTCCAAATTGAGGCCGGGCCTCAACATTCTGGTGACAAAAACCAGGTCTGAGAATACAAGAATTCTGTCAGGAATGTGAAAAGTTGGGGTTCAGGTAATTTTCGTCTCAAAACTCCCTCACATACATACTTGGCCTCCTCTAATTCCTCGGTCCTCTGAATGGCATCCGTCTCGTACTTGGTCCTCCACTGAGCCACCTCAGTGTTGGCCTTGGAGAGCGAGCGTTGGAGTTCTGCTTTAGCCTCCGTCTCCTCCTCGTACTGTTCCCTCAACAGGTCACAGTCGTGGCGGGCCGACTGGAGGGCATGCGCCAGAGCATTCTTGGCCTGCATGAAAGAGAGCAATATGTAAAACTCCGCACCTTTCTTTCAGCTGAAGTGTTCAAGACCTCTACTCTCCCAGTCCTCTGGTCAAGACCCACAGATCCCAACTGACTCTCTTACCTTGGCCTCCTCTTCTAGCTGCCTCTTTAAATCCTCCATTTGCTGGGTGTAGGACTGTTTTCCTCGAGTGAGCTGAGAAATGAGAGCCTCTTTTTCTTCTAGCTGACGGGCCAGTTCTCCTGAGGGGCAGGGATTAAGAAAAAGGCTTGTTTATTTTATTTTATCAGATTTATATCCCACCCTCCCCTAATGGGCTCAGGGCGGCTAACAACAGTTAAAAACCACAGAGAATACTAAAAAACAATATACAATAAAATCAATTCTACACATTTTAACCATAAAATGCATGTTGGTGTTCCTAAATATCTGTATTTGTCCACTGGGACTGTCAGTGCTGTGGGACATTTGCCACCTCCACTTAACTATTGAAGGCAAACTTAAATAGTTCGGTCTTACAGGCCCGGCGGAACTGTGGCAGGTCCCGCAGGGCCCTGATGTTTTTGGGGAGGGCATTCCACAGCGCGGGGGCTATTGTTTAGTTCTGTAAATGGAGGGTTACAAGGAGGGCTTTCCCCATGGAGGAACGCAGCGGAACCGAGTTCCAGAACCTCTATGTGGAAACAAAATTATTTAAAATTTCATGAGGGGCACCCATGTGTTTCTCCTTCGTTTCCCTCTTGGGAGTTCCGGCACTTCTTTTTCCAGAAAAATAGCCCTGTTTACAAGCAATGCTCCCTCTAAGCTGTGAAGTCTTGACAGCATGAGCTGCTGCATAAATTAGTTTGCCCTGCGGCCATTTTTCCTGAGGTAAGACAAAAACGTGCGAGCCAGAGGCTAAAAAACTGCGACCTAGCTCACGCTAACTCAGCTTAGAGGAAACGCCGGTTACATGCTCCCTTGCAAAGAAACAAGTTGAACAGGAAGTGAGGTCAAGAGAGGGGAGGTACCATTTTCTGTCTGGAGCTTGGCCCGCTGGGTGTTGGTGTCGTTGAGGGTCCGTTGGGACTCCTCAAACTTGGTTCGGTAATCTGCAGACTGGTCCTCCATGGTGCGGCACATCTTCTCCAAATTCACCTGTGAAGAGAAGGCAGGATGGAATTGAGGTAGCCACAGAAGACCGGATCCACCTCTAGAGGGCAGCGCCACGGAAGGTTGTTGGGACCCTGAGGAAGCAGCAGGGCACTCAGTAAACAGGTCTAAGAAAGCTGGAGGAAAAGGAAAGGTCCCCCTGTGCAAGCACCAGTCGTTTTCGACTCTGGGGTGACGTTGCTTTCACAACGTTTTCACGGCAGACCTTTTTACGGGGTGGTTTGCCATTGCCTTCCCCAGTCTTCTACACTTTCCCCCCAGCAAGCTGGGGACTCATTTGACCGACCTCAGAAGGATGGAAGGTTGAGTCAACCTTGGGCCGGCTACCTGAATCCAGCTTCCGCTGGAATCGAACTCAGGTCGTGATCAGAGAGTTCAGACCCACAGTACTTCAGTACTGCTGCTTTACCACTCTGCACCTTTGGGCCGCTCTAAGAAAGCTGGAGAAAAACCTCTAAATAAGCACTGGAAGGCTTTGGAATCCTTTAAGCCAGGGGTTCCTAGCATGGGGCCTGGGAGCACCATGGCGCCATTGGCACCTTCCCTGGTGTCCACTAATTGTTAGAAAGTGGGCAAGTCCAGCCAGGCTTCTGATTGGTTGCCGGAGATATGATTGGTTGTGCAGATTTTAAAAGACGTGTTGCTTTGGCAGCAGCCGCCAGCACTGCGCGAGAATCTCCAATGTGTGACTGAAGGTCAACTGCGGCAGGCATTGAGTGGCTGGCTCCGCCTCCTGGGGCAGCCATTTTGAGGTAGCCATTCGGTGGCTGCATCCACCATGCTGTGTCAGAATTCCAATAAAAGAGGTGCAGAATATGCATTCAGGCCCTACGGATGAAACGGCATTTGCCTCACAGTGGGCTGATCAAAGAGTGATGGAGATTGATATGTAAACTCTAGGGCTGCCAAGTTCCTGAGCTGGGCGAGGTTTCCCCCTCTCGGAAGGTTCCTCCCCCAACATCGCTGGCATGATGGCATCGCTCGCAGTGATGTCATCGCACCAGCGACACCATGTGCCAACCGCTCTAGGAGCTTTCAGGAAAACTCTATGGTTTCCCCCCAGACACTCTAGCAATTTGGGAGGGAAAACTCGATGGGACCTATTGTACAATAGAGTTTTCCCTCCCAAATTGCTAGAGTGTCTGGGAAAGCCATCGAGTTCTCCCGGAAGCTCCTAGAATGGCCAGCACGTGACGTCGCCAGAGCAATGACGTCGCTTGTGAGTGATGTCATCGCGCCGCACATGGAAAACAGTCCCCCGCCGCAGGCTGTGGGGGACTTGGCAACGCTAATACTAGATCAAGGGACCGATGAATGGTCTCCAGTCTTGGGATTCCCCAAAATTCCCAACCCAGTCCTGGAGAGATTTCTCAGGGGGCGTCTCAGCTCAGCTTGGCCTCTCCAAAATTTTCACCTGACACCTCCCCATTCAAGCCTCCCTCGACATGGGGGAGCTCTACTGAAGCCATGCAGGTTTCAAGCGCCTGCTGAGCCATTGAATGCTCGACCCTGCCCCCTTCAGCCTGGCTGGGTCCTTTCCCCTCCACCGGTGCGGCACCTTGGCTTTCAGCAGCTGCTCCGCGTTGGAGCTGACGTCGTCCACCTCCAGCTTCAGCTCGCTCTTCTCCTTCTCCAGCTTCTGCTTCACCCGCTGCAGGTTGTCGATCTGCTCGCCCAGCTCCGCCACCGAGTCGGCGTGCTTCTTGCGCAGGGCCGCCGCCGTGGCCTCGTGGTGGAGCGTGGCTTCCTCCAGGTCGCGCCGCATCTTCTGGAACTCGGCTTCCCGCTTCTTGTTCATCTCGATCTGCACCGTCGTGGCGCCCCCCGCCTCCTCCAGCCGCTCGCTGATCTCCTCCAGCTCCCGGGAGAGGTCGGAACGCTGCTTCTCCACCTTGGCCCGGGCCGTGCGCTCGGATTCCAGCTCTTCTTCCAGCTCCTCGATTCTGGCCTGCTCAGCGCAAGAAGAAAGACACCCAACCTGTTAATTTTCCCAGACGCAGATTGCGGAGATACGTAGTTTAAGAGGAGAAGGGCTCAGGGACGGATGGTGTAGAGCAGGGGTGGCCAAACTGTGTCTCGGGAGCCACGTGTGGCTTTCACACATATTTCTGTGTGGCTCTCAAAGCCTCCACCACCCAATCAGCTGGATTGGAGAAGTAGGGTTGCCAATCCCCAGGTGGGGGCAGGGGATCCCCCGGTTAGGAGGCCCTCCCCCCGCTTCAGGGTCGTCAGAAAACGGGGGGAGGGGAGGGAAATGTCCGCTGGGAACTCTGTTATTCCCTATGGAGATTTATTCTCATAGAAAACAATGGAGAATTGATCCATGGGTATCTGGGGCTCTGTGGGGGCTGTTTTTTGAGGTAGAGGCACCAAATTTTCAGTACGGCATCTAGTACCTCTCCCCAAAATATCCCCCAAGTTTCAAAACGATTGGACCAGGGGGTACAATTCTATGAGCCCCAAAAGAAGGTACCCCTATCCTTCATTATTTCCTATGGAAGGAAGACATTTAAAAAGGTGTGCTGTCCCTTTAAATGTGATGGCCAGAACTCCCTTAGAGTTCAATTATGCTTCTCACACCCTTGTTCCTGGCTCTACCCCCAATGTCTCCTAGCTCCACCCCCAAAGTCTCCTAGCTCCACCCCCCAAAGTCTCCTGGCTCCACCCCCAAAGTCCCCAGATATTTCTTGAATTGGACTTGGCAACCCTATGGAGAAGGCATTTCACAAGGTGGACCTAGAAGGGCATGTTTCAGGCAGAGGTGTCCCAGAGGAGACAGCCCATCGCACCCACCTGCAGCTCCTTCAGTTTCTTCTGCAGCTGCAGCCCCAGGGCCTGCTCGTCTTCGATCTTGCTGCTCTGCTGGTTGATGTCAAACTCCTTCCTGCCAAGGGAATGTCAAGGAATAGGCGCCTTCCCCTTTCTCTCTGCCACGGTCAGAGAATGAGAAGCCAAACTCCCAGACCCTCACAGGCCTCACGTGACTCTTGATTCAAGAACACAGGGTGTCATGTGGCGCCTAGGAAACTCTGGATGGGTCCGCACACACCGTTGTTCCCTGTAAGCTGAGTTAGCGTGAGCTAGTTCGCAGATTTTTAGCCTCCTGCTCGCACCTTTTTGTCTTAGCTCAGGAAAAATGGCCCCAGACCATACTAATTGATGCAGTCGCTCACAACTTGAATGCCAGACGCTCACGAAGTAGAATTTTTGCTCACAAGACTCTGCAGCTTAGAGAGAATTAGGGTTGCCAATCCCCAGGTGGGGGCAGGGGATCCTCCAGTTTGGAGACCCTCCCCCCACTTCAGGGTCATCAGAAAGCAGGGGGAGGGGAGTGAAATGTCTGCTGGGAATTCTATTATTTCCTGTGGAGACCTGCGGGTATCTGGGGCTCAGGGGAGCTGTTTTTTGAGGTAGAGGCACCAAATTTTCCGTATTGCATCCAGTGCCCCTCCCCCAAATACCATCCAGGTTTCAAAAAGATTGGACCAGGGGGTCCAATTCTATGAGCCCCAAAAGAAGGTGCCCCTATCCTTCATTATTTCCTATGGTTGGAAGGCATTTTAAAAGGTGTGCGGTCCCTTTAAATGTGATGGCCAGAACTCCCTTTGGAGTTCAATTATGCTTGTCACACCCTTGCTTCTGGCTCCACCCCCAAAGTCTCCTGGCTCCACCCCCAAAGTCCCCAGATATTTCTTGAATTGGACTTGGCAACCCTAGAGGGAACATTGGCACCCACCCTTGTAAAATGGTCATGCACCCCCTCCCTGATTTCTTTCAGCAGCCTGATCACCTACAGTAGGCAGAAGGCGAGGGCAAGAAACCAAATCCCGCATTAAAAAAGGATCAGAAGCAGAAAGCCTTGGCTATCATGAAGGGACAAACCTCACCAGTCTTCACCTCCCTCCTCCTCATTTTAAATTGTAACATCCTTGGGGCAGTGACCTGATTTTTGTATTTTACCATTAATACCCACCAAGTGTTTTGAGAAAGTGGGTGGGGCCACGTGGGTCTTTTGCCCAGCAAGGCTTCTGATTGGCCACTGAAGATTTGATTGACGGTGCAGATTTTTTAAAAAAGTTATTATTTATTTATTACTTTAAATTTCTATCCCGCTTTCTCCGCAACTGGACTCAGGGCAGCTAACAACATTGATATTCACGAGTTAAAAACCAGTAAAAACCAATAAAACATAATTACACTGTTCGATTTTAAAAACATTTCGCGGTGCTGTTATCACTACAATATAGGCGAGGTCTTCTTTTCTGACGGTGATCGCCTAGTACTCTATACGATGTCAGGTGGCAGTTCTCTCCTGGCTAGATATCAAAGGCCTGTCGGAACAGTTCGGTCTTACAGGCCCTGCGGAAAGTGGAAAGACTCCACAGGGTTCTTATGGCCTCTGGGAGAGCATTCCACAATTCTGGTGCTGCCACCGAGAAGGCCCTAGGTCGCGTTGAACGCAACCTAGCCTCCTTTGGTCCAGGGATAGATTTTTTTTGTCCCTGAACACAGTGCTCTCTGGGGAACATGTGGAGAAAGAGAGGCCCCTGACCATAAAAGGGCTTTAAAGGTCAATACCAACACAAGTTGATTTGGCAGCAGCTGCCACCACCGCACAAGGATCTGCACTGCGTGGCTGGAGGTGAGCTGCAGAACCCATTTTGTGGCTGGCTCCACCTCCTGCAGCAGCCATTTTGTAACCACGAAGCTAGGTCAGAATTCCAAAAGGGGCTGCAGGTTCAAATAGGTTGGAGGCCCCCCCCTGATTTAAATGAACAAACAAGCATCTTCTGTCTGCCCCCTCCCCTTGCAGATTGCCTCAGCGGCCAAACTCGGGCACTTTGTCCCTTCGTTCGTCCTGAAGAAGATTGCAGATTTATACCCCGCCCTTCTCTCTGAATCAGAGACTCAGAGCGGCTTACAATCTCCTATATATTCTCCCCCCACAACAGACACCTTGTGAGGTAGGTGGAGCTGAGAGAGCTCTGACGGAAGCTGTCCTTTCAAGGACAGCTCTGCAAGAGCAATGGCTGACCCAAGGCCATCCCAGCAGGTGCAAATGGAGGAGTGGGGAATCAAACCCGGTTCTCCCAGGTAAGAGTCTGTGCACTTAACCACTAAACCAAACTGGCTCTCTACCTTCTCCCCACCCCCCAACAGAACCCTATGAGGTGGGTGGATTAGATACTGGATTTATATCCCGCCCTCCACTCTGAAGAGTCTCAGAGCGGCTCACAATCTCCTTTACCTTCCTCCCCTACAACAGACACCCTGTGAGGTGGGTGGGGCTGGAGAGGGCTCTCACAGCAGCTGCCCTTTCAAGGACAACCTCTGCCAGAGCTATGGCTGACCCAAGGCCATTCCAGCAGGTGCACGTGAAGGAGTGGGGAATCAAACTCGGTTCTCCCAGATAAGAGTCTGCACACCTAACCACTACACCAAACTGCGCTCCTCTGCCCCCACAACCCGCCTTTCTCAACTGGCACTAAGAAGAGGAGCCACCTACTTTTTCAGCTTGTCTTCCAGCTGCTGCTTATCATTCTCGAGGTCCATGATGTTCTCCTGAGCCAGCTTGAAGTCTCCTTCCAGCTTCCTCTTGACCCGTTCCAGGTCCATCCGGATCTTTCTTTCCTGTTCCAGGGATCCTTCCAACTGGGTCAGAACAGAATAACACTGAGTGTTACTCACAAACGCTTTCTCTTAAGCTGTGACTCTGCAGAACAGGCCTCCCAAGTAGAGTATTCAGGATGTCAAACAGATCGCTGGTAGACTTCATCCCTAACATGCAGAAGATGGTGGGGCCTACGGTTGCCAGCCTCCAGGTGGGGCCCGGAGAGCTCCCGATTTTACAACTGATCTCCAGCTTGGCAAAGATCAGCTCCCCTGGAGAAAACGGCCGCTTTGGAAGGTGGGCTGTATGGCATTGTCCCATGCTGACGCCCCTCCCCTCCCCAAACTCCTCCCTCTCCTGGCTCCACCCTCCAAGTCTCCAGGTATTTTTCAAGACATCCCCTGACATGGATGGCTCAGACTAAACTCATCTCATCAGATCTTAGAAGCTAAGCAGGGTCGGCCTTGGTCAATTCTTGGATGGGAGACCACCAAGGAGGTCCAGGGTCTCTACACAGAAGCAGGCAATTCCCATGCACCTCTGAATCTTTCTTGCCTTGAAAACCCCATGGGGTCACCATCGGTCAGCTGTGACTTGATAGCCCCTTCTACCACCAAATGGTAGGACTGGGAAAGACTAGCATGATGGCATCACTCGCAGCGATACCATGTGCCAACCGCTCTAGGAGCTTTCAGGAAAACTCCATGGTTTCCCCCAGACACTAGCAATTTGGGAGGGAAAACATCGATGGGACCTTTTGTACAATAGAGTTTTCCTTCCCAAATTGCTAGAGTGTCTGGGAAAGCCATCGAGTTCTCCCGGAACCTCCTAGAATGGCCAGCACGCGACGTCGCCAGAGCAATGATGTTGCTTGTGAGTGATGTCATCGCGCCGCACATGGAAAACAGCCCCCCGCCGGAGGCTGTGGGGGACTTGGCAATGCTAATACTAGATCAAGGGACCCATGAATGGTCTCCAGTCTTGGGATTCCCCAAAATTCCCAACCCAGTCCTGGAGAGATTTCTCAGTGGGCGTCTCAGCTCAGCTTGACTCGATAGCCCCTTCTACCACCAGATGGTAGGACTGGGAAAGACCCTTGTCTTTGCCCAAGATCTTGACTCAGGATAAAGCAGCTTCCTATAATTACATTCCTGAGGATCCCGACTTTTGTTTCAGGGGAGGGACGGTGGCTCAGTGGTAGAGCATCTGCTTGGTAAGCAGAAGGTCCCAGGTTCAATCCCCGGCATCTCCAAAAAAGGGTCCAGGCAAATAGGTGTGAAAAACCTCCGCATGAGACCATGGAGAGCTGCTGCCAGTCTGACTAGACAATACTGACTTTGATGGACCAAGGGTCTGATTCAGAATAAGGCAGCTTCATATGTCCGTATGTCCACGCACTCACGTCGTCTGCCTGCTGTTCCAGCTTCAGCTTGGCTTTAGAGAGTGTGCTGACTTTGTCCTCTTCAACTTGGAGGTCATCGAGAGCCTGCTGGTGGGCTTCCTGCAGGGACTTCTTCTCCTTGGTCAGCTTGGCGATGATCTCATCCAAGCCTGCCATTTCCTCTGTGAGATTTTTCACCTGAACGAGACAGGAGGAGTTTGGGGGTGGGAGAACTTGGAAACACGCATGCAGAGGTCCCAGGTGGAAGGTTTTGATATGAGGTCAAAGCCTAGCTCGCCACCTGGTGGTTTTTGTTATTGCTGTTGTTCAGTCGCACAGTCAAGTCTGACTCTTTGCGACCCCATGCACGACACAAAAAGAGCTAGAACTTCTCATTGCCAGACAATCTTAGGATCTCCTGATTATACTACACACACTTCTATATGATAATAATTATAAGGGGTGGAATTCTAGCAGGAGCTCCTTTGCATATTAGGCCACACACCCCTGATGTAGTCAATCCTCCAAGAGTTTACAAAAAAGAGCTTTGTAAGCTCTTGGAGCATTGGCTACATCAGGGGTGTGTGGCCTAATACACAAAGGAGCTCCTGCAAGAATTCCACCCCTGATAATTGTTGGTCAACACTCAATCCTATCTCACACAGCTAGTCCTGAGAGGGCAGAATGATGGGAAAATATCTAACATACCTCCGACAACCTCTGTGTGCATCCTGTGGAACCTAGTCTCACCTGGACTGCCAGTTAACCTAATGTGATTTTTCTCTATAAGAAGAAGAAGAGATTGGATTTATATCCCGCCCTCCACTCCAAAGAGTCTCAGAGCGGCTCACAATCTCCTTTACCTTCCCCCCCCCACAACAGACACCCTGTGAGGTAGATGAAGATACTGGATTTATATCCCACCCTCCACTCCGAAGAGCCTCAGAGCGGCTCACAATCTCCTTTCCCTTCCTCCCCCACAACAGACACCCTGTGAGGTGGGTGGGGCTAGAGAGGGCTCTCACAGCAGCTGCCCTTTCAAGGACAACCTCTGCCAGAGCCAGCAGACCTCCAATACTCAGCCCATCCCATGACAATTCAACCCAAAATGGCATGCAATACATTTTCCCTTAATGAACCATTCCAAATTTACTCCTTCCAAATAATCAATCCAGCCCAGTCAGTTCCGGAGATACACAACTCTAGTCAAACTCCGTCTGCCTTTGCTACACATACCTGACCTGACCAAATTAGCCAATCTTGGAAAGATCCTTGCGTAGCTCAGGGAGTTTTGGAGATCGAACCCAATTCGGACACTCTTGACCGCACCTAACTGAGCTAATCATCAACTTTCAACACTTCTCCTCCCTGCAAGGCTGAGTCTGTTTGAAGAAGACTCCGCTCCTCTTCCTGATTCTTGGTCCAGCCCAACCCAGCTCTGACATTTCTTATGTTCCCAACCCGGCCTTCCTTCCTGCCAGTTCTCTGCACACCTTGTTCTCTGTCGCGTGTTTCTCTTTCTCCACCTTGGCCAGAGTCAACTCCAAGTCGTCAATGTCCTTCTTGAGCTCGGTGCACTCATCTTCCAGCTTCCGCTTCTTGGCTGTGAGCTCGGCATTCATCTCCTCCTCGTCTTCCAGCCGCTCGGTCAGCTCTTTCACTTTGGCCTCCAGCTGGATCTTGTTCTTGATCAGTTGGTCACAGCGTTCCTCGGCGTCATTGAGGTTGTCTTGTTCCTGGGGGTGAAAGGACAATGGTAAGAGACTATATGCTGGAGAAATGGGAAGTCAAAGGACTTAGGCTACTAGGCCTTAGTAGTAGTAGTAGAAGAAGAGATTGGATTTATATCCTACCCTTCACTCAGAGTTTCAGAGTGGTTTACAAGCTCCTTTCCCTTCCTCTCCCCACAGCAGACATCCTGTGAGGTGGGTGGGGCTGAAAGAGCTCTTTCAAGAAATGCTAAGTAGAGAACAGCTCTGTGACTGACTCAAGGTCACCCAGCAGCTGCATGTGGAGGAATGGGGAATCAAACCCTGTTCTCCCAGATTAGAGTCCGTGTTTCTAACCTCTACACCAAACTGGCTTTCCTTTCATGTGCTTGAGGACTAAGGGTAGAGGCCCTGGCCACTCAAGACCTGTCTCAGTGAACACTTTAAGCTCATGCTTAAAGTGGCTATTTTTTCGCTCTACTTTCCCTCAACTTTGAGGGTGATAAGGTGTATGTTAGTCCCAGTTTATTTGCAAGGGCTTGCAAAGGGCATGGACGACCACATCAACAAAGTGGAAACCTCTGTTGGAATCTACACGTACAGGTACAACAAGAGTCGAGCCACCTCGCAAATATGGGGGGGGGGGGTTCAAGATATTTATTTATTATTATTTATTACTTTAAATTTCTATCTCCGCAAGCGGACTAAGGGCAGCTGACAACATTCATATTCACAAGTTAAAACCAATAAAAACCAATAAAACATAATTACAATTTAAGATTTCAAAACCGTTTCATGGTGCTGCATCGCTACGAAATAAGCGAGTTCTTCTTTTCGGACGGTGATCACCTAGAACTCTATAATGATGTCGGGTGGCAGTTCTCTCCCGGTTAGATATCACAGGCCTGTTGGAACGATTCGGTCTTACAGGCCCTGCGGAAAGCAGAAAGATCCCGCAGGGCCCTTATGGCCTCCGGGAGAGCATCCCACAATTCTGGTGCTGCCACCGAGAAGGCCCTAGCTCACGTCAAACGCAACCTAGCCTCCTTTGGTCCAGGGATGGACGATAGATTTTTTTGTCCCTGAACGCACTGCTCTCTGGGGAACACGTGGAGAAAGGTGGTCCTGCAGATAGACAGGCCCCTGACCATACAGCAGGGGTCCCCAACCCTTTCGACACTGTGGGCATATTTGGAATTTTGACCAAGGGCGGTGAGCGTCAATCCAAAATGGCTGCCACAGAAGGCAGAGACAAATCCAAAATGGCTGCCAGAGGAGGCGGAGCTGAACGAACACCTCCCTCTGCACGCCTCCTATGGAGAAGGAATGCCTGAAGGAGAAATGGAACCGCACACGGACTAAGAAAAGCCCAGGTGCTGCTCACCTGCCCTCCAGTGGAAAACCCTTTCATTTGATTAAGGCAGGGGTGGCCAACAGTAGCTCTCCAGATTTTCTTTTGCCTAAAACTCCCATCAGCCCCAGCCATTGGCCATGCTGACTGGGGCTGATGGGAGTTGTAGGCAAAAAAACATCTGGAGAGCTACCATTGGCCACCCATGGAATAAGGGTAGTCATTAACAAGGCCTGCCTTACTTTTTGTAAAACTCAGGAGGTGCCAAGGAAAGTATTGGCAGGCAACCCGGCACCCACAAACTCTGTGTTGGGGAACTCCCAAGAGATGCACTCACCGCCTGGACTTGCAATTGGAGGTCGTTTTTCTCCTGCAGCAGAGAGACCATCTTCTCTTCCAGTTCCTTCCTCCGGGTCTCGGATTTTTCCAGCGCTTCTTTCAGCCTCGCAAATTCCTCTTTCATTGTCTATACAGGAGCAAACACAGGGTCAGATCCAATACTCCCGCTACGCTGTGAAGAAGATGAAGAAGATATTGGATTTATATCCCGACCTCCACTCCGAAGAGTCTCAGAGCGGCTCACAATCTCCTTTACCTTCCCTGCCCCCCCCCACAACAGACACCCTGTGAGGTAGACGAAGACATTGGATTTATATCCCACCCTCCACTCCAAAGAGTCTCAGAGCAGCTCACAATCTCCTTTCCCTTCCCCCCCCCCCCCACAACGGACACCCTGTGAGGTAGATGAGATATTGGATTTATATCCCGCCCTCCACTCCGGAGGAGTCTCAGAGCGCCTCACAATCTCCTTTCCCTTCCTCCCCCACAACAGACACCCTATGAGGTAGATGAAGATATTGGATTTATATCCCGCCCTCCACTCCGAAGAGTCTCAGAGCGGCTCACAATCTCCTTTACCTCCCCCCCCACAACAGACACCCTGTGAGGTAGATGAAGATATTGGATTTATATCCCACCCTCCACTCCGAAGAGTCTCAGAGGGGCTCACAATCTCCTTTCCCTTCCTCCCCACAACAGACACCCTGTGAGGTAGATGAAGATATTGGATTTATATCCACCCTCCAGTCAGAGTTGCTCACAATCTCCTTTACCTTCCCCCCCCCCCCCACAACAGACACCCTGGTGAGGTAGATGAAGATATTGGATTATATTCCACCCTCCACTCCGAAGAGTCTCAGAGCAGCTCACAATTCTCCTTTCCCTTCCTCCCCCACAACAGACACCCTGTGAGGTAGATGAAGATACTGGATTTATATCCCGCCCTCCACTCTGAAGAGTCTCAGAGCGGCTTACAATCTCTTTTACCTTCCTCCCCCCCACAACAGACACCCTGTGAGGTAGATGAAGATATTGGATTTATATCCCGCCCTCCACTCCGAAGAGTCCTCAGAGGGGCTCACAATCTCCTTTATCTTCCTCCCCCACAACTGACACCCTGTGAGGTGAGTGGGGCTTAGAGGGTTCTCACAGTAGTGGCCCTTTCAAGGACAACCTCTGCCAGAGCTATGGCCCAAGGCCATGCTAGCAGGTGCAAGTGGAGGAGTGGGGGAATCAAACCCGGTTCTCCCAGATAAGAGTCTGCACACTTAAACACTACACCAAACTGTGGAGTCTTGTGTGCAAAAATTTTGCTTTGTGAGCTACTGGCATGAAAGTTGGGAGCAACGGCATTAATTAGTTTGCTCTGAGACCATTTTTCCTGAGCAAAGATGAAAATGCGTGAGCCGGAGGCTAAAAAACTGTGCGTTAGTTCATGCTAACTCAGCTTAGAGGGAATGCTGGTCAGGTCTCAGTCAGCCGTAGCTGTCTTACGAAGAGGGCCGATTTACACAAGCTACAGAATTAACCTGCAGAGCTTCTCTCTGGGCTTTTCTCACCGGAGACCACAGAGGGGGGAATTGCATATTTAAATCACCTCGTATGTAGAAAACTAAAATGTCAAGGAGAAAAATTCAGTGCTGATGGGCTCTTTTTCTAATTGCAGAGAATGTGTATGTGCTGAATATGTCCTATACAAGCTGCTGTAACAATTCAGTGATAGCCATTTTGGAAGAAGAAAAAAAGTTGTTTTATACCCTGCCCTTCATTACTCAAAGGTAGGACTGTCAAGTCCCCCTCGGCCTCTGGCAGGGGACTGTTTTCGTGAACTCTATGGTACCATAGAGTTTTCCTCCCAAATTGCTAGAGCGTCCAGGGAAACCGTAGAGTTTTCCCGGACGCTCTTAGAATATCTGGCACACAACATCACGGGCACGATGACACCAATCCTCCAGGATTGGCTACATCAGGGGTGTGTGGCCTAATATGCAAAGGAGCCCCTGCTAGAACTCCAAGCTCTTGGAGGATTGGCTACATCAGGGGTATGGGGCCTAATATGCAAAGGAGCCCCTGCTAGAATCCCAAGCTCTTGGGGATTGGCTACATCAGGGGTATGGGGGCTAATATGCAAAGGAGCCCCTGCTAGAATCCCAAGCTCTTGGGGGATTGGCTACATCAGGGGTATGGGGCCTAATATGCAAAGGAGCCCTGCTAGAATTCCAAGCTCTTGGGGGATTGGCTACATCAGGGGTGTGGGGCCTAATATGCAAATGAGCCCCTGCTAGAATTCCAAGCTCGTGGAGGATTGGCTACATCAGGGGTGTGTGGCCTAATATGCAAAGGAGCCCCTGCTAGAATCCCAAGCTCTTGGAGGATTGGCTACATCAGGGGTGTGTGGCCTAATATGCAAAGGAGCCCCTGCTAGAATCCCAAGCTCTTGGAGGATTGGCTACATCAGGGGTGTGGGGCCTAATATGCAAAAGAGCCCCTGCTAGAATTCCAAACTCTTGGGGGATTGGCTACATCAGGGGTGTGTGGCCTAATATGCAAAGGAGCTCCTGCTAGAATTCCAAACTCTTGGGGGATTGGCTACATCAGGGGTGTGGGGCCTAATATGCAAAAGAGCCCCTGCTAGAATTCCAAGCTCTTGAAGGACTGGCTACATCAGGGGGTGTGTGGCCTAATATGCAAAGGAGCCCCTGCTAGAATTCCAAGCTCTTGGAGGATTAGCTTCATCAGGGGTGTGTGGCCTATATGCAAAAGAGTTCCTGCTACAAGAAAAGTCCTGCTGAGAGATCATTTCTCCCTAACATGATTGGCTAATGCCTTTTGAGATCTTGCCTGCTTGGCCCCCAGTGCCAGCAAACACTTTCATTCTACCTGCTTTCAGCCTTTGGCACATTGTGGTCAGAATTTTATTCCTAAAAGCGTTTTCATTGATTACTCAATTATATGTTGTAGGTCTTTTTTTAAAAAATCCCTTTCTGCTTTTCGATTGGTTCTCCACAAGGGCTGTGGGCTCAGTAGCAGAGCCTGTGGTTTGCACGAAGGACGTCTCAGGTTCAATCCCCAGCATCTCCAGTTACAAAGAACTGCCGTAGGTGATATGAAAGAACCCTGCTAGAAATCCAGAAAGCCGCTGCCAGTCTGAGTAGACACGATACCGGCTTTGATGGACCGATGGTCTAATTCAGTTGTAGTAATAATAGTAGTTGTAGAAGAAGAAGAAGACTGCAGATTTACACCTCTCCCTTCTCTCTGAAGGGAGCGGCTTACAATCTCCTACATCTTCGCATCCCACAACAGACACCCTGTGAGGTAGGTGGAGCTGAGAGAACTCTGACAGAAAATGCCCTTTCAAGGACAGCTCTGCCAGAGCTATGGCTGACCCGAGTCCATTCCAGCAGCTGCAAGTGGAGGAGCGGGGGAATCAAAACCCGGTTCTCCCAGATAGGAGTCCACGCACTTAACCACTGCCGCAAACTGGCTCTCTCAGCAGCTTTGTGTGTTCATTCACGTATGTGTGTTCTTGGTCTCTGCCTTCCCTCCTCACGAGGAGTCTCACCTGCATTTCCTTCTCGGTCTCTGCGCTCTTCAGCAGTGGCTTGATCTTGAAATAGAGCTTCATCCACGCCAGTTCTTCACTCCCATGAAGGCCCGGATGTTCCATTGAATCACCTGAAGGGCATCTCTGCAGAGACAGACGGGAGACAGAGGGAGGAAGTGACGCTCCAGGTGTGTCTCACCTTGCTTTGGGCTCAGCATCTACCTTCAAATGCTTCTTGGATTAGAATTATCATCATAAAACCTTACTCCCATCATACTTTTAAAATTACTTTCTCCCCCAGGGGTCGTTTTGTAGAAAAATAGGTGGTGGAGCTCATTAGCATAACTCATTAGCATATGCTGCCCCCCCCCCCCAGCCAAAAGGATCCTGATGCAAAAAAAGAGAGCCCCAGGCAAGCAAGGCCTGCTTGGGCTGGCTAGAGATCCAGCCAGCCCAAGCAGGCCTCGCTCGCCTGGGGCTCTCCTGGGCCATACCCCCAGTCAAAAGGCCAGCAAGCCACCACCGCCCAAAATCACACAAGAAGTGGAGAAAGGGTGTCACGGGCTTCTCCAGGGGTTAACGAGGGCTGCTGGGGGTGTGGCAAAGCCCCTGGTGGCTGGCTGGCTGCCCGCTCTCCTAATCCAGGGATTGTTATGCAGCTGCACCTACTATTCAATGGACAAGGTAGGTGGGAGGAAGAGGGGGAACCCTCAGAAAGGTTCAGGAGCTGCACTCCTGTGAGCTCCTGCTGATCTGAGGCCTGCTTTCTCCTGTGTGGCCACAGGGGCATGATGAAGATTTCCATCTGTCTGCTTTATATGTTTTGGTTATTTCCCCATTTTTTTTTTTTTTGAAATATTATAAAGTTTGTCAAATCTTAGAATTCAGCAAAATGCTCACAGGGGGTTTGAACAATGGATCCCAGAAACAAGTATTTTTTTTTGGGGGGGGGGGTTAAGAAAGAAAGAGCACAATACAATTTAAAGGTTTGCTCCTGTGAGCTCCTGCCCCAAATGAGGCCTGGTCACCCCCACATGCGGCCAGAAAAGGAGTGGCCAACAGAGGAACAGGTCGAAGAAAGCAGAAGGACAGGATCATTTGGAGGGAATTCAGCAAGAGACAGAAATCTAGCAAGGTTTCTGCGCAGAGGTTAACCCTGAGTCCTTCCAGCCACAGCAGTTGCCCTTTTGTGTCAACCCCTGACACCAACCCTGCCCGTTTGTCCGACCTATGTTATGTACATGAATCAAATAATATATGTGGACACGGGGTGTTCCTGCCTGGCTCATCGGAGCCACACGAAATGAGCTTGGGGAACTGAGAACAATGGGCAGCAGGATCCAAATACCTGCTGCCCTGCACCAATCACAGGGATCCGACAGGTTTGAATGATCCAATGCCGTGCTTGCGCAGGAACCCAGAGTTGTATATAGTTAAGGCCCCATTGGCCGGGGTGCCAGTCTTGTCCTGTAGTGCAGTAGCAACAATGCGGTATTCATTGGGGAGGGACAGTGGCTCATTGGTAGAGCATCTGCTTGGTAAGCAGAAGGTCCCAGGTTCAATCCCCGGCATCTCCAAGTAAAAAGGGTGCAGGCAAGTAGGCATGGAAAACCTCAGCTTGAGACCCTGGAGAGCCACTGCTGGTCAGGGGAGGGACAGTGGCTCAGTGGTAGAGCATCTGCTTGGGAAGCAGAAGGTCCCAGGTTCAATCCCCGGCATCTCCAAGTAAAAAGGGTGCAGGCAAGTAGGCGTGGAAAACCTCAGCTTGAGACCCTGGAGAGCCACTGCTGGTCAGGGGAGGGACAGTGGCTCAGTGGTAGAGCATCTGCTTGGGAAGCAGAAGGTCCCAGGTTCAATCCCCGGCATCTCCAACTAAAAAGGGTCCAGGCAAGTAGGCGTGGAAAACCTCAGTTTGAGACCCTGGAGAGCCACTGCTGGTCAGGGGAGGGACGGTGGCTCAGTGGTAGAGCATCTGCTTGGGAAGCAGAAGGTTCCAGGTTCAATCCCCGGCATCTCCAACTAAAAAGGGTCCAGGCAAGTAGGCGTGAAAAACCTCAGCATGAGACCCTGCAGAGCCACTGCCAGTCTGAGTAGACAATACTGTCTTTGATGGACCGAGGGTCTGATTCAGTAGAAGGCAGCTTCATATGTTCATTTGTTCAAAGAGCTTGCTATCACTTACATCTCGCCTCATCCGTGCGAAGAACCCACTATTTCACAACCTATATGTCAAGGGTGGGCAACGGTAGCTCTCTAGATGGTTTTTTTTTGCCTACAACTCCCATCAGCCCCAGCCATTGGCCATGCTGTCCGGGCCTGATGGGAGTTGTAGGCAAAAAAAAAATACCTGAAGAGCTACGTTGGCCACCCCTGCTTTATGGAATATGATGCTAGAATGACTGAAAGGTGCATAGAAGGGGGAGGGGAACACAGGGAACAGGTTGGATTCTTGGCTTGGTCAGTGGATCCGACTCCATTGCTCCATCTGACAATTGAATCTTGAAGGTTAACTGCTGCATATGAGGACCGGTGTTGCATTTACCCGTGCTCCTACCTGGCTCGTTGGAGTCTTTAGGACTGAGTTTGGGGACTCAGGAACAATGGGCGGTGGGATCCAAACCCCCTGCTGCTCCGCTCCAATCACAAGCCCCCTGCTGGTTTAAATGACCCAATGGCGTCCTAGCTCTGGATAGAGTTGGCCCAGTTGAGCAGTCTCATAGTTCAGCGGCCACCGTGCTGTAACTTAATAAAGAGCTACGATCGCTGCAACTGCATGTCTTCTCTGCGTTGAACCGCTATATCAGGGGTGGCTGACGGTAGCTCTCCAAATGGTTTTTTTTGCTTACAACTCCCATCAGCCCCCGGCCAGCATGGCCAACAGCTGGGGCTGATGGGAGTTGTAGGCAAAAAAAAAAACCCATCTGGAGAGCTACCGTTGGCCACCCCTGCACTGTATTATAGTAACCAAGACTGCCAGGCCTTACTGTGCAACCGTCCTAATTTTTCCCAACCCGTGAAAATCTAAAGCGCTTCTGACGACCGAGCACAAGGTCCGTTTGGCACTCACCGGCGCTCCATGATCTTCCTGAACTCGATGCGCATGAGCTGGCCCCGGCGCGGGCCTGCAGGCGGGTAATGATGCGGGAAAGGCGTTCGTCTCGCATCTCCTCCAGCTGGCCCAGCAGCCCCGCCTTGAAAAACACCTGGGGGGGGGGGAGAGGCAAGCAGGGTAGATGTGTCAGTGTGAGGAGGACCTCTGGCTACACGTAAGAAAGCTGCTACCTTGATTCATGACCTGCTCTGTTCACAGGTAACCATCTGCATAAGAAGAAGAAGATATTGGATTTATATCCCGCCCTCCACTCCGAAGAGTCTCGGAGCGCCTCACAATCTCCTTTCCCTTCCTCCCCCACAACAGACACCCTGTGAGGTAGATGAAGATATTGGATTTATATCCTGCCCTCCACTCCGAAGAGTCTCAGAGTGCCTCACAATCTCCTTTCCCTTCCTCCCCACAACAGACACCCTGTGAGGTAGATGAAGATATTGGATTTATATCCCGCCCTCCACTCCGAAGAGTCTCAGAGTGCCTCACAATCTCCTTTTCCTCCCCCCCCTCACAACAGACACCCTGTGAGGTAGATGAAGATATTGGATTTATATCCCGCCCTCCACTCCGAAGAGTCTCAGAGTGCCTCACAATCTCCTTTTCCTCCCCCCCCCTCACAACAGACACCCTGTGAGGTAGATGAAGATATTGGATTTATATCCCGCCCTCCACTCCGAAGAGTCTCAGAGTGCCTCACAATCTCCTTTTCCTCCCCCCCCCCCTCACAACAGACACCCTGTGAGGTAGATGAAGATATTGGATTTATATCCCGCCCTCCACTCCGAAGAGTCTCGGAGCGCGTCACAATCTCCTTTACCTTCCCCCCCCCACACAACAGACACCCTGTGAGGTAGATGAAGATATTGGATTTATATCCTGCCCTCCACTCCGAAGAGTCTCAGAGCGCCTCACAATCTCCTTTACCTTCCTCCCCCACAACAGACACCCTGTGAGGTAGATGAAGATATTGGATTTATATCTCGCCCTCCACTCCGAAGAGTCTCAGAGTGCCTCACAATCTCCTTTTCCTCCCCCCCCCCTCACAACAGACACCCTGTGAGGTAGATGAAGATATTGGATTTATATCCCGCCCTCCACTCCGAAGAGTCTCAGAGTGCCTCACAATCTCCTTTTCCTCCCCCCCCCCTCACAACAGACACCCTGTGAGGTAGATGAAGATATTGGATTTATATCCCACCCTCCACTCCGAAGAGTCTCGGAGCGCCTCACAATCTCCTTTACCTCCCCCCCCCACACAACAGACACCCTGTGAGGTAGATGAAGATATTGGATTTATATCCTGCCCTCCACTCCGAAGAGTCTCAGAGCGCCTCACAATCTCCTTTACCTTCCTCCCCCACAACAGACACCCTGTGAGGTAGATGAAGATATTGGATTTATATCCCGCCCTCCACTCCGAAGAGTCTCAGAGTGCCTAGCAATCTCCTTTACCTTTCCCCCCCACAACAGACACCCTGTGAGGTAGATGAAGATATTGGATTTATATCCCACCCTCCACTCTGAAGAGTCTCAGAGAGGCTCACAATCTCCTTTACCTTCCCCCCCCCCCCCACACAACAGACACCCTGTGAGGTAGATGAAGATATTGGATTTATATCCCGCCCTCCGCTCTGAAGAGTCTCAGAGCGCTCACAATCTCCTTTCCCTTCCTCCCCACAACAGACACGCTGTGAGTTAGATGAAGATATTGGATTTATATCCCGCCCTCCACTCTGAAGAGTCTCAGAGCGCCTCACAATCTCCTTTACCTTCCCCGCCAACAACAGACACCCTGTGAGGTAGATGAAGATACTGGATTTATATCCTGCCCTCCACTCCAAAGAGTCTCAGAGCAGCTCACAATCTCCTTTCCTTCCTTCCCCACAACGGACACCCTGTGAGGTAGATGAAGATATTGGATTTATATCCTGCCCTCCACTCCAAAGAGTCTCAGAGCAGCTCACAATCTCCTTTCCCTTCCTTCCCCACAACGGACACCCTATGAGGTAGATGAAGATATTGGATTTATAGTGCCTAAACTATATATATATATAGGCCACTGTGTGACACAGAGTGTTGGACTAGATGGGCCATTGGCTTGATCCAACATGGCTTCTCGTATTCTTATGTTCTTAACGGGCTCAGGGCAGCTAACAACAGTTAAAAACCACATAGAACAGGGGTGGCCAACGGTAGCTCTCCAGATGTTTTTTGCCTACAACTCCCATCAGCCTCAGCCAGCATGGCCAATGGCTGGGGCTGATGGGAATTGTAGGCAAAAAAATCTGGAGAGCTACCGTTGGCTACCCCCAACATAGAATACTAAAAAACAATATACAATACAATGCAATAGCTGTCTGAGAATGACAGTTAAACCGGTTTCAATCTGTAGCACGGCTAAGATGCTGACTCTGTATCATCTGCAAAGAGACACAGTCTCCAGTCTTCGCACGCCCTCCTGGCCCACAAGCGCTCTGACCCCTCACCTTGGTGTGCCCGAATTTATACTGGTTGTGGTCGATGTCCAGGGAGCCCAGCAGCTTCTCTGCTCCTTTCCTGCTGTCGATGAACTGACCCTCCGGAATAGCGGCTGGATTCAGGATACGATACCTGGTGGGGAGGGAAACATTTGGTAAGAACTACCAAAGTAGCCTACGTTCACGGATGGCAGGGTGCCCATGTAAAGCGAATCGCTAGCTACACATGGTTGACTCCCAGACCTACCGTTGCCTGAAGTCCCCGTAGAGGATGCGGTTGGGGAACCCCTTACGGCAAATCCGGATCCCCTCCAGAACCCCGTTGCAGCGCAGCTGGTGCATGACCAAAGGGTTATCCATCACGCCTGGGCATGGAACGTGGACAGAAAGAGAAAGTGAGAGAGGAAGATTGGGCAGAAGGCGTCATCCTCTTTCGGTAAGTACGTCTCCCGTTTCCCCAACAAATCTTTATCCCTCTTCTTCGGATTTAAAGGCAGAGACTTGTCTTCTTGTTTGTTATTCTGTTCTGTATCTTGTCCCCTGTTTTGGATGATCCAGGCTGGCTCAGTCTTATCAGCTCTCCCAAGGTCAGGTTTAGAGACAGTGGCTGGCCCAAGGTCACCCAGCAAGCATCCCTGGCTGAGTAAGGATTCGAACCTGCATCTCCCAGATCCTAGTGTGATACGCTAACCACGACAGATCTGTCCGAGCTGATTTGGGGTTATGTTGAGACAGAACACGGAATGACACACCCCGGTTTTTCAATGCCCCCAACAGAAGGGCTCTTCTCTCACCCCACCCTGCATCCTTACCAGGTGCCTTCTTTTCATTGGGGATTAAACACCGCACAAAATGGGGATGTGTCGTTTTCAGGTTTGCCATCAGCTTGTTCAGGTTCTCCTGCAGAAGGCATAAGATACAGAAAAAGAGAGAGACAGAGACAGAGAGACAGACAGAGGGAGACAGAGACAGAGGGAGACAGAGACAGACAGACCGATGTCAGAAGTTGTTGGGTCTTCCTCTTTCTGCAGTCCTCAGCATTATTTATTTACTTTATTTCTACCCTGTCTTTCTCTTCAGTGGGAACCTAAAGTGGCCTTCGTCATTCTCCTCTCCTCCCTTTTATCTTCACAGCCACCCTGTGAGGTAGGTTAGGCTGAGAGTGTGTGATTGGCCCAGCGAGCTTTCATGGCAGAAATGGGATTCAAATCTGAGTCTCCTGGATCCTAGTTTGACAGGTTAACAACTACACCATGTTAGCACCACCAGTCTGGGTGCCCAGCGGTGCAAAATAACCAGTCCTGACGGCATGAGGAATGGAACATAAGCTAGAAAATAACACTTCCAGTTAGGATGGAGACCTGGCAGATCTTAATCTTTGGCTGGAAGAAATGGGGGAAGACAGGGGGAGAGCAGGACACCCCAGCAAGACCAGGATCTCTCCTCTTGGCTTGACCACTTTCCAAGTTTTCTAATTATTGTGCCCCCTTGGGTACCACCTCAGAACCATTATCCCTCCAGTTCCCATGTCTGCCTTCCTAGGATCCCCCTGTCCCTTGGTACAGATGTCCCCTCCTTCCACCTGACCCCCCAAGCTCTGGTCTCATACCCGGTGAAGTGCGGAGACAGTCTGGAAAGACGACCCTTTCTTCTTAGAGCCTTTTCCTTTGCCACCATCTCCACCTAAAGAAGAAGAAGCGATGGGATTTATACCCTGCCTTTTCACTTGGAGTCTCTGAGCGGCTTACAGTCTGCTTTCCCTTTCTTTACCCACAACAGGAGCCTTGGGAGGTAGGTGGAGCTGTGAGAGCTCTTTCAAGAACAGCTCCTTCGAGAACAGCTCTGAGAGAGCTGCGACTGATCCAAAATCACTCCAGCAGGTGCATGTGGAGGAGTGGAGAATCAAACCCGGTTCTCCCAGATTAGAGTCTCTGCAGTTAACCATTACAGCAAGCTCACTCTTTACGGGAGCGTGGGGGGTAGAGACACAGGAAGCCACTTCGCACCGGATTTAGGAACCCCCAGCTTGGCAGGAACGCCCCTCCCCAAAGTTTTCACAACTGTCCAACTTCCAACTGCCTTAACATTGAAAGACTGACTGGCGCGGCCTCCATCTCCCTCTCTCCCTCTCTGCTCTGTGTCTTTACTAAAGGCCCTTTTCTCATTGTCCAGTTTTCACTGATTACCAATTCAGACTGCATGGGCAGGAGTATTCACATGAATGCTCCTCCCCACAAAGCAACCCCCTCTGGATAGAAAACTAGCAAATCAGGGAAGAAAGCTCCAAGCTTCACCTTCTCAGTATGTTAGTTTTCCAAAAGCAGGGGTATTTTGTCTTAAGAACATAACAGAAGCCATGTTGGATCAGGCCAACGGACCATCCAGTCCAACACTCACATAAGAAAAAAAGAGAAGCCATGTTGGATCAGGCCAGTGGCACATCCAGTCCAACAGTCTGTGTCACATAAGAACAGAAGAGAAGCCATGTTGGATCAGGCCCAATGGCCCATTCAGTCCAACACTCACATAAGAAAAGAAGAGAAGCCATGTTGGATCAGGCCAGTGGCACATCCAGTCCAACAGTCTGTGTCACATAAGAACAGAAGAGAAGCCATGTTGGATCAGGCCAACGGCCCATCCAGTCCAACACTCTGTGTCACATAAGAACAGAAGAGAAGCCATGTTGGATCAGGTCAATGGCCCATCCAGTCCCATTGCCTCCTCCAGTCATCTACACCAGGGGTCTCCCACCCCCAGGCCATGGACCAATACCGGTCCCGTGGCCTGTTAGCAACCGGGCCGTGAGTTTTATAATTATTTCATTATATATTACAATGTAGGAAGAAGAAGACATTGGATTTATATCCTGCCCTCCACTCCGAATTTCAGAGCCTCAGAGCGGCTCACAATCTCCTTTACCTTCCTCCCTCAAAACAGACGCCCTGTGAGGTGGATGGGGATGAGAGAGCTCTCCCAGAAGCTGCCCTTTCAAGGACAACTCTGTGAGAAACTCTGGCTGACCCACAGCCATTCCAGCAGCTGCAAGTGGAGGAGTGGGGAATCAAACCCCGTTCTCCCAGATAAGAGTCTGCACAATTAACCCACCCCCCCCCCCCAAACACTTTAGAAATAAAGTGCACAATTGTATTATCCTGAAATCATTGTCCCACCCCTCTGCCCCGGTCCATGGAAAAATTGTCTTCCACAAAACCGGTCCCTAGTGCCAAAAAGGTTGCGAACTGCTGATCTACACTTTCACCGCAGCAAGCTGGGTACTCATTTTACCGTCTATACCCTGTGGCTAATAGCCACTGATGGACCTCTGCTCCATATGTTTATCCAATCCCCTCTTGAAGCTGCTATGCGTGTAGTTGCTATCACCTCCTGTGGCAGTGAATTCCACGTGTTAATCACCCTTTGGGTGAAGAAGTGCTTCCTTTTATCCATTCTAACCCGACTGCTCAACAATGTAATTGAATGTCCACGAATTCTTGTATTATGCAAAAGGGAGAAAAGTACTTCTTTTTCTGCCTTCTCGATCCCACAGATAATCTCGTAAACCTCTATCATATTTCTCCAAGCTAAAGAGCCCCTGGTACTTCATAGGGAAAGTGTTCCCAATCCTTTAATAATTCTACTTGCCCTTTTCTGGACTTTCCCCAATGCTATAATATACAGGGCTTTTTTTTGTAGGCGTGGCTGGTAAGGACATTCACCACAATCTCATCCTGCATTGCCACTTGGGGGGGGGGGGGACAAACTTGAATCTGGCTGGCAGTGCCACGGTGCCCGAGAAGACAAAGTTTAGGAGGCAAACCATCTCTGCGTAGGAAACTATGTTGGAATTGGTTTGCATCTACTCCAGCCCCAACAGGTCAGTTTGGTCTACATCTCTCCCACCTGTCTTCCATCTTCCCATCCCTGTATCCTGCATCTTTTGATCCCCACCTCCTTTTCGCTGCCTGCTTGGCCCACCTCACCAGCCCCACCTCACCAGCCCCGTCTCACCAGCCCCACCTCACCAGCCCCGCCTCACCAGCCCCATCTCACCAGCCCCATCTCACCAGCCCCACCTCACCAGCCCCATCTCACCAGCCCCCACCTCACCAGCCCCGCCTCACCAACCCCGCCTCACCAACCCCACCTCACCAGCCCCACCTCACCAGCCCCGCCTCACCAGCCCCGCCTCACCAGCCCCACCTCACCAGCCCCACCTCACCAGCCCCGCCTCACCAACCCCGCCTCACCAACCCCACCTCACCAGCCCCACCTCACCAGCCCCACCTCACCAGCATCGGTGCCAGTATAGCTGGAGAAGAGGGTGGCCAGGAGCTTAAGAGACGACTTCTGGTAGAGCCCCACCACCGTCTCGTTGAGGGGGTCCTTGTTCTTCTGCAACCAGCCGATGATGTTGTAGTCGACGGTGCCAGCGTAGTGGACGAGGGAGAAGTGGGCCTCCGGCTTGCCCTTGGTGTTGCGGGGCTTCCCAAAGTTGGCCGACTTGCCCAGGTGGTTGTCGTACAGCTTGGCCTTGAAGGTCATGTCGGTGGCCTTGGGGAACATGCACTCCTCCTCCAGGATGGACATGATGCCCAGCGGCTGAGAACATAAGAGAAGCCATGTTAGATCAGGCCAATGGCCCATCCAGTCCAACACTCTGTGTCACATAAGAACATAAGAGAAGCCATGTTGGATCAGGCCAGTGGCCCATGCAGTCCAACACTCTGCGTCACATAAGAACAGAAGAGAAACCATGTTGGATCAGGCCAATGGCCCATCCAGTCCAACACTCTGTGTTACATAAGAACATAAGATAAGCCATGTTGGATCAGGCCAAAGGCCCATCCAGTCCAACACTCTGTGTCACATAAGAACATAAGAGAAGCCATGTTGGATCAGGCCAAAGGCCCATCCAGTCCAACACTCTGTGTCACATAAGAACATAAGAGGAGCCATGTTGGATCAGGCCAATGGCCCATCCAGTCCAACACTCTGTGTTACATAAGAGAAGCCATGTTGGATCAGGCCAATGGCCCATCCAGTCCAACACTCTGTGTCACATAAGAACATAAGAGAAGCCATGTTGGATCAGGCCAAAGGCCCATCCAGTCCAACACTCTGTGTCACATAAGAACATAAGAGGAGCCATGTTGGATCAGGCCAATGGCCCATCCAGTCCAACACTCTGTGTCACATAAGAACATAAGAGAAGCCATGTTGGATCAGGCCAGTGGCCCATCCAGTCCAACACTCTGTGTCACATAAGAACATAACAGAAGCCATGTTGGATCAGGCCAGTGGCCCATCCAGTCCAACACTCTGTGGCACATAAGAGAAGCCATGTTGGATCAGGCCAACGGCCCATCCAGTCCAACACTCTGTGTCACATAAGAACATAAGAGAAGCCATGTTGGATCAGGCCAAAGGCCCATCCAGTCCAACACTCTGTGTCACATAAGAGAAGCCCTGTTGGATCAGGCCAATGGCCCATCCAGTCCAACACTCTGTGTCACATAAGAACATAAGAGAAGCCATGTTGGATCAGGCCAACGGCCCATCCAGTCCAACATTTGTGTCACACAGTGGCCAGAAAAACCCAGGTGCCATCAGGAGGTCCATCAGTAGGGCCAGGACACTAGAAGCCCTCCCACTGTTGCCCCTTCCAAGCACCCAGAATACAGAGCATCTCTGCCCCACACAGAGAGTTCCATCTACAAGAACATAAGAGAAGCCATGTTGGATCAGGCCAATGGCCCATCCAGTCCAACACTTTGTGTCACACAGTGGCCAATATATGTCTCTGTGTGTATACACACACACACATATATATATATATATACTGTGGCTAATAGCCACTGATGGACCTCTGCTCCATATTTTTATCCAATCCCCTCTTAAAGCTTATTATTATTATTATTATTAGAAGAAGAAAGTCGTGGTAGTGGAGGATGAGGAGATTGGATTTATACCCCACCCTTCACTCAGAGTCAGAGCAGCTTACAGTTGCCTTCCCTTCTCCTCCCCACAACTGGACACCTGTGAGGTAGGTGGGGCTGAGAGAGCTCTGAGGGAGAGCTGTGACCTATGTTCCCTCTAAGCTGTGGAGTCTTGTGAGCAAAAAAAATCTACTTTGTGAGCTACTGGCATTAAAGTTGTGAGCTGCTGTGTAAATTAGTGTGCTCTGGGGCCACTTTTCCTGAGCTGAGACAGAAGAACACGTGAGCCGGAGCCTAAAAAATTGTGAGCTACCTCATACTCACTCAGCTTAAGAGGGAACACTGGCTGCAACTGGCCCAAAGTCACCCGGCATGTGGAGGGGGAGTGGGGAATCGAACCTGGTTCTCCAGATTAGAGTCCGCCACTCTTAACCACTACACCAAATTGGCTCTTAACCACTGTGCCCAAGAGGCGGGCTCACGGATCAGTGGTCGATCTAGCTGGGAATCCCTGTTCTAATTGCTACCATTGGTGCTCTCTGTCTCCACATCCTGCTGACTATGAGCATCCCCCATAATCCCTGTGGCCACACCTTCTCGATGAGGTCGATGCAGGCCTGGAGGTCCATGCCGAAGTCGATGAACTCCCACTCGATGCCCTCCTTCTTGTACTCCTCCTGCTCCAGCACGAACATGTGGTGGTTGAAGAACTGCTGCAGCTTCTCGTTGGTGAAGTTGATGCAGAGCTGCTCGAAGCTGTTGTACTGGAGGTCCGGGGGGTGGGGAGAGGAAGAAGCAAGTGAACATCCCCACATTTTTGCGGCTCTCCCCTTCCCTCATTTTTGCACCACTGAGGGAGGGTTGCAGCCTCCAGGTGGGGCCTGAAGATTCCCCAGGATTGCAACCATTCTAGAGAGATTGGTTCCCTTGGAGAAAATGGTCATTTTGGAGGGTAGAGTCTATGGCAGGGGTGGCCAGACTGTGGCTTGGGAGACACACGTGGCTCTTTCACACATATTGTGTGGCTCCTGAAGCACCCAATGCCTTGTCAGCAGGCCCGGAGAAGGCATTTCTCTCTTTAAATCATTTCTCCAAGCTAAGCCAACAGGTAGCTTGAAGAATCCATGTAAAGTTGATTTTTTTACACCTTTCCCTCCCTCATCTATTTCCTTCCTTCCTTCCTTCCTTCCTTCCTTCCTTCCTTCCTTCCTTCCTTCCTTCCTTCCTTCCTTCCTTCCTTCCTTCCCTTCCTCCCTCCTTCCCTCCCTCCCTTCCTTCCTCCTTCCCTCCCTTCCTTCCTCCTTCCTTCTTCCTTCCTCCTTCCCTCCCTCCCTTCTTTCCTTCCTTCCTCCCTCCTTCCCTTCCTTCCTCCCTCCCTTCCTTCCTCCCTCCCTTCCTCCCTCCTTCCCTCCCTTCCTCCTTCCTTCCCTCCCTCCCTTCCTCCTTTCCTCCCTCCCTCCCTCCCTTCCTTCTTCCCTCCCTCCTTCCCTCCCTCCCTTCCTCCCTCCTTCCCTTCCTCCCTCCCTCCTTCCCTCCCTCCTTCCCTCCCTTCCTTTCTCCCTTCCTTCCTCCCTTCCTTCCTTCCTCCTTCCCTCCCTCCCTCCCTTCCTTCTTCCCTCCCTCCTTCCCTCCCTCCCTTCCTCCCTCCTTCCCTCCCTCCCTCCCTCCTTCCCTCCCTCCTTCCCTCCCTTCCTTTCTCCCTTCCTTCCTTCCTCCCTTCCTTCCTTCCTCCTTCCCTCCCTCCCTTCCTCCTTCCCTCCCTCCCTCCCTCCCTTCCTCCTTCCCTCCCTCCCTCCCTCCCTCCCTTCCTTCCTTCCTTCCTTCCTTCCTTCCTTCCTTCCTTCCTTCCTTCCTTCCTTCCATCCATCCATCCATCCATCCATCCATCCATCCATCCATCCATCCATCCATCTTTTGGCTCTCAAACATCTGATGTTTATTCTATGCATATTCTATGTGAATCTTACATTAAGCAAGTTTGGCCAGCCCTGCTCTATTACACTATACCCTGCAGGGATCAGTTGCTTTGGAGGGGGGATTCATGGAAGACGGGTCTATCAGTGGCTATTAGCTGTGATGATGAAACGGAACCTCCAAACTCCTCTCGAGTTCAGTTTCTGAATATCCAGGAGGCAACATCAGGGGAAGGCCTCAGCCTCCATACCTTGTTGTTGGACCCCCAGAGGAACTGAATGGCTGCTGTGTGAGACATGAGCTACACAAGATGGAAGAAGATTTTTGGATTTATATCCCAGAGTCTCAGAGCGAAATCTCCTCTACCTTCCCCCCACCCTACAACAAACACCCCGTGAGGTAGGTGGGGCTGAGAGTGCTTTTACAGCAGCTGCCCTTTCAAGGACAGCTTCTATGAGAGCTCTGGCTGACCCAAGGCCATTCCAGCAGCTGCAAGCGGAGGAGTGGGGAATCAAACCCAGTTCTCCCAAATAAGAGTCCATGCACTTAACCACTTAGCAAAAGCTATGGCTGACCCAAGGCCATTCCAGCAGCTGCAAGCGGAGGAGTGGGGAATCAAACCCGGTTCTCCCAGATAAGAGTCCGCACAATTAACCACTACACCAAACTGGCTCTCAATGGACTGCTGGTCTGATCTAGTAGGGCTCTTTTGATGCTCTTATGACTCCATGGTCAAAATCTCTAGGAATTTCCCAACCAGGCTACCTTGTGGCAAGCTGACACTTCTATTCTGCTCTTCCCAGCCCCTTCAGGGATTCTCTTACGTCAAAGATCTCGAATCCCGCGATGTCCAGCACCCCAATGAAGTACTGCCGTGGCTGCTTGGTCTCCAGGGAGTTGTTGATCCTCACCACCATCCAGCTGAACATTTTCTCATACACGGATTTGGCCAAGGCTCCGATGGAGTAGTACACCTGGACAGGTGCCAGAGAGGCAGCCCCGCCCCCCAAGAAAGGAGCAACAGGAAGGAAGGAAGAGAAAGTGAGAAAGCTCTGGTGGAAGAGGGGGGAGTTGGTGGTCCTGAAAAATAACGTCAAGAGTAAAAGCAGGAACATAAGCCTTCGCTCAGTCTGCACCACAAAGGGTCTAGGAAAGGTGGGAAGCACCCGTACATCTGTAGAGAAGGGGTACCCAGGCTTTTGAGGCTATGGGTGCCTTTGTATTCTGACACGGGGTGGTGGGTGCCGCCCCAAAATGGCTGTTGCAGGAGGTGGAGCCACAAACATAGAGGAAGCAAGGGGAAAGGGGCAGGAATTTCGACAAATACTTTCGGGACCGCCTTTCTCCATATGTACTCCAGAAGGCACTACGTTCAGGGTCTCGAAATCTCCTTAAGATCCCTGGACTGAAAGAAGAAGACATTGGATTTATATTCTGCCCTCCACTCAAGAGTCTCAGAGCGGCTCACAATCTTCTTTATCTCCCTCCCCAACAACAGACACCCTGTGAGGTGGGTGGGGCTGAGAGGACTCTCACAGCAGCTGCCCTTTCAAGGACAACCTCTGCCAGAGCTATGGCTGACCCAAGGCCATGCCAGCAGGTGCAAGTGGAGGAGTGGGGAATCAAACCCGGTTCTCCCAGATAAGAGTCCGCACACTTAACCACTACACCAAACTGGTGTATCGATTATCCACCACCAGAGCCCGAGCGTTCTCGGTAATAGCCCCCACTTTGTGGAATGCCCTCCCCGAAAACATCAGGGCCCTGCGGGACCTGCCATAGTTTCGCAGGGCCTGCGAGACCGAATTATTCAAACTCGCCTTCAACGGTTAGGGGGAGGTGGCTATTACCTTACAGCACCAACAGTCTCACTGAATTCATATAATGGAAATCAGAAACGTGCTGTCTTGGGACTTTTAATGAACGGATTAACGATCGCTGACGTACGGAAATGTTTTATTATATATTTTATTTTGAATATGGTATGTTTGTTCATTGTTCATGTTTTTAAACTGTTGTTAGCCGCCGTGAGCCTGTCAGGGGAGGGCGGGATATAAATCTCATAGATAAGCAAATTAACAAACAAACAAATACATACACTGGGAGGGAAAGGAGAGAGAGAGGGAGACCAAAAGCAACACTAGGGTGACAACTGCCGCTGATGAAACAGCGTCCTTTTAACTCAGAAACCCTGCAGGCCAGGAGCTCCGAGTAGCCCCACCCACTTTTAAAAAATTCTTGGCAGATGCCAGGAAAGATATGAGAGGTGATTTGGTCTTCCCAGTCCCGTCCTAGCCCTGTAGACCCAACACGTCCCAAATAGCCTACGCTGGTCTTCTTTTCACCCTAGTAGGAAAATACTAGGGTTAAAAGCAGCTTAGAGGAAGGGTATTTTCTATTACACAAATGCATTGGCGGCGGGCTGTTAAAACTTCCTTTCCCAGTGTTACATTTTTGAGGCTATGTTACTGGCTGGAAGATGATCCATTCATGTATCGCCAGCATCATGCAAAACCTTCTCAGCCCAACTCTGGTGCTGCCTTTGAGATGGCCCCCCTTCTCACCTGCTGGACATTTTGCCCCTTGGTGACGTATTCGTTCCCGACCTTCACCCGTGGATGGCAGAGCCCCTTTAAGAGGTCAGCTGAGTTCAGCCCCATCAGATAGGCAGACTTATCTGCATCTGGAAGGGAAAAGCGTTTGGAAATATGTCTACCGGGTACCGTTACTGGCCACCCATCGAATATCCTTTCCTTTCCCATCCATTAGTTAAGAAGACAATAACCCAGAATGTGCAGTCAATGACTACCAAGTTCACAGCATAAAATTAAGGAACAATAGGAATATTCAGTACACTGAACAGTGACCAGGGAAGGAAGGTGGCATGGTATCGGCCAATCTCATCAGATCTCAGAAGCTAAGGGGGATCAAGACTGGGATGGGAGACCACCCAGGAAGACTCTACAGAGGAAGGCAATGGCAAACCAACATATGAAGCTGCCTTATACTGAATCAGACCTTTGGTCCATCAAAGTCAGTATTGTCTTCTCAGACTGGCAGCGGCTCTCCAGGGTCTCAAGCTGAGGTTTTTCACACCTATTTGCCTGGACCCTTTTTTGGAGATGCCAGGGATTGAACCTGGGACCTTCTGCTTCCCAAGCAGATGCTCTACCACTGAGCCACCACCTCCACTTCTCACATGCCTTGAAAGCCCCTTGTTAAGGTCACTGTATGTGGGTTGCAGCTTAACAGCACAGACCTACATAAACAGTGACAGAGTTGTCCAAAAGGATTTCAAATGTTCTAACCCTAACAATAACATTGACATAGTTTCAGAGACTGGCTGTGTTAGTCTGCAGCGGAAGAGCTAGGGTGCATTCACACGACACAAAATAATGTGTTTGGCATAGGGTTGCCAAGTCCCACCCCCTCTCCCGGTTGCTGGCGGGGGAATGTACGGCACAAAGATGTCACCCAGAAGTGACATATTGCGCTGGGCACGTTGCACAGGGACACTCTAGGGAATCATGTAAAACTCTATGGTTTTCCTTGGGGACGCTCTAGCAGTTTGGGAGGGGGGGACTTCCGGGTGATGTCATCATGCGGCAGCAGGACTCTTCAGGGGGCAGGGTTCCCCCCGGTGGCCTCCTGCCTGTCAGCAGGTTGGGACCTACCAAACGGGGGGTCCCCCTGCCCCTGAGGGGAACTTGGCAGCCCTAGTGTTTTGCAGCTGGATTTTTACTAACACAGTAAAAAATCCAGCAGCAAAACACATTATTTAGTGCAGGGGTCGTTTTGTAGGAAAATAGGTGGTGGAGCTCATCCAGGGACTGTTATGCAGCTGCACCTCCTATTCAACGGGCAAGGTGGGGAGGAGAAGGGGGAACCCTCAGAAAGGTTCAGGAGCTGCCCTCCTGTGAGCTCCTGCTAAATTCAACGTCTGATTTAGTGCAGTGTGAATGCACCCTTAAATTTGAATCCGGTAGCACCTTTGAGACCAGCATAGGCTTCCCAATCCCCAGGTCCCAGAGGGGGATCCCCCCGGTTTTACAGGCTTCCCCCCTCCCCCAGCCAGCTGGCCGGCGGGGAAGCCCCGCCCCCAGAGCCATCATGCACCTCCATGAACGATTCCCATAGGGAATGATGGGGAATTGATCCGTGGCTATTGGGGGCTCTGGGGGGGGGCTGTTTTTTGAGATAGAGGCACCAAAGCTTCAGTATAGCATCTAGTGCCTCTCCCCAAAATACCTCCCAAGTTTCAAAAAGATTGGACCAGGGGGTCCAATTCTATGAGCCCCAAAAGAAGGTGCCCCTATCCTTCATTATTTCCTACGGAAGAAAGGCATTTAAAAATTCGTGCAGTCCCCTTTAAATGTGATGGCCAGAACTCCCTTGAAGTTCAATTATGCTTGTCACACCCTTGCTCTTGGCTCCACCCCCAATGTCTCCTGGCTCCACCTCCAAAGTCCCCAGATATTTTTGAATTGGACTTGGCAACCTAGACCATCAAGATTTTTGGGGTACCTGACAAAGGGGGCTTTGAGTCTTGAAAGCATATACCTGCCCAAAATCTTATTGGTTACTAAGGTGCTCCAGGACTCAAGTCTAATTCGATAAAACCAATATGAAAGGGGGGGGGGCGGAATCCCTAATGAAAAAACTAGGATAACAACAAAACCTACCATAAAACCCTCCCCCAATGTTTATCACACCCAACAAATGAGGAAAAGGGGAAATCCAGCCCCTTAAGCACACATCAAAAGCCTAACAGAAAAGTGCTCACTTGGTTCCTGAAACATGACAAGCTTGGCACCGTGACAAGGGACCTCTAGAACTGAGGTGTCACTACCAAAAAGGCCCTGCCTCCCTTGGTTACAACTTTGGGAGTTTGGTTAGAGAACCAGCCCTACACACTTCGCCCTTCAGACCTCTTCCTCAGAGCTTCATCTCATCCCCCTCTGCCTTCTCCCTGGCACGATGCCCCTCTTCTTCTCACCCTCAGTCCCATCTGGTTCTGCCTGTTCCTCCCGTTGCTTCTGCTTGAACTTCATGTTGCCGTAGTGCATGATGGCTCCCGTCAGCTTGTAGACGCCGACCTTCTCCTCTGGGGTGAAGCCCAGGACGTCAAAGGCACTCTGCACACATGGAAAGGAGCGAGAAAAGAAGCATGACGTAGAACAAAGCATAAATTGAACGTCTCTCTGTTGTCTCCCAGGAGTGGCAGCTTTTCTTGGCCTGCCATTCTGATACCTGCCTGCAGGTGGCTCTGCTCATCCTCAAGAAGATAGCTCAGAGTTGATTGGGCTGAAGGGTCCTGGCTTAGTATAAATACTCCCAGGGCAGGTTTCTGGCTCTACTTGAGCCAGGTAATTGTGCATGGCTTGTAGTGTTGTGGACTTCTTCCTGCCATAAGTACCTGGTTAGAACCTTAGACAGGCTACTCCTGTCTTTTAGTTGCTTCAGGATTGCTGTCCTCCAACTGGGGCCTGGAGTAGGGTTGCCAGATGGGGAACAATGAAGAAGAAGAATTGCAGATTTATACCCCGCCCTTCTCTCTGAATCAGAGACTCAGAGCGGCTTACAATCTCCTATATCTTCTCCCCCCACAACAGACACCCTGTGGGGTGGGTGGGGCCGAAAGAGCTCTCACAGCAGCTGCCCTTTCAAGGACAACCTCTGCCAGAGCTATGGCTGACCCAAGGCCAAACCAGCAGGTGCAAGTGGAGGAGTGGGGAATCAAACCCAGTTCTCCCAGATAAGAGTCCGCACACTTAACCACATAGCAAGAACTCTGGTTGACCCAAGGCCATTCCAGCAGCTGCAAGTGGAGGAGTGGGGAATCAAACCTGGTTCTCCCAGATAAGAGTCCGCACACTTAACCACTACACCAAACTGGCTCTCCAATGGAGGAAATATGGGTCATTTAAACATTAAATACTTTTAATTTTCCCCCCTCCTGACAGTCAGTGAAAATACTGGACTGCCCAGGTCAATACCAGATACTAGGTAACCAAGAGATCTCCTGGTATTACAACTAATTTCCAGATTATAGAGATCAGTGTCCCTGGAGAAAATGGCTGCCTTGGAAGGTGGACTCCCCACCAACTATACACCCCACCGAAGTCCCTCCCCTCTGCAAACCGTTCCCTCCCCAGATCTTCAAGAATTCCCCCACCCAAAATTGACAACCCTCTTCCCCGCCCAAGAGCGCTCACGTCCGTAGCCAGCAGCTCCTCGGAGTCATCGATGGAGGCCACGGTTACCTCTCCTTGGGAGACGTAGCTGTAGTCGTAGGGGTTGTTGGTAACCAAGAGCAAGTCTGTTTGGAGGCAGAAGTGAGGATGGAAAAAGTCGAACAGGCCTGGCTTATCCACAGTGCCCCTGCCCCACGGTACCTTTAGGGGCCCACAAAAATGTTGAAATTTCTTTTAAAATCAGGAGCGGAAAGAACTTTTAGGGCTGAGGAAAACATTTTCATTTTTTTTGTCACATCAGGAAAAAAGATGAAATGTTTAGGGCGCATGAAAATCTATCAAGTTTTGCCTAAAACGGGGGGGTGGGGTGGGGGGGATGTCAAAGCATTTAAATTTATTTAAAAAATATTTTTTATGTGGAAAGTGGCCTGTGAAGGCAAAATGGGCCCACAAAAGCCATAATTATTAGGGTTTGTAGAACCTTTCGGGCTTAAGTGCCGTGTTCTACTGGAGAAAGTTTTTCTTCCAGATGTTTCGTTCTCGGCTGCAGAGAACATCCTCAGTGGCGTTGCAGCCGGAGCAGGTGCTCTGACCTTCTTGGCTGCTGTGCATCACTCAATGCACAGCAGCCAAGAAGGTCAGAGCGCCTGCTCCGAAAGATTCTACAAACCCTAATGATGTTACCAGCCGTGAAAACCATAATGTGGCCCTGGGGTTGACTGGCAGAAGGCTTTGGATGCTGAGGCAGAAAGCACCCACCCCTGGGTGATTTCATTCTGCCATATAGGGACAGACGGGTGTTTGATGCCGCTTCTGGCTGCAGTTCTGGTTTTAAATTGAAAGCTACCATTGCCCGTAAGTTTCTATCAACGTCAAATGGTATTGCTCTACTTCTGCCATCTCTATGGTCAAATCTCCAAATATTTTGCATTGGCAATCAGTCTGGCAAAAGAAAAAAAAAAATTAATACCAAAAGAGCCAAAGAGTAGCCGTCACATCCTTCCTCTGCAAACTAAGCACAGGCCCATCTACGGCAACCAGATTTCAGGCTGGGAAAAGCCTGGAGATTTGGGGGTGCAATCTGAGGGCGGTGAGGCTGAGGAGAGGAGAGACCTCAGTGGACTAATACCATAGAGTCCACCTTCTGCAGCATTCCCCACAGTGATTTCCTGAACATGTATGCCCAGGGAATCTCCAGGTCCCACCTGAAGGTTGGCAACTGAGGCCTGTCAACAACTCCCTCATCCTGGAGATTTGGGGGACAGGGACCTCAGTGGTGCACAATGCCATAGAGTTCACCGTCCAGAGCATCAGTGTTCTCTAGGAGCACAGATCTCTGTGGACTGGAGATAAACTGTAATTCCAGGGGATTCCCCAGGTCCCATCTGGAGGGCTGGCAACCCTAGCTAAGGACCCAGCAGGAACTCAGCTGCTCCCATCCATGCACCCACCCACCCACAATGAAGACTTACCCAGAAGCTCTGGTTTCTTGTTGGACAAAATCTGGTAGAAGATGTGGTAGTTTCTCTCAGCTTTGAGCTGGAAAATGACACGGGATTTCTCAAGGAGGTCTAGGAGAGTTAAGGCGGAAATGAATGGAGAGATGTATTGGAGGGAGGGTGGCGCATAAAAACATGACAAAAGCAGCGTGGAATGGGGAAAAGATCAGCCACAGTGTGGCCAGAGGGGAGAAGGAAAGTCGTTATGACAACAAAAAGCAAGAGGTGGGAAGAGTAGGGGCGTAAACATCCCTTCTTGCACCTCCTTCTGTCTTCTTCATCTTTATGAAAATTGTAACTTAGAAAGGAAAGATATTTAGGTGCATTAAGCAGGCCTAAAGGCAGGGCTTCTTTGGTAGAAAAAGCCCAGTAGGCACTCATTTGCATATTAGGCCAGACACCACTGACATCACCATTGTTTTCTACAAAAAGCCCAACAAGAACTCATCTGCATATTAGGCCACACTCCCTGTCACCGAGCCAGCCGGAACTGCATTCATGTGCGTTCCTGCTCAAAAAAAGCCCTGCCTAAAGGAGTAGGGGGACCCGAGTTCAAATCCCTGCTTGCTACATAACCAAGATGTTCACTGGATCACTCTCTCTACTCGCTGGCCTACACAAAGCAAAACTGAGGTGGGATAGAGGAAACTGAGTACCGAGACCATAGAACAGAAAACCTCACGATGGGAAAGGTATTGCATTTGTCAAAATCCCCTAACATTAATAATTCTCTGTGACTGGAGCACCAAGACACTATACAAGTAGGCCAAACCATTCTCCCATAAATGCAATTTTTTTTTCACATGGAGGGAATTTTTACACGGAGGAGCAATCCTCTCCGTTGCACTTAATTGCTCACCACTGATCAATGTGGCATCAGGAGGAAAAGGGGAGTCACCGATGTCACAATGCCATTTCTGACCAAAACCCCAGAAGTGACGCCACGGGCTACTGTCATGCTCTAGGAGTTCCACTCATCTCTGTGGCTTTTACCATAGAGATTTGGGGGTTCCTAGAGTGCTGCATAGGGTTGCCAGCTCCATCTTGGAAAACGCCTGGCGATTTTAGGGGCATATATGCTATGAACTGAATAGAAAGACGGTATATGTGGTCAGAGAAGAAATTGGGAGAGGGGGGCAAAAGGGATGGCCAGACAGAAAAGCAAGTAAGCAGAGGCAGAAAGGAAAAGATGGTTATCGAGACGTGAATGAAGCAGACCTACTCAGGTCTACTCGGAAGGAATCAGATTGTATTTAAAAAAGGGGGTTACTTCCAGGAAAGCATTCTTAGGACTGCAGCCACAAGTAGACACACGGATAAGAGAGGAAAAACAAACTCCCAGTAGCCACCTCACTCACAGGTTTCTATGTCGGCAGACGCCAGCTTTCCCGTCGCCCCAAAATGGATTCGGATAAATTTACCCTGGACAGAAACACAAAGGAATGAGCGCGTGGCGTGAGGGGCTGACCCCAGACCAGGGAAATCAGGGTTCCAATCGCCCACTTGATGTAAAGTTCAGCAGCATGGGTATGACATTTTATGTGGGAGATCCGTAATCGGATCCCCGGAAGTGCTTTTCAACCTTAAAAAGCAACTGCACGTAGGTGTTCTTGGATCCGAGGTACAAAGGCAATGTGTCTTAAATCTTTCTCACTGCGCAATTTCCCTGGTAGAACTCCCCAGGCTACAACTAAAGGGGAAAAAGAAGAAGAAGAAGAAGAAGAAGAAGAAGAAGAAGAAGAAGAAGAAGAAGAAGAAGAAGAAGAAGAAGAAGAAGAAGAAGAAGAAGAAGAAGAAGAAGAAGAAGAAGAAGAAGAATTGCAGATTTATATCCCGCCCTTCTCCCTGAATCAGAGACTCAGAGCGGCTTACAATCTCCTATGTCTTCTCCCCTCACAACAGACACCCTGTGAGGTGGGTGGGGCTGGAGAGGGCTCTCACAGCAGCTGCCCTTTCAAGGACAACCTCTGCCAGAGCTACGGCTGACCCAAGGCCATTCCAGCAGGTGCAAGTGGAGGAGTGGGGAATCAAACCCGGTTCTTCCAGATAAGAGTCCGCACACTTCACCACTACACCAAACTGGCTCTCAATCTGTTCTTGAGGTTCCTTTGGGAACTTGGTGGAATCTCCTCAGTGTCATTTTGGGCCTTCTCAGTCATTGGGTTGGTTTTACAGAAAGCCCCCCCGCGCCGAGGAAGTCCAAAATGTGCCCTCAAAATGTTCCACAGCTTCAACAGTACCCTCTCAAAACACCTCACAGGGCAGTGGGCCTCAATCTGTAATAAGGCTTGTAAAATCGTTTGATTTCTGAGGTGTTTTGGTTGAGGCCCACTTCTCCGTGAGGTGTTTTGAGAGGGTACTGTTGAGGCTGCGGAAAACTCTGCTGACTTTGGTTTTGCGTCTGAGGAAATGGATTTAGGAGTCTGAGGTATTTTCTGCCTGCTGGCGCATGGTTGTTAGCTGCCTTCTCAGAAAGTAGCAGGGCAGACATATTTAAATAAATGTAGGTTCTTGTTTTCCTAAAGGGGGTATTAATCTTGAGGTGGAACGTTTGAACACCAGCTGCGTTATACTGAACGAGACTATTAGGGTTTGCCAGGTTCAATTCAAGAAATATTTGGGGACTTTGGGGGTGGAGCCAGGAGCAAAGTTGTGACAAGCAGAATTGACCTCCAAAGGGAGTTCTGGCAATCACATTTAAAGGGACTCCTTTAAAATGCCTTCCCTTCATTGGAAACAATGGATAGGGGCACCTTCTTTGGGGGCTCATGGAATTGAACCCCTTGGTCCAATCTTTCTGAAACTTGGAGGGTGTTTTGAGGAAGGTGTTTAATGCAACTTTGGTGCTTCTAATTCAAAAAACAGCCCCCTCAGAGCTCCCAATACCCACAGATCAATTCTCCATTATACCCTATGGGAATCAGTTTCCCTAGGGAATAATGGAATGACCAGCGGATATTTCCCTCCCCTCCACTTTCTGATGACCCTGAAGTGGGGGAAGGGCCTCCAAACCTGGGGATCTCCTGTCCCCACCTGGGGATTGGCAACCCTAGAGACTATTGGTCCACCAAGCTCAGTATTGTCTATTCAGACTGGCAGCCACTCTCCAGGGTCTTGGGGTTCGAGGTCATTCATATCACCTGTTGCCTAGTCCTTTTAACTGGAGATACCGGGAACTGAACCTGGGACCTTCTGCGTGCCAAGCAGATGCTCTACCACTGAGCCACCCATGGCCCCTCCCCAGAACATATGAAGTTGCTTTATACTAAATCAGACCACTGGTCCATCATAGCCGGTATTGTCTACTCATACTGGCAGCAAATGTCCAAGGTCTCAGACAGAGGTCTTTCACATCACCTCCTTTCTACTCCTTTTAACTGGAGATGTCAGGGATTGAATCTGAGATCTTCTGCATGCCAAGCAAATGCTCTACCACAGACCCTCTGATTTCTACCAGGAAAATGTTGGGGGGAAACATTGAATCATGACTCCTTCCTGTAGGAGAGCCAAATCCCCCCAGGCAGCTGTTTTTCCCCAAGGTGGTTCACACCTCATGTCTCCCACATAATATGTAATACGGCCCTAGTTCCAAGACTGGCCATGGCCACCTCACAGGGTTATTGTGATGCCACTTTGAACTCCTGGGAGGGAGAAAGGTAAGAAAAAGACTGCAGAATTATACCCCGCCCTTCTCTCTGAATCAGAAACTCAGAGCGGCTTACAATCGCCTATATCTTCTCTTCCCACAACAGACACCCTGCGAGGTGGGTGGGGCTGAGAGGGCTCTCACAGCGGCTGACCTTTCAAGGACAACTTCTGTGATAGCTAAGGCCATTCCAGCAGCTGCAAGTGGAAGAGTGGGGAATCGAAGCCGGTTCTCCCAGATAAGAGTCCGCACACTTAACCACTACACCAAACTGCGCTACACAAAAAAAAGTAGCACATTCTTTAAAAAATTAAATCCCAACAGGGCAGATGCTGATATACCACCCCTCCGTCCTTATCCAGAGAAACCTTCCCTCTGTCCCCATGATCTTGCTGGATTGTCCGGAGGACTCACAAATCGGGACGAGTTGTCGTTCCGCACTGTCTTGGCGTTGCCAAAGGCTTCCAAGGCGGGATTGGCCTGGATGATTTGATCTTCCAGTGTCCCCTGCAGACGGAGCAAACAATCAGGACAGAGAAGAGAAGCAATGGCAGGTAACCCCCCACATTAGACACCTCTGCCTATCTTCTCCCTACCATGGAGAAGCTGTGAGACCTGGGGGACATGGGTATGTTCCAGTCACACAGGCTAAACACAAGGCAAGAACCTGATTCCTTGCAGCAGTTATGGGTGGTGGTGGTTCTCACCAGTTCTGTAATGTACTGAAGTCGAAGACATTCAGATGGCAACATGCTTTATTAGCGAGTACATCACAAAGACAACACGGCAGGGCCGGATCCCCTGTTATATACATTTCCCAGAACAACCTTCTTCCTAGTCAGGTCCAATCTTGGCCAGTTAAACTTCCCGCCGCTGATCGTCATAGGCAGGCTGCGTTCGTCCCTTCCAGACACCGCCCACAGGTGCGGTGTGCTGTGCTTCCCGGGACGAACGCCAGACACAATGAGTTTCCTCTAAAACGAGTTAGCACGAGCTAGCTCACAGATTTTTAGCTTCCAGCTCGCGCGTTTTTGTCTCAGCTCAGGAAGGATGACCCCAGAGCACATTTATTGATGCAGAAGCTCGCCATTTTAATGCCAGTAGCTCACAAAGCAGAATTTTTGCTCACAAGACACTGCAGCTTAGAGGGAACGTTGGTTCTCACATGACCAAATGGTTCTGCATGGGGAACAAAATCTACATACATAGAACATTTTGCTGGCAGTAGCACGATTGAAGGTTGCTGCACACTGGAAAGACAAGGCTCTGCCTTCAATACATGCTTGGAGAACCCGACTGTGGGATTATTTCCTACTAAGTAAAATCTCAACTTATGGCGCTGATGCTCTGACAGGACGTACTCAAGAAAAATTTACTGTGTTCTGGTTCCAAATAGTGGAATATCTCACCAAACATAATATTCTCCCCCCAAACCATTTTCATCATGATATGATCTATTTCTAATGTGTTCTGGGCTCACTTTCTCTCCTCTGATCTGAATACAAAAACTGCGAGCTCTACTTAGTTGAGTTTGATTAACTGGATTTCTTAATAGAATATTGGGAGAGTTGATTGTACATCCCTACAGTAGAATCAGTCAATAGAATGTATTTTCACTGGATGCTCTTAAGTATAATTGTATGATTACTCCTTGATTCTCTATTTTTATGGATTACTCTTTCTTTTTCTTGTTTTTTTTGTTAAATGTATTTATTATATCCTCACTAAGGCTGCATTATTTGAGGTGCTTGATTACAGTGTTCTTTATTGTAAACTGAAAATCTGTTAATAAAAATCTGATTAATTATAAAAAAAAATTACATTGATGTGTCTGCGAGAACGCTTGGTTCAAACCCTCTGCGTGATAAGCTCATTTTCTGTTCAGAAAGAACTGCTTTGCTGAGAGGAACATTTTAACGTGCGGTGGCAAGCCTGGCAGGGTTGCCAACTCCAGGTGGGAAATTCCTGGTGGTTTCGGGGATTGGACCCACAGGACAGAGTTTCAGGGTGTGGAGGGGCCTCAGCAGGTTATAATGCCACAAAGTCTACCCTCCAAAGCAGCCGTGTTCTCCAGAGGAACTGATCTCTGTCGTCTGGAGAACAGAACAGGTCTAGTTCTGGGAGCTCTCCAGGCCCCACCAGGAGGTTGACAACCTCAGCAGCAAGAGCCCAAGAGAACGGAGCACATGGGGGGAGAGGCACAACTGCTCCCAGCTGCCGTTGCCCCTCTAGTGATCAAAGAAGTAGCAACAGTGCAGGCTGGCTCAGTGTTTCTCCCCTCAGTGGCTCCAGTCAGCTGCTCGGAAACAAATGTTGAGAACAGGACAAGTCAGGGAGGGAGGGAGGGAGTGAGGACTGCCCAGTCCCTTCAGGGAACTCAGTCTGGCCACCACTGGTTAGGATGGAACTTGGGACCCCAGCAATGGCTCTCTCTGATCCCAACCTCTGACACTGCTCTACCTCGGAGTGCTGCTGTCAGGATTATCAAGAGACATTAGCGAGAATTAGAACAAAGTAGAAGAAGAAGAAGAAGAAGATATTGGATTTATATCCAGCCCTCCACTCCGAAGAGTCTCAGAGCGGCTCACAATCTCCTTTCCCTTCCTCCCCCACAACAGACACCCTGTGAGGTAGATGAAGATATTGGATTTATATCCCACCCTCCACTCCAAAGAGTCTCAGAGCGGCTCACAATCACCTTCCCTTCCTCCCCCACAACAGACACTCTGTGAGGTGGGTGGGGCTGGAGAGGGCTCTTCCAGCAGCTGCCCTTTCAAGGACAACCTCTGCCAGAGCTATGGCTGACCCAAGGCCATTCCAGCAGCTGCAAGTGGAGGAATGGGGAATCAAACCCGGTTCTCCCAGATAAGAGTCTGTGCACTTAACCACTTAGCAAGAGCTATGGCTGACCCAAGGCCATTCCAGCAGGCGCAAGTGGTGGAGTGGGGAATCAAACTCGGTTCTCCCAGATAAGAGTCCTTAACCACTTAACCACTACACCTTTAAGACCAACAAAGTTTTATTCAGAATGTAAGCTAGAAGCACACATCATCAGACAATAGGATGGAATGACAAAACAGTCCTAAATATCGTCTGATGAACTGTGCTTCTAGCGCACAAAAAGCTTACGTTCTGAATAAAACTTTGTTGGTCTTAAAGGTGCCACTTGACCCCTACGTTGTTCTATTGCTTCAGACCAACACGGCTGCTCGCTTGGATCTATCTGTTAGGAGAAATAGGGAAAGAAGGACGTTAGCCAACTCGAACGTCTGCAAATTTATATAATCCCGGGGTAGGAGAGATCTCTTTTTTTGGTCTTTTTAATATTTTTTATGTGCATGTGTGTGTTTGCACCCAGAAGTCATGGCGGTCTGGTGAATGACCCCTACTGGGGGCATGGAAGATATTCAGAGAGAGGGCTGAATGAAATCCGCCCCTGCCTCCTGACATCTGGTATTCCAAGGAGGTCTCCCATCCAGGTACGTGACAGAGTCAACCCTGGTTAGTTTCCGAGATCTGACAAGAATGGGCTTTCCTGGGCCATTCAGGGCAGGGCAGGGGGAGATCTTGAGGGTGTGGGGTGTTTCAAACTGTTCCTTTTCCCTACCACTCCTTGCGGGCCCCCAACCCTGTTGCTATCCTTAATGAAAGCAAAATAAAATCGGCAAAAGTAGATGCCCCTGACAATCATTTATACTCAGGGCTTCTTTCGTAGAAGAAGCCCAGCAGGAACTCATTTGCATATTAGGCCACACCCCCTTAACATCACCATTGTTCACAAAAGGGCTGTTTGTAGAAAAAGCCCAGCAGGAATTCACTTGCATAGTAGGCCACACCCCCTGACACAAAGCCAGCCGGAATTACATTCCTGTGCGTTCCTGCTCAAAAAAAAGCCCAGTTTATACTTAGAATCATAGAGTTGGAAGGGAACTCCTGGGTCATCTCGTCCAACCCCTGCACAATGCAGGAAACTCAGAAATTAAATAAAAGCACCAGTCGTTTCCGACTCTGGGGTGGCGTTGCTTTCACAACATTTTCACGGCAGACTTTTTATGGGGTGGTTTGCCACTGCCTTCCCCAGTCATCTACATTTCCCCCCCAGCAAGCTGGGTACAAATACCTCCCCCTAAATTCACAGGATCTTCATTGCTGTCAGATGACCGTCTAGCCTCTGCTTAAAAACCTCCAAGGAAGGAGACTTGTCTGAGCTTTTAGGGCTGGACAGCGTGTGGGTGATTTGGGGGCAAAATGCTGATCATATTTTTTTGCTTTTCTGCAGAACGCTCACAGACTTGCCCTGTTCTAGCCAAACAAACTCTGAGAGCCACCCACCAGCCTCCATAGAACTCTGCTTCTTAGCTGACCCCTCTGTGGCCAAATTCTAAGCCTAGAGTAGGAAAAAACCCAGAACCCAGGCCCACGCTTCAGGGATCAGGATCGACATTGGACAAGAACCTTTGAGCTGCTTGCGGCCTCCTTCTTGCGGTCGCCAATAGCTGCGATGCTGGCAAAATACTGGATCACCCGTTTGGTGTTCACCGTCTTTCCTGCACCGGATTCTCCACTGGAATAAGGAAGAAACTGATGGTGACCACAGGAAATTGCAGAGAAAGATCATCCCAGACACATAAGTGCCAACCACTGAACCAGGTCTCTTCTTGCAAAGCAAGTAGGGATGCCAATTCTAGCTTGGGAAATTCCTGGAGGTCCAGAGGTGAATTGTTGGGGAGAGAAGGATTTGGGGAAGAACTTTGGTGAGGTATAATGCAATGGATTCTATCCTCCAAAGTAGCCATTTCTCCAAGAAAACTGGTACCTGGAGTTTGAAGATCAGTTGTAATTTTGGGATATCTCCAGGCCCCACAGGGAGGTTGGTATCCCTAAAATGCAGGTGCCCAGGCACTGAGCCGTGGCCCCTCCCCAAGTGAGGATGGGGAGGGGCATCCCACTTCTAAAGCTGTTAAGTCTTTGGAATGTGACTTTTATTTTTACAACTGGGACTTCTTTATTTAAAAAAAAGTTAAACAGGAAATGTATCTTGGTACTCACGTGATAAGGACAGACTGGTTTTCTCGATCTGGAAGGAAACAGATGGATGGAGAAAGTAGAGAAAGAAGTCCTTTTCTCCCTTTCTCACAATACAAGAACTCATGGGCATTCAATTAAATTGCTGAGCAGTTGGGTTAGAACGGATAAAAGGAAGTCCTTCTTCACTCAAGGGGTGATTAACATGTGGAATTCACTGCCACAGGAGGAGGTGGTGGCTACAAGCATAGACAGCTTCAAGAGGGGATTGGATAAAAATATGGAGCAGAGGTCCATCAGCGGCTATTAGCCACAATGTATATATATATATACAGGCCACTATGTGACACAGAGTGTTGGACTGGATGGGTCATTGGCCTGATCCAACATGGTTTCTCTTATGTTCTTATATTCTTCGATAATATCAGGGTAGCTCTGCTGATTCAGGTGGAAAGTCCTCCTAAACCAGCATTTTGTCTCTACCAGGGGACAGCCGGATTCTGCCAGGAATCTCACAGGCAAAGGAAAGCCCTTCCTTCATTCTCTGGATCTGGTGGTTAGACTTCCCCTGAACCTGGAGGTTCTGTTTCTAGCAGCTGTGGCCAACTAACTCACAGACAGTGTTCCCTCTGAGCTGAGTTAGTGAGAGTTTTTTAGCTTCTGGCTCACACATTTTTGTCTTAGCTTAGGAAAAATGGGTCCAGAGAAAACTGCTTTATGCAGTAGCTCACAACTTTAATGCCAGTAGCTCAAGAGGCAGAATTTTTACTCACAAGACTCCACACAGCTTAGAGGGAGTATCGCTCACAGACTATTATCTGCTGGATTTATCGAGACTTTTGATGCTATTTACGCCTTGCAGCCCTGAACAACAGCTTACGTCATTATGCTTCATGGGTTACTTATTGAAAACGAAGAATTTAGGCAGCTGTTTGGGAGAAAAATTGGACGGGGAACAGGATTAAGAGGTTGCTAGATGGATTGCCCAGATTCTAAAACCAAATATGTCTCACTACAGTTCAGGTCCTTGCTCTGTTAAGTTCTGGTCGGCAGGTAGTTTCATTGTTCAGGGAAACATTTAAAAATGTTGTTTCACCCACACTGGCAGGGCTAAAGTCTATGCGAGCGGATCAGGACTATACCACCTCATTCTGCTGCTGGCGTAGGCCAGGCCGGGTGTAACAATACAGACAAAACTTCCACACCACTACACAGGTGCCAGTTCACTCATTCAACTGCCAGTCATTGAGAGGGCCGTAATCAATCGTGGAGGAATCAAGTGATTTGCGTGCGCTGCATATCACATCGCAGACTCCCACAACAGATCACGGCGTTGGATCCTTCCAGCCTTTCCTATAGGAGGATGGGCCCCCTCCCATCACCAAAAGGGCTATGCTAAGCAGGGATGGAATTCTAGCAGGAGCTCCTTTGCCTATTAGGCCACACCCTCCAGATGTAGCCAATCCTCCAAGAGCTTACAAGGCTCTTTTTTTGTCAGCTCTTGGAGGATTGGCTACATCAGAGGGGTGTGGCCTAACAGGCAAAGGAGCTCCTGCTAGAATTCCACCCCTGGGCCACACCCCCTGATGTAGCCAATCCTCCTGGAGCTTATAGTAGACCCTGTAAGAAGAACCCTGTAAGCTCTTGGAGGATTGGCTACATCAGAGGGATGTGGCCTAATAGGCAAAGGAGCTCCTGCTAGAATTCCACGCCTGGGCCACACCCCCTGATGTAGCCAATCCTCCTGGAGCTTATATTAGGCCCTGTAAGAAGAACCCTGTAAGCTCTTGGAGGATTGGCTACATCAAAGGGGTGTGGCCTAATATGCAAAGGCGCTCCTGCTAGAATTCCATCCCTGGACCACACCCCCTGATGTAGCCAATCCTCCTGGAGCTTATAGTAGGCCCTGTAAGAAGAACCCCGTAAGCTCTTGGAGGATTGGCTACATCAGAGGGGTGTGGCCTAATATGCAAAGGAGCTCCTGCTAGAATTCCACCCCTGATGCTAAGGATTTGGGGGCAGGATGTATCCTCAAGATACCTCAAGTTACTTAGCAGTTCATGGGGGAGGCGGGGAGGCTGTGATCAGGGCTCAAAAACTGTGTCACGGGGGGCGGGGGGGGGAATGTCACAAGACAGAGAGCGGCAAGGTCTTCATACCCGTCAACATGTATTGGTACGCATTGTCGGAGATGGAGAAGATGTGAGGAGGGGCCTCGCTTCGCTTCTTGCCCCGATAGGCAGCAACCACTTCTGCATTGTAGACGGGCAGCCACTTGTAGGGGTTGACGGTCACACAGAAGAGCCCGGAGTACGTCTGAGGAAGAGGAAGTTAAAATATCTCAGAGCTGGAGAAAGTATTCTGTTGCAATGGCAGAGATGCAAAGGAACCATTATCTGCGTGTTGTAGCTCCGCTGGGCTTGTAAGACAGAGCTGTTCCTCCAGGCCTCTGGGTGTGGCAGCGGGCGTTAAACCATCTCCCCTGCTTTCTGGTACTACTTATTACTTACGGAGCACGGTGCCTAACAGGGCAGTTCTGGTTTACGGGAGTTCCCGGACTTACATAGATCATCCACGCTGCGTAACGTTCCTTGAGGTTGTAGAGGACGGCCGGCTCGTGCAGAAAGGTCAGCATCGCCATGTCCTCGATCTTGTCGAACTTGGGCGGGTTCTGCTGGTGGACGTTTGCCTCTTTGACGGTCACTGTCTGCAAGTGGGGAGAATCCAAGGAGCGGGATGAGGCACCTAGAATTCGACGGCGGCCTGGTCCACATGCCTGGACACACAACAGCTCCTCCAACAGTTCCCATTGGACTTATCTCTTCCTGAACCTTCATCGTGACTTTCTGGCTGTCCTCTTCCCTTTTTGGCTCTTTGACAGCCAGGATGTCACTGCCGCTTTCCTTTTGGAATCTGATGAGCTCCTTAAACGTCTCAGCCCTTCTGCGCCATCTTGCTATCTAGGGTTGCCAATCTCTAATTGGGGGGCAGGGGACCCCCTGGTCTAGGCTTCCCAAATCTCCCGCCTGGGTGGGGGACCCCCGATTTGGAGCCTCCTCCCCCCCGCTTGGCAAAAATCCAGAAAGCGGGGGGAATGGCAGCCCTTCCCACACAGCCTAGAACCCAGCAGCTTCTCCTCTTCCCTTCCCACCGATCCCTGATGGTTCTCCTCCCTTCCCTTCCCTTCTCACCTCCGATCGCAGCAGCTTCTCCTTGCCCCTCCCCTTCCCACCCAGCTCCATCGCAGCAGCCGGAGCTTTCCCAGGCTGCTTCCTGCCCCGCCCCAAAGGACCATGTGCCTTTGCACCTCCGGAGGTGGTGAAAGGCTTCAACTTTCTGTGTCTGTGTCTTTGTTACTGTGAAGAAGCTGGCTGGTGAGTAGACAGCCAATCCCCTACATCAGATTTGCGAGAAGGGGGTGTGTGGAGGAGAGGGAAACGTTGTCATTATTCCCTATGTGAAATATTTCTCATAGGGTATAATGGGGAATTGATCTGGAGGTTTCGGGGGCTCTGGGGGAGCTATTTTTTGAGGTAGAGGCACCAAATTTTCAGTATACTATCTAGTGCCTCTCTCCAAAATACCCTCCAAGTTTCAAAACGATTGGACCAGGGGGTCCAGTTCTATGAGCCCCAAAAGAAGGTGCCCCTATCCTTCATTATTTCCTATGGAAGAAAGACATTTAAAAAGGTGTGCTGTCCCTTTAAATGTGATGACCAGAACTCCCTTGGAGTTCAATTATGCTTGTCACATCCTTGTTCCTGGCTCCACCCCCAAAGTCCCCAGATATTTCTTGAATTGGACTTGGCAACCCTACGCTGGTCTGGAGGCCCTTCCCCTGCTTCAAGGTTATCAGAAAGTGGTGGTGGGGTTGAATGTCCGTTGGCACTCCATTATACCCCATGGAGTCTGGTCCCCCATAGTGTATAATGAAGAATTGATCCATGGTTATCTGGGGCACAGGGGCCTATATTTTGAGGTAGGGGCACCGATTTTTCAGCATAGCATCTGGTGCCTCTCCTCAAACCACCCCCCCAAGTTTCAAAAATATTGGGCCTGGGGGTCCAATTCTATGAGCCCCCAAAGGAAGTGCCCCCATCCTCCATTATCGAAAGGAAGGCATTTAAAAGAAGCCTGATCCCTTTAAATGTGACGGCCAGAACTCCCTTTATGCTTGTCACAACCTTGCTCCTGGCTCCACCCCCAAAGTCTCCTGGCTCCAACCCCAAAGTCCCCAGATATTTCTTGAGTTGGACGTGGCAACCGTACGCTATCCTGTTAAGCTTTCTTCAGTAATGCCATTTCGGTCTAGAGGAGAAAGTAAGCCTGTCCAGCCCAGTACACAGTACTGGTAAGAAAGTGGGTCAGAGGTGTACCTGCCATCTTCTGCTTCAGCCCCTGCCCCCAAAAAACAGAATACTGATAAGGTACAAGTGACTTTTGACCTTTCACTCCCGGCTTTCACCCTGTGTCATGCATTTCCAGCTCACTTCCAGCCACATTCCTTGCCCCCCGACCATTCTTTGACCTTCTATCAATGCCCCAGCCCTCTCTGCCGTGGCGTACTCTGCCGTCCTCGGTTTGCACGGTGACGTTTCCGCCCTCTCGACTTGTTATCTTCGCCTTGACAAACTCTTCCTTCTCGTCGGGCACGAAGCACTCCGTGCGGATGTCGAAGACCCGCGTCTGCGCTTCCAGGCGTTCCTTGTCCGATTTGCGAAGGTACGGAGCCGCGGCTCCAAACTCAGCCATCAGGGCATCCGTCATTCTGGGCAAGAGAGGGCAGGGAGACTGTGAGACGGACCCTAGCACCCCTTGGCTCTGGCATAGCATCAGGAATCCCTTACATCCTACTTGGGCTGGTCCCCAGATGTGCCAAGAAGAACCCCCTTCCATTCCACAAATCCATGCTCTCCCTCTACCACAAGAACCTCTGTTAGTTCCACCTAACAAAATCCAAGTAGACCATCTTAAACCCAAAATGTGCGTTTGGGTGGGTGGCACAGAGGCAACCAGTTGGGGGCAGGGGATCCCCTGGTTTGGAAGCCCTCCCCCCGCTTCAGGGTCATCAGAAAGCAGGGGTGGGGGGAAGGAAATGTCTTCTGGGCACTCCGTTATTTCTATGGAGGCCAATTCCCATAGGGTATAATGGAGAATTGATCTGCGGGTATCTGGTGCTCTGGGGGCCCCTGTTTTTTAAGGTAGAGGCACCACATTTTTAGCACAGCATCTGATGCCTCTCTTCAAAACACCCTCCAAGTTTCAAAAAGATTGGACCGGGGAGTCTAATACTATGAGCCCCAAAAGAAGGCATTTCTATCCTTCGTTATTTCCAAATGGAAGGAAGGTATTTAAAAGGTGTGCGATTCCTTTTAAATGCGATGGCCAGAACTCCCTTCGGAGTTCGATTATACTTGTCACAACCTTGCTCCTGGCTCCACCCCCGAAGTCTCTTGGCTCCACCCCCAAAGTCCCCAGATATTTCTTGAATTGGACCTGGCAACCAATGTTCCCTCTAAGCCGCAGAGTCTTGTGTAAGTAAGTAAGTAAAATTTTATTTGTATCCCGCCCTCCCCCGCCAGGCAGGCTCAGGGCAGCTAACAACAGGAAAAACAACAACAATACATTAACAAACCATTGCATTAATAAACATTAGATTAGCCTTAAAAACCAGTTAATACATTAATTAAAACCATTATTAATCTAATTACATTAAATTAAGTTACATTAGTTAAATCTAATTGTATTATTGTCGCTGACGCTATATCTGTCAGTTGGTATCGATGGCGAATATTTCTTTGTTGTGCACTTGTAATTCAGCTATTTGAAAACGCCAGTTTAAAAAGCGTGGTCTTGTAGGCCCTGCGGAATTGATCGAGGTTCCGCAGGGCCCGCACCTCCTCTGGGAGCTGGTTCCAAAGATATGGGGCCGCAGAAGAAAAGGCCCGTGTGCGGGTGTTTTGGAGTTTGATTTCTTTTGGCCCAGGGGTAGTCAATCTGTTTTTTCCTACTGACCTCAATGCTCTCTGGGGCTCGTACGGGGAGAGACGGTCCTTCAGGTAGGCTGGTCCTCGGCCATATAGGGCTTTAAAGGTAATGACCAGCACTTTGTACTGGACCCGGTATACAATTGGTAGCCAGTGCAGTTCACGTAGCCCCGGCCGTATGTGTTCCCATCTTGGGAGACCAAGCAACAGTCTGGCCGCCGCGTTCTGCACTAGTTGTAACTTCCGGGTCCGGCACAGAGGCAGCCCTATGTAGCGGGCGTTACAGTAGTCCAATCTTGAGGTGACCGTCGCATGGATCACCATTGCTAGGTCCTGAGCAAAATTCTATGTTGTGAGTTACTGGTATTAAAGCTGTGAGCTGGTGGCATTAAAGTGGTGGGCTGCTGCATCAATGATTGTGTTCTGGGGCCATTTTTCCTGAGCTAAGACAAAAATGTGTGAGCCAGAGGCTAAAAATCCGCGAGCGAGCTCACGCTAACTCAGCTTAAGAGGGAACACTGCTGGCGACCCCACCTACCTGAGAGCTTTGCAGGAGAGAGCGGAAGAAGATCTGGAGGCCTACAAAAAAGAGACTGCGGGGAAAGCAAAGAGCAATTATTCCATAGGATGAAACTGGCAAGATTCACAATCGGTTGCTCGCATCTCGTGGGGGTGCAGTTAGACGCCGGCTGTCCCTGAAAGAAGTCCAGAATCAATTGTGGCAAGAAGTAAGGCGCAGGGAGTTGCAAACTTTGGGGTTGTGGAGGGGAGACGAAGAACTCTTTCCCGTGCCCTAGGTCTTATTTGCATTCACCCAGCCAGCTTCTCTCCCTGTCATTCGCAAATACGTTTCAGGCTCTCCTTCCCAAACATCCACCCCTCCCGTCACCCACCCAAGCCTCTTCTCCTTTCCAGGGCCAGCCCTAAACTGTCTGACACCTTAGGCAAGGCTCACTTCTGGCAAACCCCGTCCTGCACTGAAAATGTCACCGAGTCACATGAGAGCCCCCAATATGGTGCCCCTAGAAGGCTGGCGCCCCGGCAATTACCCAGTTTGCTTAATGGTAGGGCCGGCTCTGCACCTTTTCAGAATCATTGCATCGACCTCTTTATCCTCTCTCTTCCTCCCTATCTTAGCTCCATTTCCTTCTCCTCTCCAACACCTTCTCTGGGCCAAAACGGTAACCTTTGCCCCTTCCCCCAGTCTTGACCCCTCTCAAGCTACTTGCTAGCCTTCCACTAAACAAGCATTCAGCAGAAAGTTTCTATTAACCTCTACTGTCGCTGTGTAAGACACGGGGCTCTACTGTGTAAGAGCCCCGTGGCGCAGAGTGGTAAAGCTGCAGTACTGCAGTCGGAGCCCTCTGCTCCCGACCTGAGTTCGATTCCAGCGGAAGCTGGTTCAGGTAGCTGGCTCCAGGTTGACTCAGCCTTCCATCCTTCCGAGGTCGGTAAAATTACATGAGGTCGGGAAAGTGTAATGACCAGGGAAGGCAATGGCAAGCCACCCTGTAAAAAGGTCTGCCCTGAAAACGTTGTGAAAGCAGCGTCACCCCAGAGTCAAAAACGACTGGTGCTTGCACAGGGGACCTTTCCTTTCCTACTGTCGCTAGGACGATGTAACCTCTCTGCACGGCCTCTCTATTAGGACAGGGATCACATTGAAGATTTGAGTCCTGAGTGTTTTCAAACTCTCAGCTTCTTAGAATCATAGAATCATAGAGTTGGAAGGGACCTCCAGGATCATCTAGACCAACCCCCTGCACAATGCAGGAAACCCACAAATACCTACCCCAAATTCACAGGATCTTCATTGCTGTCAGATGGCCATCTAGCCTCTGTTTCAAAACCTCCAAGGAAGGAGAGCCCACCACCTCCCGAGGAAGCCTGTTCCACTGAGGAACTGCTCTAACGGTCAGGAAGTTCTTCCTAATGTTGAGCCGGAAACTCTTTTGATTTAATGTCAACTTTTTTTTTTCTTACTTTCCTCCTTGTACTTCTCTGCTACCAGCCTCTTTTGCGTCCCTTACTTCTGCTGCTTCCCATAGCGGAAATGCTTTCTCTCCCCTTTTTTCCTGCATTGTGCAGGGGGATAGACTAGATGACCCTGGAGATTCCTTCCGACTGTACGATTCTGTGATTCTATGACCCGTGTTCATCAGCCATGTTCTTCTTGACCCCACCCCACTCTTCCTATCTTTCAAAATGTCCCCCTCCTGGAAGGAGGAAGGGTTCTGTAAATCTCAGTTTTCCTGTTGGTCTAATGAAGCATGTATCTTTATTTTTAAAAACCCCATTGATAACTCCATACTTATCCCAGACAATTAGGAAGGTAAGAGATTTAAACAAACAAAAAAAAAAACCCATTCAGTCTCATTAATTCTAGGTTTCCATTCTCTCCTTTCATATCTGGCCTCTCCTCATTTCTCCTTGCTGCACTGCTCTGCCCATGGAAAACTGCACACGGGGGTGTCCGTATCACATCCAGGTGAGGTATCTCTGCTGCCACCGTAATGACAACTTGACCCACAACGGCAAACCCACGCCTACAAGGTTGGGCTGTACATCACCACCCGCTGGATCCAGTTTTCTCCCCGCTTGGTTGCTATTATCTAAAAGAAGGTAGGTTTCCAGGGCCTTAGCCTGGGTGGCCCCGGCTGGCTTGCTCTCATCAGATCTCAGACGCTAAGCAGGCTCAGCCCTGGTTAATACTTAAATGGGGGACCTCCAGGTAAGTCTAGGGCTCTTAAGCAGAGACAAGGCAACGGCTAACCACCTCTGAACCATCTCTTGCCTCGCAAACCCAACGGGGTCGCCAGAAATCGCCTGCAACTTGACCGCATTTTCCACCACCAGGCCGAAGGGCCTGTTACCTGCTGCCCTCCCCCCCCAATTCTTTCCGAGCCCTGGTTTAAAACCCACCATGCCTTCTCTTCTAGACCACCCTCCCTTGACCTTCCTTCCCCCCCCCCCATTATAAAATAAGCCCCGTCTCTCACGCTAGGAAGGCAACTCGGTCCCAGTCTGAGCGATCTGAGCTCCGCGCAGTCCCCCCTGCCTTTATATCCTCCCATCCAAAATAGCATCCTCCACCCCCACCCCATCCTTCCCCCCCCCTCCCGCCGTCTCACCATCGCAGCTGTGAGTGACACGATGACAAGGAAGGGCCAGAGATGGCTCCCCAGAGGTCCACAGCCTGACCATGAATGGCCTCTTCTTCCATCCCTTCATCTGTCCACCCTACCCCACCCCCCATCCCATTGCTTCCCGGAGGACAGCCGCATTCCTTTGGGACACACATGCTCACGCATTTGGAAGGGCTGGTGGCCGATAAGCATGGGGGAAGCGAGTCGGAATGAGAACATGTGTTTTGTCGTTGGGGGAGGAGGCCGATGCTAGGCTGGGGGGAGACGTGGATCCGCTGGGAGGAGAGGAGGGCAGAGAACGAATGGGTGGCGAACAGCGGGGAGAGGCCGTGCGGATGAAGAAGAAGAATTGCAGATGTAGAGAGCCAGTATGGTGTAGCGGTTAAGCGCGCGGACTGGGAGAACCAGGTTTGATTCCCCACTCCTCCACTTACAGCTGCTGGAATGGCCTTGGGTCAGCCAAGATTGTCCTTGAAAAGGCAGCTGCAGAGTGTCTGTTGTGGGGGGGAGAAGACATAGGAGATTGTAAGCCTCTCTGAGTCTCTGATTCAGGGAGAAGGGCAGGGTATAAATCTGCAATTCTTCTTCTTCAGCTTTATACCCCGCCCTTCTCTCTGAATCAGAGACTCAGAGCGACTTACAATCTCCCATATTTTCTCCCCCCATAACAGATCCCCTGTGAGGTGGGTGGGGCTGGGAGGGCTCTCGCAACAGCTGCCCTAATCTTGGCCTGGCCTGACATGGCTCGGCCCACCCTGACATGGCCCGGCCCGACAAGGTCTCTTTTATGTCAGATCCGGTCCGCTACACTTTCTTGCGACGTTGCCGTCTTCGTGTATGGTGGCCAGCCTCCAGGTGGGACCAGGAGATCTCCTGGAATTATGACTGCAGAAAATGGCAGCTATGAAGAGCGGACTCTGTGGCAGTATACCCCACTGAGGTCCCACGACTCCCCAAGCTCCGCCTTCCTCGGGCTCCACCCACAAAATATCCAGGTATTTCCCAACCCGGAGCTGGTAACCCTATACTCATGTGAATGGCAAGGAGCCAGTTTGGTGTAGTGGTTAAATGCGCGGACTCTTCTCTGGGAGAACCGGGTTTGATTCCCCACTCCTCCATTTGCACCTGCTGGAATGGCCTTGGGTCAGCCGTAGCTCTTGCTAAGTGGTTAAGTGCTCAGACTCTTATCTGGGAGAACCGGGTTTGATTCCCCCTCCTCCACTTGCACCTGCTGGAATGGCCTTGGGTCAGCCATAGCTCTGGCAGAGGTTGTCCTTGAAAGGGCAGCTGCTGTGAGAGCCCTCTCCAGCCCCACCCACCTCACAGGGTGTCTGTTGTGAGGGAGGAAGGGAAAGGGATTGTGAGCCGCTCTGAGACTCTCAGGAGTGGACGGCGGGATATAAATCCAATATCATCATCATCATCATCATACATGCTGCAGAATCCTGCAGCCAGGTTGTTAATGGGTCTTCCCTTACGGGAGCACATTCAACCTGTGCTGAAAGCGCTGCACTGGTTGCTTATTGCATACCGGATTCGTTTCAAGGTGTTGGTTCTTACCTTCAGAGCCCTATAGGGTCAGGAAGCTGCATACCTTAGGGACTGCCTTTCCCCATATGTTCTCTGGAGAACACTTCGGTCTGGGTCAAAAAACCTGCTTTCAATTTCCGGCCCTAAAGAGGCCAGGCTCATGTCAACTAGAGCTAGGGCCTTTTCTGTAGTAGCCCCACACTAGTGGAATGAGCTCTTGGAGGAGGTCAGGGCCCTGCGAGAGCTCGTACGGTTCCGCAGGGCCTGCAAGACGACACTCTTCCCCCAGGCATTTGCAGGTTAAGTCATTGGCTGCTACTAGGGTTGCCAAGTCCAATTCAAGAAATATCTGGGGACTTTGGGGGTGGAGTCAGGAGACTTTGGGGGTGGAGCCTGGAGACATTAGGGGTGGAGCCAAGATCAAGGCTGTGACAAGCATAATTGAACTCCAAAGGGAGTTCTGGCCATCACATTTAAAGGGACGGCACACCTTTTCAATTCCTTCCTTCCATAGGAAATAATGAAGAATAGGGGCACCTTCTTTTGGGGCTCATAGAATTGGACCCCCTGGTCCAATCTTTTTGAAACTTGGGGGGTATTTTGGGGAGCAGCACTAGGTGCTATGCTAAAAATTTGGTGCCTCTACCCCAAAAAACAGCCCCCCCAGAGTCCCAGATACCTGCAGATCAATTCTCCATGATTTTCTATGGGAATAAATCTCCATAGGGAATAACAGAGTTCCCAGCAGACATTTAAGAACATAAGAACATAAGAGAAGCCATGTTGGATCAGGCCAACGGCCCATCAAGTCCAACACTCTGTGTCACACAGTGGCAAAAAATGTTATATACACACATACACTGTGGCTAATAGCCACTGATGGACCTGTGCTCCATATTTTTATCTAAACCCCTCTTGAAGGTGGCTATACTTGTGGCCGCCACCACCTCCTGGCGGTTTAGAGGTCCCTCCCCCCGCTTTCTGACGACCCTGAAGCGGGGGGAGGGCCTCCAAACCGGGGGATCCCGGGGGATCCCCTGCCCCCACCTGGGGATTGGCAACCCTAGCTGCTACAGTCTCCGAATAATATCTGGCCCACCTCTTGCAATCTGCTTCATATAGAACATCTGGACGATTAAGATCTGCTTCTACCGAGAGCACCTAGCTGGAATAGCAAGATGACACACCTACGATCATAGCTCCTGAAATGTTAATTTCTATGTTTTAGATTGCTTCCGTTGTTTTAATGTTTTATGGTATGTTAATATTCATGCGGCCCTGTGGCGCAAAGTGGTAAAGCAGCAGTACTGTGATCTGAACTCTCTGCTCACGACCTGAGTTCGATCCCAGCGAAAGCTGGTTCAGGTAGCCGGCTAGAGGTTGACTCAGCCTTCCATCCTTCTGAGGTCGGTCAAAGGAGTCCCCAGCTTGCTGGGGGGAAAGTGTAAAAGACTGGGGAAGGCAATGGCAAACCACCCCGTCAAAAGTCTGTTACAGACCCGGGAAACGCGAAAGCGGATGGCTCCTGCACAGTGCGCTCTCAGGAATCCGGTGGGGATAAATTTAAAAAGTAAAGGTAGTCCCCCGTGCAAGCACCAGTCGCTTCTGACTCTGGGGTGACGCTGCTTTCACAACGTTTTCACGGCAGACTTTTGACGGGGTGGTTTGCCATTGCCTTCCCCAGTCATCTACACTCCCCCCCCCCCCCAGCAAGCTGGGGACTCCTTTGACCGGCCTCAGAAGGATGGAAGGCTGAGTCAACCTGAGCCAGCTACCTAAACCAGCTTCCGCCGGGATCGAACTCAGGTTGTGAGCAGAGGGCTCCGACCGCAGTACTGCAGCTTTACCGCCCTGTGCCACGGGGGCTAAATTAACCGATTTTAAAAGCTGAAGAAGAACCAATTACAGTTTCTAAAAACTGGCTCCTGTCGAAGTTGTACGCTGCCGCTCATCCTTCCTGCTCTACTTTAACGGAGCCATGGGGTGGGAGCCCTGGTTTCATTGACCTGTTTTTTTCCCCAGAGTGTCAGAGCTACGGCAAAAGGCAAAACTCAATGAACGATCAGTGTGTGTGTATGTGTGGGATTGCATGAACTGACCTTCTCCTCAACCGCGTCTCTCACCTTCCTTGACCTTGGGTGGACTCCGGGGTTGTTTCAGGGGACGGTGCGGGCAGGTCAGAGATGAAAGGGAAGGGTGGGGGCGGGAGAACTGGCACGTGCTCGGCCCCCAGGACTTTATGGCCTTGTAGGCCTCTGAGACCTGCGCTTATTCCCAGCTGCTATTGTTGACGGGCTGTGGGAGGGATGGAGAATGGGGACCGGTGCACAGAGCCAGGATTAACCCAAGGGTAAGAGCAAGCAGTGAGAAGGACTCCCCGGGCTTGGAGATTAACATCTTGCTTTGTTTGTGCCGCTGGTGTTCAGATCACGTCCTGGGCTGCCCCTTTGTTATAGGGCAGGGTGGGGAATGATTTGGAAGGGTGGGAAGTTGGGTTGCCAATCCCCAGTTGGGGGCAGGGAATCCTCTGGTTTGGAGGCCCTCCCCCTGCTACAAGGTCATCAGGAAGCGGGGTGGGGGGTGGGGAGAGGGAAATGTCTGCTGGACACTCCATGGAGACCGATTCCCACAGGGCAGAGGTGGTCAACGGTAGCTATCCAGATGTTTTTGCCTACAACTCCCATCAGCCCCAGCCATTGGCCATGCTGGCTGGGGCTGATGGGAGTTGTAGGCAAAAACATCTGGAGAGCTACCGTTGGCATCCCCTGCCATAGGGTATAATGGAAAATTTATCCACAGGTATCTGGGGCTTGGGGGGGGGCTGTTTTTTGAGGTGGAGGCACCAAATTTGCAGCATAACATCCGGTGCCTCTCCTCAAACCACTGCCCAAGTTTCAAAAGGATTGGACCAGGGAGTCCAATTCTATGAGCCCCCAAAGAAGGCGCCCCTCTCCTTTCTTCCTTCCTGTGAAGGGAAGGCATTTAAAAGGTGTGCAGTCCCTTTAAATATGATGGCCGGAACTCCCTTTGGAGTTCAATTCTGCTTGTATCAACCTTGGTCCTGGCTCCACCCCAGTCTCCTGGCTCCACCCCCAAAGTCCCCAGATATTTCTTGAATTGGACTTGGCAACCCTACCTTTACACCTTACCTTTAAAGTGGCAACCCTACCTTTAAGAGCAAAAAAGTGTAATTCTGGGTATAAGCTTTTCTGTGCGTGCCGCTGGAGGACTCTGACTTTGTTCTGTTGCTTCAGCACAGCTGCCCTCCTGAATCTATCGTCAAGTGGAGGGCAGTATGTTTGAGAAGGTTCTTTGGACTGGGGCAGCGGGGTGGGGGAAATGCCAGCTCAGAACTGGGCCAGGCGTGCTTGGTCTCTGCAATGCTTCTTCATTTCCGAAAGAGAAGTATTGGGGTTTCCGCCTTCTTGATTTGAGGAGTTTCAGTTTTCAGGACCCAACTAAGGCAAGTTTCTAGCCCTCATTGCTACCTCAATAGCAGGTAGCAATGGTGACTAACTGGCCGTCAAAGATGGGACTTTGATGCCCCAGCACAGCCCAATCAAGTTGAATTCCCAGCATTTGTTTTGGTTGCAAGGGCTGCGATCACACACACACACAAGAATGCACTTTCCAACTGGATTTTACAGTGTGAACGGGCAAAATCCAGTTGGAAAGTGCACTGAAGGTAGATTGAAAGTGCATTGCATAAAGGGATGGAACACTTTCCCTATGAAGAAAGGTTGAAACGCTTGGGACTCTTTAGCTTGGAGAAACGTCGACTGCGGGGTGACATGAGAGAGGTTTACAAGATAATGCATGGGATGGAGAAAGTAGAGAAAGAAGTCCTTTTCTCCCTTTCTCACAATACAAGAACTCGTGGGCATTCAATGAAATTGCTGAGCAGACAGGTTAAAACGGATAAAAGGAAGTACTTCTTCACCCAAAGGGTGATTAACATGTGGAATTCACTGCCACAGGAGGTGGTGGCGGCCACAAGCATAGCCACCTTCAAGAGGGGTTTAGATAAAAATATGGAGCAGAGGTCCATCAGTGGCTATTAGCCACAGTGTGTGTGTGTGTGTGTGTGTATGTGTGTGTATATATATATATATATATATATATATATATATATATATATATATATATATATATATATATATATATATATCAAAAAAAAAATCTGCCACTGTGTGACACAGAGTGTTGGACTGGATGGGCCATTGGCCTGATCTAACATGGCTTCTCTTATGTTCTTATTGCTTAGTACGTGTGATTGCAGGCAAAAGTTGGCTCCCCCCCCACCCCGATGGAGAACTTTGTTCTTCCCTCATTCCCTCTGCTCATTAAATCTTGCTCAGAGATATGACTCCTCCCCCCAGGAATCCTTTCCCCCAGTTTCCTGATGGTGATTGAGGCTCTGCAGGGTGCTGATGTGGACACAGACTGGTAGCTTGCAGACCCTAACGGGGCGGGGGGGGGGGGAAACCCCATCAAGAGGCTTGGATAGGTAAGAAAAACCCAGCTGAATTGGACCATCATTAGCCTGGAGAGGAGGCGGCTGAGAGGTGACAGGATCACCATCTTCAAGTATTTGAAGGGCTGTCATATAAAGCAGGGGTGGCCAAGGGTAGCTCTCCAGATGTTTTTTGCCTACAACTCCCATCAGCCCCAGCCATTGGCCATGCTGGCTAGGGCTGATGGGAGTTGTAGGCAAAAAACATCTGGAGAGCTACCCTTGGCCACCCCTGATATAAAGGATGGTGTGGGATTGTTTTCTGTGGCCCCAGAAGGTAGGACCAGAACTAATAGGTTGAAATTAAATCAAAAGAGTTTCCGGCTCAACATTAGGAAGAACTTCCTGACACTTAGAGCGGTTCCTCAGTGGAACAGGCTTCCTCCTTGGGAGGCGGTGGGCTCTCCTTCCTTGGAGGTTTTGAAACAGAGGCTAGATGGCCATCTGACCGCAATGAAGATCCTGTGAATTTAGGGGGAGGCGTTTGTGAGTTTCCTGCGTTGTGCTGGAGGTTGGACTAGATGACCCAGGAGGTCCCTTCCAACTCTATGATTCTATTATCAAGATCAGGGGTCCTCAACCTTTTGGACCCAGCAGGGACATTTGAAATCCTGACACAGTGTGGTGGGCACAGCCACACAATGACTGCTACAAAATGGCTGCCAAGAGAGGCAGGATAACCCCCCCAATAGGGTTGCCAGGTCTGGGTTGAAACTACCTGGAGGTTTTGAGGGGTTGATCCAGTAGAGGGCGGGGTTTGGAAGGGGAGGGGCTTCAGCAGGGTGCAGTGCCATGGAATCCACCCTTCAAAGCAGCCATTTTCTTAGGGTTGCCAAGCCCCCGCGGCCTCCTTAGAGTTTTCCTCCCAAATTGCTAGAGCATCCGGGAACACCCAGAGTTTTCCTGGAAGCTCCTAGAGCGGCCGGCGCACAACATCACTGGTGCAATGATGTCATCACGCCGGTGACATCAGGAGGAGATCCCCCCACTGGCCCACGGCAGGCCGGTGGGTTGGGGGCCCCCAAAGTGGGGGGGATCCCGCATTTTCTCCAGGGGAGCTGATCTTTGCCAGCTGGAGATCAGTTGTAAAAGAGGGAGATCTCCCGGCCTCACCTGGAGGCTGGCAACTAGGGTTGCCAAGTCCCATTTAAGAAATATCTGGGGACTTTGGGGGTGGAGCCAGGAGACATTAGGGGTGGAGCCAAGATCAAGGCTGTGACAAGCATAATTGAACTCCAAAGGGAGTTCTGGCCATCACATTTAAAGGGACGGCACACCTTTTCAATACCTTCCTTCCATAGGAAATAATGAAGCAAAGGGGCACCTTCTTTTGGGGCTCATAGAATTGGACCCCCTGGTCCAATCTTTTTGAAACTTGGGGAGTATTTTGGGGAGAGACACTAGATGCTATACTGAAAATTTGGTGCCTCTACCTCAAAAAACAGCCCCCCAGAGCCCCAGATACCCACGGATCCATTATTTTGTATGGGAATAAATCTCCCTAGGGAATAATAGAGCTCCCAACAGATATTTCCCTCCCCTCCCCCCGCTTTCTGACGACCCTGAAGCGGGGGGAGGGCCTCCAAACCGGGGGATCCCCTGCCCCCACCTGGGGATTGGCAACACTACTGGCAATCCTACCCCCAAGATGGCTGCCGCAGCTTACCTTCTGCCCCACGGTGAAGATCATTGTGTCGTGGTGGCTGCTGCTTTTTAGAAAGCTGCACAGCCAATCAAATCTCCAGTCAGAAGCCTTGCTTGGCAAAGCTCCACCCGCTCACTAAAAACACTTGGTGGGTTTCAGTGGCTGCCATGGTTGCCTGTTTCTAACAGTGGCTGGGTGGATGTTTCTGAAAAGCCCATAAGGTGGAGATAAAGGCATCGCCCCCATTTCCAATTGTCTGCCAACCAGCAATTCGTCTTAAGGAACACTGCCCTCGAACATGGAGGCTCCATTTAGAAAACCTGGCTAATGGCTGTTGATAGACCTCTCCATCAGGCATCCGGGATAGCTCTTGGAACTGTCAAGCCCGGTGGTTTGGAAGCTGCCTGGGCGGGGTTCAGCCAACACCACGAAAGGACTCCGGGGGATGTATCCAGAAGATCAGGGAGAGCTTAAAACATTTGTTGGATCTTAGGGCTATTCCTGGCCATCAAGGGCGTGTTCGGGATACGGTCTGTCCGTGGCTTACACAGCAATCCTACGCAGGCCCATTCCAGTCTAAACCCATTGATTTCGGCAGGCTTGAAACCAAACGGGACATTATGGGGGTGTGGGGTGGGGGGACCAGCTTGCCTGGCCTGATCGCGATTGGGCCCTTGCAGTGTTTGAAAAGGTCAAATTCAACTCTGACGAAGACACGCACAATGGGATATTTTACCGGTCCCTGTTTGTCTCTGTGCCCTGTGAAGTCCTATGCGCTTTAACATATGAGATTGGGCTTTTGTGTATCTTGTTCTTTGTATATTTGAGTTATCTTGTGCGAAGTCTGCTAGGCTCTCGCTTTCTAGTTGCTTATATGCGTAATACGGAGTCGTGCTGCTCATTTTGTTTCAATAATACACTGCTGCAATTTTTGGAAGTACAGGCATCCTTTATTGTTAATAAATGTTATCTACAACCATAACAGTTTTGAATCTGGCAGGGCCGGATCTAGGGGGGAGCAGAGGGCCGGGCGACTTCGGAAGGGGGGGCGCCAAATTGGGTATGGAGTCCATACTATTCTATGGGCCCATAAAATAGAATGGGCCCATAAGGGGGGTACCAGTTTTTAATTTTGCCTCTCCTCAAAAACTTATAGATACGGTCCTGGAATCTGGTTATACACGGTGATTTAGTTCCTCCGGATATCCTTACACACCGTGGCCAGTGTTCCCTCGAAGCTGAGTTAGTGTGAGCTAGCTCACAGTTTTTTAGCCTCTGGCACACACACTTTTGTCTTCGCGCAGGAAAAACGGACCCAGAGTAAGCTAATTTATGCTGTAGCTCACAACTTTAACGCCAGTAAGCTCACCAATTAGAATTTTTGCTCGCAAGACTTTGCAGCTTAGTATTGACTGTGGTCCTTTGGTTTTGATTCCAACCACCACCACCCCCCCCCCGAGGAAATGTTTAAGTTTAATTTGATTTATTTAAAATTTGATTTTTAATTTGATTTGATTCGATTTTAAATGGCAGCTTTGGAAGGTGAACTGTACAGCATTCTGCCCTGCTGAAGTCCCTCCCACCCCCTCCAAACCCCCAGACTCCAGCCCCAAATCTCCAGGCATTTCTCAACCCAGACCCAGGTATCCAGGGGTTAGGTCGCATGGCTGGGAATCGACCATGATGGTCCCATAGATCACAAAGAAATGTTTTGAAGTAGCAGCTGGACGGGAAACTGGGAGGTTCTTTGGATTGAAATTATGCCAGCCAAATGGGAAGGGTTTTTTTTTGGGGGGGGGGGGTTGGTGTTAAGGTTGCCAGCCTCCAGGTGGGGCTGGGAGATCTCCCCAAATTATGATCGTCAGATCGGGTTGCCAGTCTCCAGTTGTATTGTAACTTGTATGGATTGGTTATTGATTATAAAATCTCTTATACAGCGCTACACAGTTTGTTATTTCTTACTGATCATTGTTAAACTGTGGTTCTTCATTGTTGTTATCTCCAGCTGGAGGCAGAGAATCTCCCAGTTTGGAGGTCTTTCCCCCTGTTTCAGGGTTAGCAAAAAGGGGAGGAGGGAAATGTCTACTGGGCGCTCCATTATAACCTATGAAGACCAGTCCCTGTAGGGTATAATGGAGAATTCATCTGCGAGCAGCTGGGGCTTCCGAGTGCAGAGTTCAGTTCCCTTGGAGAAAATGGCTGCTTTAGAAGGTGTAGGGCATTAGACCCCACCAAACTCCTTCCCCAGACTCCCCTTCCCCCTAATCTCCAGGAACTCCCCAACCCAAAGTTGGCATCTCTAGTTGATGCAGAGAGGAGGGAGTCCTCGGTCAGTTCTCCGAGCATGTCGCCTTCTCTTGGCCCTGGAAAATATCTGGCTTCACACCCAGCGGCTGTTGACGGCTCTGAGCCTTGGCTGGGCTTCTGGAATCTCAAGCTTTCTATATCGAGACAAAGAGAAGCAGGGAGTAGCTTTGGGGTTGGGGGTGGAGGGGGGGGCACAATTCATTATCCGGTGGCCTTGTCTCCTCCACTGGGCAGAAAGGAAAAGCAAGACACGGAGGCGGGATTAAACCTGGCTTTGTTCCTTGAACATTGTGTCCACTTAGTCCCTATAAAGTGGATACCCAAAGGAAAAGACAACTGTTCGCTGGGAAGAGGTGATACATTCCAGACCTTTGGAGGTGGTGGTGGGGAGACAATGCTTGTGTGTGTGTGTGGGGGGGGGGGAGACGCATCTGTGCAACCAAAGGATACTGCCATATGTAATTTAATCTGGGTTGTGCTGATTTCCCCCCTCCTGGCCAAATTGGAACTGTGCCCCATCTCCTTTTCCGGGGGCTCCGTCGTCCTCTGCTCTGAGCCCCTTGATTCTGAGCAGCTCCCGTGTCCCCCGCTCAAATAAATGCCTACCCCACGCTTGGCTATAATGTAACCCCCTGCCTACAGGGCTGACCCGTTATCTCACTCAGAGACAGTGCGGGGGAGCCGGTAGAGTGTCCGATGGAGAGTTAGGAGACAAGGTGCAAATCTCCTACTCTGCCATGGAAGTTCACCAGGTGACAAGGTCATAGAATCATAGAGTTGGAAGGGACCTCCAAGGTCATCTAGTCCAACCCCCTGCACAATGCAGGAAACTCACAAACACCTCCCTCTGAAGATCCTGTGAATTTAGGGTGAAGTATTTGTGAGTTTCCTGCATTGTGCAGGGGGTTGGATTAGATCAGGGGTGGCCAGCGGTAGCTCTCCAGATGTTTTTTGCCTACAATTCCCATCAGCCCCAGCCAGCATGGCCAATGGGCCTTCAATTACACACCAACCCCTCACATCACACCCCACAATGCTTTGAGAGCTGAGAATTTTCCTCAGGTTGGGCCTCGGCCACCATTGTTGCCGCTCTTCCCGCTGAGCAATTTTGTCTTCGGCTCCCTCCTGATCCAAAACATGCCGCCCACCCTCCCCACCCCCAGACTCTGCCATACCTCATGAGTCTGGTCCACATTCCCTGGGAAGGGTGGAGATGTGAGTTCGAGACGACTGTCTTTCAGGGTGGAGTGAAAGGTTTTTTTTGAGGGCCTGGAGATTTGGTACACCTGCCGGGCCCAAAGCCCCTGGTGACTTCATTAGCCCAATTTTGCTACTGAGGGGTGTGGACGGGTGACAGGTGGGGCGACGGGAGACAGGGGCAAATTTATGGGCCCCGGAAAGAACATGAATCGCTCTGCATTTGGAACCTGACCAACTCTACTTAAATGAGCCTCATTCTGCCCCCTGAACAGCTCGGGCACTAGTCGTATGGCCTCTGTGCCCCTTACTGCCATCGCCTTGAGGGCCGGAAGAACAAGGAGGGTCATTAGCAGAGAGTCGGGCAAAGGGAGAAGGGGCCAGAACTATGGATGCCAGCCTCCAGGTGGGACCTGAGGATCCCTTTGAATTCCAGCTCATCTCCAGACGCCAACCTGGAGCTGGAATTTTTTTTTTGAATTCTTTTTATCTCTTAACCGTTTCCTTAGGTCATGCTCCACTTGCAAGTACTTAGGTAACCTCTCTTCTCTGGGGCAATTCCAGCCTAGGCTGCTCCATGAAGGATTTAAGAAAGGCAGAACTTCCCCCTGCCACTTCCTTTCCCCCCACTCATGTCTCTTCCCCCACCCAAAGTGCCCGACGCTCCAGAAGACATCCTTCACACTTACACTCCCATGGCAGTTTAATCTCAAGCGGGAAGAGGCACGAATCATCAGGGGTTCTATACCACTCCCCCCATGCCAGCAGGTATTCTTGGTAATGGAGATTTGTTGGGGGTGCATGAAAGTGTGGAGTAGAGAGACGTCAGAACCGAAGAACAGCTAGATCCAAATCCAGGACCGGCTTTGAGACCAACGAGATCTTGGGGTATCAGCTTTTGAGTCAAAGTTCCCTTCATCAGATACAAGTTAGAATGGACATCCCCAACCTTATATTCTAGGCTGAAGGTTTGCATGTGTGTGTGTGTGGGGGGGGGGTGTTACAAAGAAAGGAGCCAAGATGCACAATGCAACATGTCATCGGTTTGACCAGAGCAGGGGAGAAATGCTTAGGAATGCTTTGGAATAACCTGTAGTTTTTAGAGGCATAGAAGTGCAGTGGGAGTTATCTGTACTCTTGGAGATTTACTAAATCAGCCCTTGGTGGAATGAAATGCAACAGACGTCTTGTCAGCATAGAAAGGTGTAAGCTTTTGGGTTCTCCAGAAACCTTCATCAGGAAAGGAAAGAAGATTTTGGATTTTTGCATTTATGTCCTGCCCTATACTCTGAATCTCAGAGTCTCAGAGCGGTCACAATCGCCTCTACTCCCCCCCCCCCCCAAACACACAACAAACACCCTGTGAGGTAGGTGGGGCTTAGAGTGTTTTTACAGCAGCCGCCCTTTCAAGGACAGCCTCTATGAAAGCTATGGCTGACCCAAGGCCATCTCAGCAGGTGCAAGTGGAGGAGTGGGGAATCAAACCCGGTTCTCCCAGATAAGAGTCCGCGCACTTAACCACTACACCAAACTGGAGTCCGCGATCTTGGCTACTGAGGCGCTTTTAAGCAATAGAGAGCAGTGGTGTGTGAGCCTGAAAGTGCATTGTCTCCTGGGTGCTGATCCATGTTTTAATGGGCCTTTAGTGGGAAACAAATGTTCTCGCGATTAGGCTGTGATGTGGCTAATGGCTTTTGCGTTTTTGACCACCTTGGCTTCCTCCAAGGGTTGCATTGTTTCCCTTCTGTTTCTTTTTGCCAGATCGCCCGCATGGACTGAGTTTTAATAGGAAGGGGAGAGGGGAAGATCAACAGGATCCTGCAGCAGAACCCACCAGAGAATGACAAGGATCTGCTTTGTCACAAAGCTCCTTTGATGATGATCTTTACAAGAGAGCTCAGTGAGGAGCGTTGCCAACCTCCAGGGAGGCCTGGAGATCTTCCAGAATTCCCAATGATCTCCAGGCTACAGGGCTCAGTTCCCCTGGAGAAAACCTGTTATTTTGGATCATGGGCTATTTGGCATTAGCCCCCACTGAGGTCCATCCTCCCCCCCAAACCTATGAGAGCCAGTTTGATGTAGTGGCTAAGTGTGCGGAGGGAGAACTGGGTTTGATTCCCCACTCTTCCACCCACAGCTGCTGGAATGGCCTTGCGTCAGCCATAGCTCTCGCAGAGCTGTCCTTGAAAGGGCAGCTGCTGGGAGAGCCCTCTCAGTCCCACCCATCTCGCTGGGTGTCTGTTGTGGGAGGAGGAAGGAAAGGAGATTGTAAGTCGCTCTGAGACTCTCAGATTCAGAGTGGAGGGTGGGGTATAAATTCAATTTCTTCTTCTCCTCCTCCTCCTCCTTCCTCCTCCTCCAAAGGTTTAACTCTGAAATTTTCAGGAATTTTCCCGCCTGGAGTTGGCAACCAGACTGGAATGTCTCCGCGTACATTTCCTGGCTTGCCTTGGAAGTCAGATGACATGTGTGTGAAATCACCTCCTTCGGGTTGTTATTTTTAAAAAATCTATCCAGAGCCCACCCCCCACCCCACCCTAGCCTGCCTCTAATCCTCCGGAGTCTATTTTAATGGTGCCGACCTATTTTAATCAGTTTAATCAACGGCTTTGGCAGAAACCGGCTTAATCTACACATCTGCGTGCTTTCATCTCCTCTAATCTCCTTGCATATTGGATTTAATGCTTTTGATCCCTTTTAGCTGTCCACCGGCCCACCTAATCTCATTTGCACATATGCATATTTTAATCTGTCTTTTGTTCATCAGGCCGAAGACAGACGCTGCGTTTGCATTCGCTGCAATTTCAGACGGCATCCGGCCCTGCGCAGGAAGACAGCAGGTCTGATTCACTTTCAGAAAAAAAGAGGGTGGGGGGGAGATTCCCTCAGCTCTTATCTCCTGAGACTCCAAACAAAAGCTTTTTCCCAGGCAAATCGATTTAAAGTAAAGCATCCATCTTTACACTGCTCAGTTAAACTAACGGATTAAGTGAGTCAAACAGCCCCTTTGGGTTGATTAAAAGGATGGGGGGGGGGAGGAAGGCTTTAAAACTGTGAGTTTTACAAGTGTTAAATGACACTGAGAGCCAGCGTGCAGCAGGCTGGGACCTTGGGTGACCTGGGTTTGGATGGGCCACTTTGGCCCAGAAGCTCACTAGGAAGGGTTGCCAAGTCCAATTCGAGAAATATCTGGGGACTTTGGGGGTGGAGCCAGGAGACTTTGGGGGTGGAGCCAGGAGCAAGGCTGTGACAAGCATAGTTGAACTCCAAAGGGAGTTCTAGCCATCCTATTTAAAGGGACCACTGCACACCTTTTTAAATGTCTTCCCTCCATTGGAAATAATAGATAGGGGCACCTTCTTTGGAGGCTCATAGAATTGGATCCCCTGGTCCAATCGTTTTGAAACTTGGGGAGTATTTTGCGGAGAGGCGCTGGATGCCATGCTACAAATTTGGTGCATCTACCTCAACGAATATCCCCCTCAGAGCCCCAGATACCCGCAGATCAACTCTCCATTATTTCCTATGGGAATAAGTCTCCATAGGGAATAATGGAGTGCCCAGCAGACATTTCCCTCCCCCTCCCTCACTTTCTGATTACCCTGAAGTGGGGGGAGGACCTCTAAACCAGGGGATCCCCTGCCCCCACCTGGGGATTGGCAACCCTATCACTAGGTGACTTTGGCCTCATCACAAACATAAGAGAAGCCATGTTGGATCAGGCCAAGGGGAGAACATAAGAGAAGCCATGTTGGATCATGCCAGTGGCCCATCCAGTCCAACACTCTGTGTCACATAAGAACATAAGAGAAGCCATGCTGGATCAGGCCAATGGCCCATCCAGTCCAACACTCTGTGTCACATAAGAGAAGCCATTTTGGATCAGGCCAATGGCGCATCCAGTCCCACACTCTGTGTCACATAAGAACATAAGAGTAGCCCTGTTGGATCAGGCCAATGGCCCATCCAGTCCAACACTCTGTGTCACATAAGAACATAAGAGAAGCCATGTTGGATCAGGCCAGTGGCGCATCCAGTCCAACACTCTGTCACACAGTGGCCAAAACCCAGATGTCATCAGGAGGTCCACCAGCAGGGTCAGGAATCCAGAAGCCCTCCCACTGTTGTCCCCCCCAAACGAAGAATACAGAGCATTACTGCGCCAGAGTGCTCCATCTTTGCCTTGTGGCTAATAGTCACTGATGGACCTCTGCTCCATATGTTGATCCAATCCCCTCCTGAAGCTCTCTGTGCTTGTAGCTGCCACCACGACCTGCAGCAGTGAATTCCACGTGTTAATTACTCTTTAGGTGAAGAAGCGAAGAAGTCCTTCCTTTTATCTGTTCTAAACCTACTGCTCTCAGGGCCGGATGAACAATTAGGCAAGTAGGCACTGGCCTATGGGCTCCCATGCTTTAGAGGCCCTGGGCCAGCTTTTCCTCTCAGTTTCCCCCCTGCTTGCAGCCCTCCCAGCCTGCACGCACAGCCAGCAATTAAGTTGCTCTTTGCCCGACTTGCCTGGTGCGGCGGCCGTCGCCGTCATCGCCAAGTTTGCCTCTCTCTGCCTCTCCCCCGCAGCTTTGTCAAAGGGGCTTTTGTGAAGGTTCCTGCAAGCTGCTGCAGGGGCCACAAGCGGTGGGGCAGGCGCTCCGACTCTGAGACAATTTGTGAGCCCCCACCCCACCCCCCAGCCCGAGATTTTGACTGCCTAGGGGCCTCCACAGAGTTTAATCCGGCACTGACTGCTCTTCAATTTCATAGAGTGGCCACAAGTTCGTGTATTGTGAGAAAGGTACTTCTTTCTCTGCCTTCTCTATCCCATGCATAATTTTGTAAACCTCTATGTGTCACCCCTCAGTCGTCATTTCTCCAAGCTAAAGAGCCCTAACCTCTTTAACCTTTCTTCATAGGTTCCATCCCCTTAACCATTTTCGTTGCCCTTTTTCTGAACCTTTTCCAATGCTATAATATCTTTTTGGAGGTGTGGTGACCAGAATTGTACACAGTACTCCAAATGAGGCCACACCATCGATTTCTACAGGGGCATTATGATACTGGCCAATTTGTTTTCAGTTCACTTCCTAATAATCCCCAGCATAGCATTGGCCTTTTTAAAATTGCAGTTGTGTTCTAAATGTTGTAAGAGCCCCGTGGGGCAGAGTGTTAAAGCTGCAGTACTGCAGTCCTAAGCTCTGCTCACGACCTGAGTTCGATCCCTGATGGAAGCTGGGTTTTCAGGTAGTCGGCTCCAGGTTGATTCAGCCTTCCATCCTTTTGAGGTCAGTAGAATGAGTACCCAGCTTGCTGGGGGGAAAGTGTAGATGACTGGGGAAGGCAATGGCAAACCACCCCGTAAAAAGCCTGCAGTGAAAACGTTGTGAAAGCAATGTCACCCCAGAGTCGGAAACGACTGGTGCTTGCACAGGGGACCTTTCCTTTCCTCTAAATGTTCTAAAGCTGTTCTGAGTCCCAACTTGGGGAGAAAAGTATGATATAAATGAATAAGTAAATGTGTTGTGATTTTTGTAGGCAGCTTTCATGGTTGGGAGGGAGATGGTTAACATTGCAAGTCTTTAAAGTTTTAAAACAGTAATATTATAATTTTTGTGGACAGATTTTTGGATGTAAGAAAGCCCAAAGAATTCGTATATTTAATTCAATATTTTGACATTCCCCCCTCCCTTCAAAAATGCGTTAATTGTAGCAAAGTATTGAAATGAGTTCTGGCCTGGGGAAAATTCTATCACAATACCTGTGCTGGCATTTAAGGTGCTACATTGATATTTCTTGTTTTAAAAATGTAATAATACCCATAATTACCCATAGTGGAGCAACAGAATGTAATTTTGCATATTTCCATGCAAATTCAAGATTGGAGATTTCCCCTGCCTGCTGACTCACCAGCTGTGTTCCGTACCCCCTCTGTACTGAAACGGGGATGTTTTCAGAATGTTGCTTTCTTTGAAAGGTACCATACAAAATTGACAAGAAGATATTGGCTTCCCATAAACGATTAAACCTAACAAAGCAGTACAAGGCAGTAACCACAAGGTGGCAGTGGTGAATCAGTAAGGAGAATGGCCACCGGCCAAGTTACTGTCAAAAAAAGCGGAGCAAAATACTAATTTTGAACCAAACGGAACTTTTGCCATTGTTCCTTTACGTTGGGTGCTTTGGGGGCGGAAATGCTGAGTTGCGTGGAGAGAAAGTCAGCTAATAATAGCATGGCAGGGCTGTTGTCTCCAAAGAAGGAACTGCAAACTGTATCCAAATGTTAACCTGGCTGCTGGATCAGATCAAGAGTATGTCCAACCAACATCCCGTTTCTGATGGAGGACAGACAGTATTCCAGAAGCACACATAGAGGCACCAGAGACCTCCCCTCTGTGTTTCTGCAGCTCGTGGTATTCAGGAGCACAAACCCATGAGAAATCAGTGGGGTGGGGATCAAGGACTGGGCAAAGTCTTCTTCTCCTGACCCAGATCTCCCCTTCTGAAAGCTCCCGACACTCTGAGCAGGCCATCTCTGTGCCTCCTAGGGTTGCCAATCCTCAGGTGGGGGCAGGGGATCCCCCGTTTTGGAGGCCCTCCACCCACTTCAGGGTCTTCAGAATGTGGTGGTGGGGGAAATGTCTGATGGGCACTCCATTATTCCTTATGGAGACTGATTCCCATAGGACATAATGGAGAATTGATCCACGGGTATCTGGGGCTCTGTTTTTGAGGTAGAGGCACCAAATTTTCAGCATAGCATCCAGTGCCTCTCCCCCAAATACTCTCCACTTTTCAAGAAGGGGTCCAATTCTATGAGCCCCAAAAGAAGGTGCCCCTATTCTTCATTATCTCCAGTGGTGGAAAGGCATTTAAAAGGTGTGTGAACATAAGAGAAGCCATGTTGGATCAGGCCAATGGCCCATCAAGTCCAACACTCTGTGTCACGTAAGAACATGAGAGGAGCCATGTTGGATCAGGCCAATGGCCCATCAAGTCCAACACTCTGTGTCACGTAAGAACATGAGAGGAGCCATGTTGGATCAGGCCAATGGCCCATCCAGTCCAACACTGTGTCACATAAGAACATAAGAGAAGCCATGTTGGATCAGGCCAATGGCCCATCAAGTCCAACACTCTGTGTCACATAAGAACAGAAGAGAAGCCATGTTGGATCAGGCCAATGGCCCATCAAGTCCAACACTCTGTGTCACACAGTGGCAAAAAATTTTATATACACACATACACTGTGGCTAATAGCCACTGATGGACCTGTGCTCCTGTGTGGTCCCTTTAAATGCAATGGCCAGAACTCCTTTTGGAGCACAATTCTGCTTGTCGCAACCTTACTCCTGGCTCCACCCCGCAAAGTCTCCTGGCTCCACCCCCAAAGTCTCCTGACTGCTCACTCTCCTCAGTGACCTGAACTCCCCACACAGTCAATGAAGCCCATTCCCTCTGAACTAGGGTTGCCAACCTCCAGGTGGTAGCTGGTGATCTCCTGAGATTACAAGAGATTTCTACGCAACAGAGATCAGTTTACCTGGAGAAAACAGCCGCTTTGGAAAGTGGACTCTGTGGCATTATAACCCATTGAAGTCCCTCGCCTCCTCAACCCCCACCTTCCTCAGGTTCCACCTCCAAAATCTCCAGCTATTTCGCCACCTGGAGCTGGCAACCCTACTTTGAACGTGGATGTACTTCACACTCATGATTGTAGCCGATGCTCCCTCTACGTTGTGGAGTCTGGTGAGCAAAAATTCTACTTTGTGAGGTACTGGCATTAAAGTTGTGAGCTCCTGCATAAATTAGTTTGCTCTGGGGCTATTTTCCTGAGCTGAGGCAATAATGTGTCAGCCAAATGCTAAAAAATTGTGAGGTAGCTCACGCAAACTCAGCTTAGAGGGAACACTGAATGTAACCGTTGATAGGCTTACGTCCACCTTGGCCCATCTACACAGACATACACACAAACGGAACAGCTTGCTGTATGATGGTCTTTATCCTACGTTTTGGGAGCGGTGCTAATATACAGAGCGAGGGGAGTTGGGCAGATCTCTCCAGCGACTTTGACGTCTGGAGAGACAGGCGGGGGGGGGGGGAGACAAGGGGAAGTGATCTTCCAAGGAGTTACTCCTCGTTCAGACCTTTCTGCAAGGGAAAAGAAAGAGAAGAATGGAGTCAGTGAGTGAAAGCTAGAAGGGAGGACCCACCCTTTTTGAGGATGTGGAATTTTTGTGAGGGAGTGATGAACGCCACCCCCAAAAACGCTTCTACAGGAAGGGGAGCCCAATTCAAAATGGCTGCCTCTGCAGAGCCAATCAGAACACTTCCCTCCTCACACCTCCTGGGACAACTGAAATCCTCAAGGGAGAATGGAACCACATGCTGACTGACGCAAGCCCCATTGCTTACCAATCCTCTTCATCCTCCAGTGGAAAACTTTTCATTTGAATGAGTGGAGCCAGTCACAAGCCCTGACTTAATGGGGCTCCCAACCTGCCCCTGGGCACCACCACGCTGGGGAACCAGGGATAGAAACGACCCGGGGGTGCCCAGGCTGAAGGAGCAGGCCTGCACCCTTTCCTCACCTTTGCCCCGATATCACGGCTCTTGGCCCTCAGCTTGTTGACCTGGGACTCAGCGATGTCGGCCCTCTCCTCGGCCTCATCCAGCTCATGCTGAACCTTCCGGAACTTGGCCAGGTTGGAGTTGGCCTGCTCCTCCTAGGGGAGAGAGAATGGAAAGCAAGGGGGTGAACATATGAACATATGAAGCTGCCTTATACTGAATCAGACCTTTGGTCCATCAAAGTCAGTATTGTCTTCTCAGACTGGCAGCGGCTCTCCAGGGTCTCAAGCTGAGGTTTTTCACACCTATTTGCCTGGACCCTTTTTTGGAGATGCCGGGGATTGAACCTGGGACCTTCTGCTTCCCAAGCAGATGCTCTGCCACTGAGCCACAGTCCCTCCCTTAAAGTTGCTTTAATTCCTGGTAAACATATGAAGCTGGCTTCAACTGAATCAGACCCTCGGTCCATCAAAGTCAGTCTTGTCTACTCAGACCGGCAATGGCTCTCCAGGGTCTCCAGCTGAGGTTTCTCATGCCTCTTTGCCTGGACCCTTTTTAGTTGGAGATGCCGGGGATTGAACCTGGGACGTTCTGCTTCCCAAGCAGATGCTCTACCACTGAGCCACCGTCCCTCCCCAGTGGGCTGGGGTATATTCGACCCAACTGGATGTCTCTGTGCCTGGTGGGGTGAAGGGTTTGCCGAAGGTCCTTTGGGCAAGGAGGTAAAAATATGAGACCATAATTCTCTTCATAACTTTAGATATGTGCAGGCTAGCGTTGCCAATCCCCAGGTGGGGGCAGGGGATCCCCCGGTTTGGAGGCCCTCCCCCCGCTTCAGGGTCATCAGAAAGCAGGGGGAGGGGAGGGAAATGTCTGCTGGGAACTCTGTTATTCCGTATGGAGATTTATTCCCATAGAAAATCATGGAGTATTGATCTGCGGGTATCCGGGGCTCTGTGGGGGCTGTTTTTTGGGGTAGAGGCACCAAATTTTCAGTATAGCATTTAATGCCTCTCCCCAAAATACCCCCAAGTTTCAAAACGATTGGACCAGGGGATCCAATTCTATGAGCTCCAAAAGAAGGTGCTCCTATCCTTCATTATTTCCTATGGAAGGAAGGCATCGAAAAGGTGTGCCATCCCTTTAAATGTGATGGCCAGAACTCCCTTTGGAGTTCAATTATGCTTGTCACAGCCTTGATCTTGGCTCCACCCCTAATTCTCCTGGCCCCACCCCCAAACTCTCCTGGCTCCACCCCAAAGTCCCCAGATATTTCTTGAATTGGACTTGGCAACCCTAGTGCAGGCACATACCCAGGCAGATGAAACATTAACCAGAAAGTGCTAAGTAGGGCTGCCAACTTGTTTGGGAAATGCTTCAGCCTTGGGAGGTTTGGGGAGGGAAAGAACCCAGCAAGGTGTAATGGTGTAGAGTCCACCCTCCAAAGCAGCCATATGTTTGCAGACTAAAGATCAGTTCTGGGACAACTCCAGGCTCTACCTTGAAGTTGGCAACTCTATTGCCCAGATGTGCTCATCTGCCCCCTGTTGGGTACCTGAATAGGATGGGATGGATACTGAGGAGAGGCCTGGTCTAGGCCCTTCTTGTATCTAAGGGCCAAGTTATTACGTGTTGCCAAGGATGCAAAGGAGGCGGCGGTGGTGGGACACATAAGGAGTAGTAGTCAAAGTGTAGGACTTGGAGCATGGAAACCTGGGTTCAGATTCAAAACCAAGGAAGTTCTTTGGCCCTTTCACTGTCTCACAGTCTAATTCACCTCATGAAGAAGAAGAAATTGGATTTATATCCCGCCCTCCACTCCGAAGAGTCTCAGAGCGGCTCACAATCTCCTTTCCCTTCCTCCCCCCCCACAACAGACACCCTGTGAGGTAGATGAAGATATTGGATTTATATCCCGCCCTCCACTCCGGAGAGTCTCAGAGCAGCTCACCATCTCCTTTCCCTTCCTCCCCCACAACAGACACCCTGTGAGGTAGATGAAGATATTGGATTTATATCCCGCCCTCCACTTCGGAGAGTCTCAGAGTGGCTCACAATCTCCTTTCCCTTCCTCCCCCACAACAGACACCCTGTGAGGTAGATGATATTGGATTTATATCCCGCCCTCCACTCTGAAGAGTCTCAGAGCGGCTCACAATCTCCTTTCCCTTCCTCCCCCACAACAGACACCCTGTGAGGTAGATGAAGATATTGGATTTATATCCCGCCCTCCACTCTGAAGAGTCTCAGAGCGGCTCACAATCTCCTTTTCCTTCCTCCCCCACAACAGACACCCTGTGAGGTAGATGAAGATATTGGATTTATATCTTTTTGTGTTTATACTGTATAGTTTAATGTTTAATTTTAAGGTTTTTAGGTTTTAATTGTCTGATTTTAGAGGTAATAACTTGCTCTGATTTTACTGTTTTATTGTTGTTGTAAGCCGCCCTGAGCCACTTATGGGAAGGGCGGGATAGAAGTCACCAAATAAATAAATATCCCGCCCTCCACTCTGAAGAGTCTCAGAGCAGCTCACAATCTCCTTTCCCTTCCTCCCCCACAACAGACATCTTGTGAGGTAGATGAAGATATTGGATTTATATCCTGCCCTCCACTCCAAAGAGTCTCAGAGCGGCTCACAATCTCCTTTCCCTTCCTTCCCCACAACAGACACCCTGTGAGATAGACGAAGATATTGGATTTATATCCCGCCCTCCACTCCGGAGAGTCTCAGAGCGGCTCACCATCTCCTTTCCCTTCCTCCCCCACAACAGACACCCTGTGAGGTAGATGAAGATATTGGATTTATATCCCGCCCTCCACTTTGGAGAGTCTCAGAGTGGCTCACAATCTCCTTTCCCTTCCTCCCCCACAACAGACACCCTGTGAGGTAGAGAGTCTAATTCACCTCATGAAGAAGAAGAAATTGGATTTATATCCCGCCCTCCACTCCGAAGAGTCTCAGAGCGGCTCACAATCTCCTTTCCCTTCCTCCCCGCCCACAACAGACACCCTGTGAGGTAGATGAAGATATTGGATTTATATCCCGCCCTCCACTCCGGAGAGTCTCAGAGCGGCTCACCATCTCCTTTCCCTTCCTCCCCCCACAACAGACACCCTGTGAGGTAGATGAAGATATTGGATTTATATCCCGCCCTCCACTCCGGAGCGTCTCAGAGCGGCTCACAATCTCCTTTCCCTTCCTCCCCCACAACAGACACCCTGTGAGGTAGATGAAGATATTGGATTTATATCCCGCCCTCCACTCCGAAGAGTCTCAGAGCGGCTCACAATCTCCTTTCCCTTCCTCCCCCACAACAGACACCCTGTGAGGTAGATGAAGATATTGGATTTATATCCCGCCCTCCACTCCGAAGAGTCTCAGAGCAGCTCACAATCTCCTTTCCCTTCCTCCCCCACAACAGACACCCTGTGAGGCGGGTGGGGCTGGAGAGGGCTCTCCCAGCAGCTGCCCTTTCAAGGACAACCTCTGCCAGAGCTATGGCTGACCCAAGGCCATCCCAGCAGGTGCAAGTGGAGGAGTGGGGAGTTCTCCCAGATAAGAGTCCGCACACTTAACCACTACACCAAACTGGCTCTCCACGAGATTGTTGCAAGGGAGAAAAGTGTCCTGAACGCCTTGGAAAAGTGAGGTGTAAACAAATCATAGGGTTGGATCCAACCAGCTTTTCCATTTGTGGAAAAGGGAGAAGGGAACCACCCAAAAACCCATATTGGGGTTCACAGGGCCTGCCTGAATCAAAGCCATTTGAGATGAGGCGTAGTTAAGTTAGCAGAATGGGCCAGGATTGAATTAAAGAGCTAAGAAGGGAACATTCGGCCACTCACCGCCTCTTCGGCCTGCCTCTTGTACGCTTTCACCTTCAGCTGGAGTTTATCCACTAGGTCCTGGAGGCGAACGAGGTTCTTCCGATCTTCCTCGGTCTGCAACCGGAGAGAAAAAGAACCAGGTTTTCAGTCAGGTGTTGAACTAAAACACCGACTCGCAGAACTGGCTAGGCAGATGCATCTTCTCTTGCTGTGAGTCCCATTTTTTTCCCGCCGCTGTTGTATCCGACAAAGTGTGCTTGCGCATGAAAGCTTATACTGCGAATAAAACTTTGTTGGTCTTAAAGGTGCCACTGGACCCAAACCTTATTTCCGTATTACAAAATTGATGTCCCTCTCGGATTTTGGAGCAGGTGATTTTAGGCTGTGGGTCCAGTTACGTAATTCTAGGTAACACAAGACCCTGACGCAGGGTTACAAGACCCTGACATGGATGGCCTGGGGCAGGCTAGCCCAATGTCATCAGATCTCAAAAGTCAAGCTGCGTGCGCTAGGCTTGCCAATCCCCAGGTCCCAGTGGGGGTTCTTCCGCTTTCCCAGGCTCCTTCCCGCCCCCAGTCAGCTGGCTGCCAGGGGGAAGCCCCGCCCCCAGAGGACCATGTGCCTTTGCACCTCCGGAGGCTTCAGTCTCCGATTGAAAGGCTTCATGTGAACATATATGAACATATGGAGCTGCCTTATACTGAATCAGACCTCTGGTCCATCAAAGTCAGTATTGTCTACTCAGACTGGCAGCGGCTCTCCAGGTTCTCAAGCTGAGGTTTTTCACACCTACTTGCCTGGACCCTTTTTTAGTTGGAGATGTTGGGGGATTGAACCTGGGGCCTTCTGCTTCCCAAGCAGATGCTCTACCACTGAGCCACCGTCCCTCCTTCCTCTTGGGATGGTGTGTCTATGTTACTTTGAAGAAGTTGGCAGCAACTCGTGAGTAGAGAGGCCAACCCCTCGCTTCAGAGTTGCCAGAAACGGGGTGGGAGGGGGGAGGGAAACGTTTGCTGAGCACTTCGTTATTTCCTATGTGGAGATCGATTCTCATAGGGTATAATGGGGAATTGATCTGGAGGTTTCGGGGGCTCTGGGGGGCTGTTTTTTGAGCTAGAAGCACCAAATTTTCAGTATAGTATCTAGTGCCTCTCCCCAAAGTACCCCCTAAGTTTCAAAACAATTGGACCAGGGGGTCCAATTCTATGAGCCCCAAAAGAAGGTGCCCTTATCCTTCATTATTTCCTATAGAAGGAAGACATTTTTAAAAGTGTGCTGTCCCTTTAAATGTGATGGCCTGAACTCCCTTGGAGTTCAATTATGCTTGTCACACCCTTGTTCCTGGCTCCGCCCCAATGTCTCCTGGCTCCACCCCCAAACTCTCCTGGCTCCACCCCCAAAGTCCCCAGATATTTCTTGAATTGGACTTGGCAACCCTAGCGTGGGCCTAGTTGATACTTGGATAGGAGACCGCCAAGGAAGTCCTGGGTTACGACGCAGAGGCAGGCAAAGGCTAACCACCACCGGCAGTCTCCTACCTTGACAACACTATGTTGAGAAATGTCACCGAAATAAACAATACCTTCAACGATAGATAAGTTATCTTGATTTGATTTCTATGACCACCTTCTCACACTCTGAGAACAGAATGATAAGACGTATGCGATGAACTTATGGAAAAATATCGCACACTGTGCGTCCGTGAAAGGAACTGTTTGTGCACACGAGGGAGAGAGAGAGAGCGGATGAAGGTTGCGAAACCGCCGCAAAGGTCTAGATTTGGCAAGTTCTCTCGTCCTCGCCTGTGATCTTTCCCTGTGGAATTACTGCCCATCTCCACTGGTTTGGAATCTTCAGGGACCACCAGCAGAACGCTGGAAATCTCTTTTCTCTTTATTATGCGCATGGCATCGTTTAAAAACTTTTCCGTTTAAAGAAACCGTTTGTTTCAGTATGCCACAGGACTACGGAAGCTATTTGTCGTGGACTTTATAAAAGCTGTACTTGGGGTTCGCTTATAGTGTGAGAAGGTGTTCATATAAATCAAATTAAGATAACTTATCTGTCGTTTAGAGCATTGTTTATTTCAGTGATTTTTCTCGGTATTGGATTACTTACGCACTAAATCGTGTGTTACATATCTTGACAACACTATGGGCTGAAACGATGGCACTGTTCACCACTACTACCAGGTTATACAAACTCTTTTTTTTTATAGTAGACAACCCTAGAACAGCATTCCTAGAGCAAGCCTAGTCTATCTCTAGAGACCTTGTGTGGCGGATAGGCAGGACGCAGCATCTTCATTGCGTTTAGGATCTAATATGTGTTTAGGTCTAATATGAAGATGCCTCAAAGACAGTGTGGATCAGGAGTGGCCAAACTGTGGATCAGGAGCCACGTGTGGCTATTTTACACATATTGTGTGGCTCTCCAAGTCTCCATTACCCCTTCGGCCAATGTTTTTTTTTAAATCACTTCGCCAAGCCAGCCACTTGGAGAATGCATTTAAAGTTAAAGTTGCTTTCTTCCCGCCTCTCTCTCCCCATCTTCCTTCCTTCCTTCCCTCCAATATCTGATATTCATGTCTCGCAGCTCTCAAACATCTAACGTTTAGTCTATGTGGCTCTTAAATTAAGGAAGATTGGACACCCCTGATGTGGATCCCATTCTAACTTGAACGAGAGGTATTCTAAAACCTGCAACGCAGCCTCAGAATGGCGGCAAACATCGTGCAAGGAATTTCTGAAGAACCACAAGCAGTGCCACATAAAGACATGAGCACAGAACCAAGACTGGGGTACGAGAAGGAGGCCTCCAAGCCGTCCCACCTGGTAGGTGAGCTCCTTGATGCGCCGCTCGCACTTGCGCATCCCCTTGACGTTCTCCGCGTTGCGCTTCTGCTCCAGCTCCAGCTCGTTCTCCAACTCTCGCACCCGGGCCTCCAGCTTCTGGAGCTGCTTCTTGCCGCCCTTGAGGGCCAGCTGCTCGGCCTCGTCCAGCCGCATCTGCAGGTCCTTGATGGTCTGCTCCATGTTCTTCTTCATCCGCTCCAGGTGGGCGCTGGTGTCCTGCTCCTTCTTCAGCTCCTCCGCCATCATGGCCGCCTGACGACACAGAAACACAGGGCAAGGGTCACTCAGGAGGAACCCCTCAGTCTCATGACCTCCTGAGGGTCTTTTCAGTCCAGTTCCACAGAGAAGAGGTTTGTACTCCCATTTAGACAAGGGACTACGTTCCATCTCACACCCAGTGTTCCCTCTAAGCTGAGTTAGTGTGAGCTAGCTCACAGTTTTTTAGCCTCCGGCTCACACGTTTTTGTCTCAGCTCAGGAAAAAGGGCTCCAGAGCAAACTAATTGGCGCAGCCGCTCACAACTTTAATGTCAGTAGCTCATGATGAAGTAGGATTTTTGCTCACAAGACTCCGCAGCTTAGAGGGAACATTGCTCACACCTTGTTCCTCGGAAAGTTCTGCAGACCTGGGGGAGAGGGCCCACAGCTCGGCAGCAGAGCCTCCGCTTGGCATGCGGAAGGTCCCAGGGTTCGATCCCCGATATCTCCAGTTAAAATGATCGGGGACTGGGTGATAGGAAAGACCTCCACCTTTGTCACCATCTTTGTCTATTATATCTGTCTTATTAGATTCTGGTGACAGTCTGAACTTGTTTCAAATCTGTCTTGTTATGACTGTGTTGTACTCCTGCCCTGAGCCCATTTGCGGGAAGGGCAGGCTAAAAGTCAAATAAATCAAGTCAAATCACTTGAGGCCCTGGAGAGAGGCTGCCAGCCTGAGCGGACGATAGTGAGCGTGATGGACCAAGGGTCTGATTCAGTACAAGGCAGCTTCATTTGCAAACAGTGAGCAAGGGCTGTGCTTCAATGATAGAGCATCTGCTTGGCGTGCAGAAGGACCCAGGTTCGATCGCCAGGTAAAAGGATCAGGTTGTAGGTGCTGCAAAAGAGCTTAGCTTGAGACCCTGGAAAGCTGCTGCCAGTCTGACTGGACCAGGCCTTGAATTCAGCAGGAGCTCACAGGAGCACAGCTCCTGAACCTTCCTGATGCACCCCTCCTCCTCCCCACCTACCTTGTCCATTGAATAGTAGGTGCAGCTGCATAACAATCTTTGGATCAGGAGAGCGGGCAGCCAGCCAGCCACCAGGGGCTTTACCACACCACCAGTCGCCCTCATTAAACCCTGGAGAAGCCCGCGACACCCTTTCTCCACTTCTTATATGATTTTGGGTGGTGGGTGGCTTGCTGGCCTTTTGACTGTGGGGGGCGGCGGCCAAGGAGAGCCCCAGGTGAGCGAGGCCTGCTTGGGCTGGCTGGATTTCTAGCCAGCTGAAGCAGGCCTCGCTCGCCCGGGGCTCTCCTTTCTTGCATCAGGTTGCTTTTGGCTGGGGGGGGGAGGTGCAGCATATGCTAATGAGTTATGCTAATGAGCTCCACTACCTATTTTTCTGCAAAATGTCCCCTGGACTGGACAATATTGTTCTTGAAGGACGACTGGCAGCTTCATGAGCTCAGTGTTACCCTCTTCATATCCCAGCATGCCTCTGCCCCTCATGGAGAGGATGACTACTTCCTCAGGATGTGCCAAAGGAAAGGGAGAATTCTGGGATAGATTTATGGGATCTCTGCTGAATTTAACTCACCTTGAGAGGGAAAAATGTAGGTCACCCTTTTGTACCGTAGAACTAAGGCATTTGTCTTTACAGAAGTAATAAACCCCTTCTTTCAAATAGGCTTGAGCCAACACAACCTAGAACTGGCCCTTTCAGATGGACCTTCTTTAGGGAAGAAGCAAACCAGCCTGCTGCTCCACTCACATCAGTGATGGCTTTCTTGGCCTTCTCTTCGGCGTTCCTGCACTCCTGGACGGCTTCCTCCACCTCCGTCTGCAGTTGGGAGAGGTCGGACTCCATCTTCTTTTTCTGGTTGATGAGGCTGGTGTTCTGGATTGTGCAAAAGGGGAAAGGGGTGAGGGAGGGATTACTGGCCCGGGGATTTTAAATCTGTGGCTTTAGGCTTGTGTGGGGCTGTCTTGTAGCACTCGAGACTGACATCGAGAGAGTTACAAAGGCCTCCAGACTCACCAAAGCACGGTTTTGGAACAGGTGGGCAGAAAGCCTTGGTCCTCTCTGCCTCCCTCAGCCTCCTAGCCTGAGGGAGACGATGCCTCTCTGTGGCCCATTCTCTGTGGACCACTCTTTCTAGCCTCTCACTGGTCAGCTGGACCTCCAGCCCACCTCACCAGATTTCATGCGTCCCTAGCTTTCTGGAAATCCAAATGTCTTCCTCTGGCAGTACTGCAGTCTAGCGGGCAAGACATTCTGGATCTCGACAGACTCCACCCCCTCCCGGTTAGATCGAAATTTATACCACAGCCCCCAACGGACAGCAATGACTGTTTGGATTCTGCGAGTCAGGCAAGTTCTGAGAGAAAGGCTGATTTCCAGTCCGAATGCTCTAAGATGGGGTCCCCAACATGGCATCCATGGGTACCACAAGACCCGCTGTCATGGCACCCACAAGGTGTTTTTATGAAGTGGGTGGAACCAGACAGGGCTTTTGCCCAGTGAGGCCTTTGACTGTTAATTGGAGATTTGATTGGCTGGGAACATTTCTTAAACCGTTGCTTTGGCAGCAGCTGACAGCAGCACAAGGATCTTCACTGTGTGACTCAAGGTAAACTGTGGCAGCCATTTTGTGGCTGGCTCCATCTCCCGTGGCAGCCATTTTGTGACTGTACCCACTTGCATCAGAATTCCAACAGTGCCCCCGGGTTCAAAAAAGTCGAAGACCCTGTTCTAAGAAACCACCATTTTCTGGAGACAATAAGGCTAATGCTCTAGATAATCTCTCAAAAATGTGTTTGAGGCTACGACACAATCCATAAAGTTTAGGACCACTGACTGTCTTGCTGCTGAGACTCCTCTTACCTGAGAGTGGAGGAGCTGGACCCTTTCGCTGGCTTCAATCAACTCCTGTTCAGCCAGTTTCCGCGCTCTTTCTGTCTGTTCCACCACAGCACGCAATTCCTCCAGCTCTGACTGCAAGAGATTGTTCCTCCGTTCAACAATAGCGATGTTTTCTTTCAGGTCCTCATTGGCTCGGACAACGTCGTCCAGTTGTATCTGGGTGTCCTGGAAAGAAAGGAGAAAGCTGTGATGGAAGGGACGGGTGAGGTAAAAATGGGCTGTGCTCACCTGAGGAAGGGAAAAGTAGGAGCTGAGGGAAAATAAGCAGAGCAAACTCTCTCTGGTGGTACCTTGAGGTATCCCTGGAGAGTTTTGACTTGCTTCTGGGCCTCGGCAGCTATGCGGTTGGCATGACTCAGTTGGATCTCCATCTCGTTGAGGTCGCCCTCCATCTTTTTCTTCACCCTCAGCGCCTCATTGCGGCTGCGGGTCTCAGCGTCCAGCGAAGTCTGAAGCGAGTCCACCATGCGCAAGTGGTTTCGCTTGGCTTGCTCCATCTCCTCATCCTTCTCAGCCAGCTTGCGCTCGATGTCGGCCTTGATCTGGTTGAACTCCAGCTGGGCCCGGAGGATCTTGCCTTCCTCGTGCTCCAGAGAGGCCTGGAGAGTTTATGTCGGGGGGAGATAGTGGTGGGTACAGAGAGAGAACAAAATGGCCGTGTGAGAGAATGGTTATATGAAGAAAGGAAGGGTAAACAGAGGCATAGCTGTGGCTGTACAAATAAGTTTACTTTATTAGAGTGTATTAAGTATTATCTGCTCCAGGGCTGCCACGGACCTGCGCCGGCCAGGGGTTCTTCCGCCCTGGAGGTTCCCAACCCACCAGCCCACATTGGGCCGGTGGGGGGAACCTTCCCCGATGTCACCGGTATGATGTTGTCACTCGCAAGTGACATCATCACTTCGGTGACATTGTGCGCCAGCTGCTGTAGGCGTTTCCAGGAAAACTCTATGGTTTTCCCAGACACTCTAGCAATTTGGGAGGAAAAACTCTATGGTACCATAGAGTTTTTCCCTGGTACCATAGAGTTCTTCCCTCTCAAATTGCTAGAGCGTCCGGGGGAAACCACAGAGGTTTCCCAGAACTGGCTAGAGCGGCTGGCTCACAACATTGCTGGTGCGATGATATCATTTGCGGGTGACGTCATCGCGCTGCATGTGCAAAAAAGTCCCCCGCCAGGGTCCTCGAGGGACTTGGCAACCCTAATTTGCTTTGACTTGGATGGTCCCAGCTAGCCTGATCTTGAGTTGGCCCTGGTTGGTACTTGGATGGGAGACCACCAGGGAAATCCAGGGTTGCTACACAGAAGCAGGCAATGGCACACCACCTCTGGTTATCTTGAAAATCCTACAGGGTCACCATAAGTTGGTTGTGACCCTCATGGCACTTTCCACCACCACCAAGTATTCAGTTGTCAGGGATCCCCATGGTAACCGTGAACACCATGGTGCCCTGCCCACCAACATCTTTTCTGGGGCCTGCCAACTGTTTTTAGAAAATGAGTGGGGCCAGGTGGATTCTGACTGGTCTCTGAAGATTTGAATAGCTCTGCAGATTTAAAAAAAATGTTGCTTGGCCAGCAGCTGCCACCACAATACAAGGATCTGACTGAAGGTAAGCGGGGGCAGCCATTTTGTGGCTGGCTCTGCCTCCTGTGTCAGCCATTGGATGCTGGCTCCATCTCTTGCGGTGGCCATTTTGTGGTTTCTTTCAGAATACTAATGGGTCCCAGAGGCTAAAAAAGGTTGGGGACTCCTCAATGAAGGGGTGTCGTGGGAGCTTCATGATCCAGAGCCCCCCCCCCCTCACCTCAGCCTCCTCAAGGGCTGCCTGCAGCTCCAACTTCTCAGCCTCCAGCTGTTTCCGAATCTTCTCCAGCTCGTGAATGTTTTTGTTACTAGCTCCAAGCTGCTCAGTAAGATCTGAGATCTCCTCTGCCAGGAGGAACGGAAAAACAAATCAGTGGCCATCCACCAAAGAAGAAGAAGATATTGGATTTATATTCCGCCCTCCACTCTGAAGAGTCTCAGAGTGGCTCACAATCTCCTTTACCTTCCTCCCCCACAACTGACACCCTGTGAGGTAGATGACGATATTGGATTTATATCCTGCCCTCCACTCCGGAGAGTCTCAGAGGGGCTCACAATCTCCTTTACCTTCCTCCCTCACAACAGACACCCTGTGAGGTAGATGAAGATATTGGATTTATATCCTGCCCTCCACTCCGGAGAGTCTCAGAGTGGCTGACATTCTCCTTTACCTTCCTCCCTCACAACAGACACCCTGTGAGGTAGATGAAGATATTGGATTTATATCTCGCCCTCCACTCCGGAGAGTCTCAGAGTGGCTCACAATCTCCTTTCCCTTCCTCCCTCACAACAGACACCCTGTGAGGTAGATGAAGATATTGGATTTATATCCTGCCCTCCACTCAGGAGAGTCTCAGAGTGGCTCACAATCTCCTTTACCTTCCTCCCCCACAACAGACACCCTGTGAGGTGGGTGGGGCTGGAGAGGGCTCTCACCCAGCTGCCCTTTCAAGGACAACCTCCGCCAGAGCTATGGCCGACCCAAGGCCATTCCAGCAGGTACAAGTGGAGGAGCGGGGAATCAAACCCGGTTTTCCCAGATAAGAGTCCGCACACTTAACCACTACACCAAACTGGCTCTCCCAGATAGGGGCACAGGAACCCATACCATCTTGCCCTCGCCTGTTCACCAAGAGGGAGCAGAACTGAGGCCTAGTCGAGTGAGGGAAGAGGCTTAAAGGCTCACCCTGCAAGTTCTTGGTTTCCCTCTTGAAGGTCTCCAGATGCTCCAAGGACTCCTCGTAGGCATTCTTCAGCTTGAAGAGCTCAGTGCTGAGTGAACGGGCCTCCTTTTGTGATGATTCAAGCTCCATCTGGGACTCCTCGTACTTCTGCTTCCACTCGGACAGGAGCTGGGGGTGGTGAAGGAGCAAGCAACAATAAGATCCGGAGTAGGGTTGAATGGGTGTTTCTTGTCCTGATAACCGGCAGGGAAGCGGGAGGCCTACCGAAAGCAACAGGGAGGCCCATCCTCCATACAGTGAGGTTAGGACTGCCAAACCGCCGGGCAGGGATTCTCCCATCCTGGAGGTTCCCAACCCACTGGCCCAATGCCTCCCCCAACGTTGCCAGCATCACGCCAGCAATGTTGTGTGTCGGCCACTCTAGGAGCTTCCGGGGAAACTCTATGGTTTTCCCAGACGCTCTAGCGATTTGGGGGGGGGGGGGACTCTAGGGTATAATAGAGTGACGTCATCACAAGTGACATCGCGAGTGATGCCATCGCGCCGCGCGTGCTGCACACACACAAAAAAAGTCTCCCACCAGAGGCTGCAGGGGACTTGGCAACCCTAAGTCTACTGCTGCTTTCACACATGCTAAATGATGCCATTTCAAAACCACTTCAGCGACCGTTTGCAAGTGGATTTTGCCACTTCACACCGTAAAATCCAGTCACAAAGAGCCCTGAAAGTGCATTATTTATTGTGTGTGAAAGCGCCGTATGTCACTGTCCACATGACCAGGAAGTGATGTCATCACGTCCAGGACGTTGGCGTGATGCTCTGGCATTTGGGCAAAAACTCGTTCGTCAATTTGGCTTCTATCATAGAGTTTTTGCTGCCCGTCGGATGGATCCCTCACTTTTGGAGGGTAAGTTTCCCTCCACCAGCCAGGGGTTCCCCTGGAAATTCCAGCTTATCTCCAGACTAGTACAGAGATCAGTTCCCTTGGAGAAAAGTAATGCTTTGGAGGTGGGGCTCTAGGGCATTGCACTCCACTCAAGTCCCTGTCCTCCCCAGGCTCCGCCCCCAAACCTCCAGGAGTTTCCCAACCCAGGGCCCACTGGCAGGCCCTCAGACCCACTCATCTGCAGCTCCACCCATGTCTCCTGCCATGTACACTGCCCAGTGCCACTGGGGAAAGGATTGTAGGCAGCCGTGAGCACAGGCAGTGGAAGGGAAGGGCACACCAGTAGGTGGGGAGCATGCAAGGGGGTGGGAAGGAAGGAGGGCCCAGTGGTGGGCAGAGGAGGAGAAGGAGGCCCTGGGAACTCTCTGCCCAGGGTCCCCAAAAACACAGAATCGGTCCTGCCCATTTCCTTTCTTCCATACTTTGTCAATGTTCCTCTGCTTATTGTCCTGTGGTGAGTAAATTGCCCAAGTGAGACCACAAAGTGTGTACTTCCAAACTGTGTTTGTCTTGGAAGTGCAGCCAGCTGCTGGGGGATAAGGAAATGAATCCCCACTCCCGGCAACCCTCGTCCCTCACCTTATCGAAGTTCCTCTGCTTCTTGTCCAGGGCAGCCGCAGCCGCATTCGAGCGCTCCACGTCCACCATGAGGTCTTCGATCTCGTTCTGCAGACGGTGCTTGGTCTTCTCCAGCGAGGAGCACTTGGCATTCACAGCCTCCACGGCCTCCTCGGCGTCCTGCAGCCGCTGCGCCAGCTTCTTCCTGAGATATCGAGGGCGACAAAGAGTCAGTGACCAATGCCCATGTCTGTTACGAGGTTGTGAAAAACACAAGGAGAAACCTCCAAGACTGAAAAGTATGTCTCAAGTGCTTTTCCTTATGGAGATATAAGGGGAAAGTATATCACGCTGTTTGGTAAGATCAGGGCTTTTTTTTGTAGCAGAAACCCTTTTGCATATGAGGCCACACATCCCTGATGTAGCCAATCCTCCAAGAGCTTACAGGGCTCTTTGTATAGGGCCTACTGAAAGCTCCAGGAGGATTGGCTACATCAGAGGGGTGCGGCCTAATATGCAAAGGAGTTCCTGCTACAAAAAAAGATGCACAGATGCCTTCCACTTTTCTATCCAGTGAATGCAATGTCACTGGGATAACTGACAACGCTTTATTGTTAAAGAGGGTATAAAAATTCAGTTTGTACAAGCTGGGCGCGCACAAGGAAGTGGAGTAGGGTTGCCCATTTTTAAACTGGTCCATCTATATGATTTTTTTGCCATCTGGTTGCACCTGACTTATAATGACCCTGGGAGAGTTTTCAAGGCAAGAGATGTTCAGAGGTGGTCGGCCATTGCCTGCCTCTGGACAGCAGCTTCAACTGCCCATTTCTGTTTGACAAGAGATTGATTTCGCACGAGGCTTGTTCCGGGTAGAACGCCCTTTTGCTCCCGGGGCTTCTCTCCATTTTCACACAAGTTGGCATGAGGTGAGGTGGCGTGGCACTCTTCCGCAGCAAGCAGGATCCTCTTCCAAGCTGTTTCTGCTCGCCACGGGAGAGCAGCACACCAACTTGCAGCTCCGGGGCAACTTGTGAGAAAACAGAGCGAAGCGCTGGGATCGAAAGGGCTCTCCGCTCGGAACAAGCCCTAGTGCAAAATCGGTTAGAGTGTTGTACCGGATGGGCCATTGGCCTGATCCAACATGGCTTCTCTTAGGGCCTTATGTTTTTCTTTCCAGTCATTAATATTCAATTAATGGGATAGGGAAACTTTACTGCAAAGAGGGGGAAGAGATTGGTACCTTCTGCTTTGGAGGTAAGCTGAAGCACAGCTGTATCTCTGATGGCTAAAGGTTTCCAATATACAACTTATCTCCCGCCCAACAGAGATCAGTTCACCTGAAGCAAATGGCCGCTTTGGAAAGTAGAAGAAGTAAGAAAGAGAAGAGAGGTGGATGGAGATTCTTGGAATTACAACTAATCTCCGATTGGTGAAAGAAGTAAGAAAGAGAAGAGAGGTGGATGGAGATTCTTGGAATTACAACTAATCTCCGATTGGTGAAAGAAGTAAGAAAGAGAAGAGAGGTGGATGGAGATTCTAGGAATTACAACTAATCTCCGATTGGTGAAAGAAGTAAGAAAGAGAAGAGAGGTGGATGGAGATTCTAGGAATTACAACTAATCTCCGATTGGTGAAAGAAGTAAGAAAGAGAAGAGAGGTGGATGGAGATTCTAGGAATTACAACTAATCTCCGATTGGTGAAAGAAGTAAGAAAGAGAAGAGAGGTGGATGGAGATTCTAGGAATTACAACTAATCTCCGATTGGTGAAAGAAGTAAGAAAGAGAAGAAAGGTGGATGGAGATTCTAGGAATTACAACTAATCTCCGATTGGTGAAAGAAGTAAGAAAGAGAAGAAAGGTGGATGGAGATTCTAGGAATTACAACTAATCTCCGATTGGTGAAAGAGGTAAGGAAGAGAAGAGAGGTGGATGGAGATTCTAGGAATTACAACTAATCTCCGATTGGTGAAAGAAGTAAGAAAGAGAAGAAAGGTGGATGGAGATTCTAGGAATTACAACTAATCTCCGATTGGTGAAAGAAGTAAGAAAGAGAAGAGAGGTGGATGGAGATTCTAGGAATTACAACTAATCTCCGATTGGTGAAAGAAGTAAGAAAGAGAAGAAAGGTGGATGGAGATTCTAGGAATTACAACTAATCTCCGATTGGTGAAAGAAGTAAGAAAGAGAAGAAAGGTGGATGGAGATTCTAGGAATTACAACTAATCTCCGATTGGTGAAAGAAGTAAGAAAGAGAAGAGAGGTGGATGGAGATTCTAGGAATTACAACTAATCTCCGATTGGTGAAAGAAGTAAGAAAGAGAAGAGAGGTGGATGGAGATTCTAGGAATTACAACTAATCTCCGATTGGTGAAAGAAGTAAGAAAGAGAAGAAAGGTGGATGGAGATTCTAGGAATTACAACTAATCTCCGATTGGTGAAAGAAGTAAGAAAGAGAAGAGAGGTGGATGGAGATTCTAGGAATTACAACTAATCTCCGATTGGTGAAAGAGGTAAGGAAGAGAAGAGAGGTGGATGGAGATTCTAGGAATTACAACTAATCTCCGATTGGTGAAAGAAGTAAGAAAGAGAAGAGAGGTGGATGGAGATTCTAGGAATTACAACTAATCTCCGATTGGTGAAAGAAGTAAGAAAGAGAAGAGAGGTGGATGGAGATTCTAGGAATTACAACTAATCTCCGATTGGTGAAAGAAGTAAGAAAGAGAAGAAAGGTGGATGGAGATTCTAGGAATTACAACTAATCTCCGATTGGTGAAAGAAGTAAGAAAGAGAAGAAAGGTGGATGGAGATTCTAGGAATTACAACTAATCTCCGATTGGTGAAAGAAGTAAGAAAGAGAAGAGAGGTGGATGGAGATTCTAGGAATTACAACTAATCTCCGATTGGTGAAAGAAGTAAGAAAGAGAAGAGAGGTGGATGGAGATTCTAGGAATTACAACTAATCTCCGATTGGTGAAAGAAGTAAGAAAGAGAAGAAAGGTGGATGGAGATTCTAGGAATTACAACTAATCTCCGATTGGTGAAAGAAGTAAGAAAGAGAAGAGAGGTGGATGGAGATTCTAGGAATTACAACTAATCTCCGATTGGTGAAAGAGGTAAGGAAGAGAAGAGAGGTGGATGGAGATTCTAGGAATTACAACTAATCTCCGATTGGTGAAAGAAGTAAGAAAGAGAAGAGAGGTGGATGGAGATTCTAGGAATTACAACTAATCTCCGATTGGTGAAAGAAGTAAGAAAGAGAAGAGAGGTGGATGGAGATTCTAGGAATTACAACTAATCTCCGATTGGTGAAAGAAGTAAGAAAGAGAAGAGAGGTGGATGGAGATTCTAGGAATTACAACTAATCTCCGATTGGTGAAAGAAGTAAGAAAGAGAAGAGAGGTGGATGGAGATTCTAGGAATTACAACTAATCTCCGATTGGTGAAAGAAGTAAGAAAGAGAAGAGAGGAGGATGGAGATTCTAGGAATTACAACTAATCTCCGATTGGTGAAAGAAGTAAGAAAGAGAAGAGAGGAGGATGGAGATTCTAGGAATTACAACTAATCTCCGATTGGTGAAAGAAGTAAGAAAGAGAAGAGAGTTGGATGGAGATTCTTGGAATTACAACTAATCTCCGGCCAACAGAGATCAGTTCACCTGAAGCAAATGGCCGCTTTGGAAAGTAGATTTTATGGCATTATAACCAGGGCCAGCCCTAGACTGTCTGGGTAGAACGCTCTTTTGCTCCCAGGGCTTCTCTCCGTTTTCGCACAAGTTGTCCCAGAGCTGCAAGTTGGCGTGGCGCTCTTCCGCAGCAAGCAGGATCCTCTTCCAAGCCGTTTCTGCTCACCACGGGAGAGCAGCACGCCAACTCGCAGCTCCAAGGCAACTTGTGAGAAAACAGAGCGAAGCGCCGGGATCGAAAGGGCTCTCCGCTCGGAACAAGCCCTAGTGCAAAATCGGTTAGAGTGTTGTACCGGATGGGCCATTGGCCTGATCCAACATGGCTTCTCTTAGGGCCTTATGTTTTTCTTTCCAGGCATTAATATTCAATTAATGGGATAGGGAAACGTTACTGCAAAGAGGGGAAAGAGATTGGTACCTTCTGCTTTGGAGGTAAACTGAAGCACAGGCAAACTGCTTTGGAGGTAAACTGAAGCTGTTATCTCTGGTGGTTAAAAGTTTCCAATCTACACGTGGTGGGTGAAGATTCTTGGAATTACAACTAATCTCCAGCCAACAGAAATCAGTTCACCTGAAGCAAATGGCCGCTTTGGAAAGTGGATTTTATGGCATTATAACCAGGGCCGCCCCTAGGCAAAGCTAACTTCTGCCCACCCCCCACACACAATGATAACATCACCGAGTCATATGGGGGAGTCCAATTCTTCACCCCCAAAAGGCTCGCGCCCTAGGTAGGTCACATATCTCTAGGTATGTCCCTACGCGGAGATGGCAACCCTATTTCTAGCTGTTACAAATGGGAGAGTGGTTGGAGATATGAGAATGAATTAGGTGGGTGATTGGTGAAAGAAGTAAGAAAGAGAAGAAAGGTAAAACAATGGATAAATAGGCAAGGAGAGGCAAGGAAGCAGAGGAGCCTACAAAAGGGTGGAGTGAAAAGGCAAGGAAGAAACAGGATATGTAAACAGAGACCGATTCCCCACTAGCTTTGTACTGAGCTCACGCTCCTCTTCTCTGCAGGGCTTCCATCCGATTTTGCACAAGCTGCCACCACGAGGCTGTGACTTGCTCCGTCTCTTTCCCGCGGCAAGCAGAAACCGGTTTTCAGAGGATCTTGCTTGCCGCAGGAAAGAGGCAGAGCGAGTCACAGGCCTCGTGGCAGCTTGTGCGGAATCGGATGGAAGCCCCACGGAGAAGAGGAGCGTGAGATTGGGACAAGGCTAGTGGAGAATCGGTCCGAGAGATTTGGAGAGCAATAAGTAAGTGGTTCATCGGGATGGGATGAGAAATGGGGGAGAGCTCACGCCCCCTCACTCACTTGGCCTCCTCTAATTCCTCCGTCCTCTGGATGGCATCTGTCTCGTACTTGGTCCTCCACTGAGCCACCTCGGAGTTGGCCTTGGAGAGCGAGCGTTGGAGCTCTGCTTTAGCCTCCGTCTCTTCCTCGTACTGTTCCCTCAACAGGTCGCAGTCGTGGCGGGCCGACTGGAGGGCATGCGCCAGAGCATTCTTGGCCTGGGCAGAAGACAGGGAAACATCATCTCTCAGTGGCCTTCCTGCCTGACTCACTTTCACCCTCTTCTCTGAGCTCTATTGATGCACCCATCCTCACCCACAACCTCTACATGTTCCTTGCCTTGGCTTCTTCCTCCAGTTGCCTCTTTAGATCTTCTAGTTGTTGGGTGTAAGTCAGCTTCCCTCGTGTGAGCTGGTTTATCAAAGCTTCCTTTTCATCCAGCTGGCGGGACAGTTCCCCTAAGAAGAAGAACAGTCATTTTCTTTGATTTGAAGTGGAGGAATCCACTGTCTTACAGGTGGATAGCATTCCTCAGGAATTCCTTTGCATATTAGGCTACACCCCCCGATGTAGCCAAGAAGAAGATGAAGAAGATATTGGATTTATATCCCGCCCTCCACTCCGAAGAGTCTCAGAGCGGCTCACAATCTCCTTTCCCTTCCTCCCCCACAACAGACACCCTGTGAGGTAGATGAAGATATTGGATTTATATCCCACCCTCCACTCCGAAGAGTCTCAGAGCAGCTCAAAATCTCCTTTCCCTTCCTCCCCCACAACAGACACCCTGTGAGGTAGATGATGATATCGGATTTATATCCCGTCCTCCACTCCGAAGAGTCTCAGAGCGGCTCACAATCTCCTTCCCCTTCCTCCCCCACAACAGACACCCTGTGAGGTGGATGAAGATATTGGATTTATATCCCGCCCTCCACTCCAAAGAGTCTCAGTGCGGCTCACAATCTCCTTCCCCTTCCTCCCCCACAACAGACACCCTGTGAGGTGGATGAAGATATTGGATTTATATCCCGCCCTCCACTCCGAAGAGTCTCAGAGCAGCTCACAATCTCCTATACCTTCCTCCCCCACAACAGACACCCTGTGAGGTAAATGAAGATAATGGGTTTATATCCTGCCCTCCACTCCAAAGAGTCTCAGAGCGGCTCACAATCTCCTTTCCCTTCCTCCTCCACAACAGACACCCTGTGAGGTAGATGAAGATATTGGATTTATATCCCGCCCTCCACTCCGAAGAGTCTCAGAGCGGCTCACAATCTCCTTTACCTTCCTCCCCCACAACAGACACCCTGTGAGGTAGATGAAGATATTGGATTTATATCCCGCCCTCCACTCCGAAGAGTCTCAGAGCAGCTCACAATCTCCTTTCCCTTCCTCCCCCACAACAGACACCCTGTGAGGTAGATGAAGATATTGGATTTATATCCCGCCCTCCACTCCGAAGAGTCTCAGAGCGGCTCACAATCTCCTTTCCCTTCCTCCCCCACAACAGACACCCTGTGAGGTAGATGAAGACATTGGATTTATATCCCATCCTCCACTCCGAAGAGTCTCAGAGTGGCTCATAATCTCTTTTACCTCCCCCCCCCCCCCCACAACAGACACCCTGTGAGGTAGATGATGATATCGGATTTATATCCCGTCCTCCACTCCGAAGAGTCTCAGAGCGGCTCACAATCTCCTTCCCCTTCCTCCCCCACAACAGACACCCTGTGAGGTGGATGAAGATATTGGATTTATATCCCGCCCTCCACTCCAAAGAGTCTCAGTGCGGCTCACAATCTCCTTCCCCTTCCTCCCCCACAACAGACACCCTGTGAGGTGGATGAAGATATTGGATTTATATCCCGCCCTCCACTCCGAAGAGTCTCAGAGCAGCTCACAATCTCCTATACCTTCCTCCCCCACAACAGACACCCTGTGAGGTAAATGAAGATAATGGGTTTATATCCTGCCCTCCACTCCAAAGAGTCTCAGAGCGGCTCACAATCTCCTTTCCCTTCCTCCTCCACAACAGACACCCTGTGAGGTAGATGAAGATATTGGATTTATATCCCGCCCTCCACTCCGAAGAGTCTCAGAGCGGCTCACAATCTCCTTTACCTTCCTCCCCCACAACAGACACCCTGTGAGGTAGATGAAGATATTGGATTTATATCCCGCCCTCCACTCCGAAGAGTCTCAGAGCAGCTCACAATCTCCTTTCCCTTCCTCCCCCACAACAGACACCCTGTGAGGTAGATGAAGATATTGGATTTATATCCCGCCCTCCACTCCGAAGAGTCTCAGAGCGGCTCACAATCTCCTTTCCCTTCCTCCCCCACAACAGACACCCTGTGAGGTAGATGAAGACATTGGATTTATATCCCATCCTCCACTCCGAAGAGTCTCAGAGTGGCTCATAATCTCTTTTACCTCCCCCCCCCCACAACAGACACCCTGTGAGGTAGATGAAGATATTGGATTTATATCCCGCCCTCCACTCCGAAGAGTCTCAGAGCGGCTCACAATCTCCTTTCCCTTCCCTCCCACAACAGACACCCTGTGAGGTAGATGAAGATATTGGATTTATATCCTGCCCTCTACTCTGAAGAGTCTCAGAGCGGCTCACAATCTCCTTTCCCTTCCTCCCCCACAACAGACACCCTGTGAGGTGGCTGGGGCTGGAGAGGGCTCTCACAGCAGCTGCCCTTTCAAGGACAACCTCTGCCAGAGCTATGGCTGACCCAAGGCCATTCCAGCAGCTGCAAGTGGAGGAGTGGGGAATCAAACCCGGTTCTCCCAGATAAGAGTCTGCACACTTAACCACTACACCAAACTGGCTCTCCAAGAGCTTACAGTAGGCCCTGTAAGAAGAGCCCTGTAAGCTCTGCGAGGTTTGGCTACATCAGGAGAGTGCAGCCTAATATGCAAAGGAGTTCCTACTACAATAAAAGCCCTGCCATTCCTTCTGAGACAGAGTTGTCATGGAATCCTAAAACCACGGAGTTATAAGGGGCCATACAGGCCATCTAGTTCAACCCCCTGCTCAATGAAGGATGAGTGGAGTTCATCTACGTTGGCCGCCATCTTGGAGAGGCCCTGAAAGGATTCAGTTTGCAACCTGTCCGGCCCATCAGTTTTGCTTCCAAGATGGCACCTCCAAAGACCTACACAAGATTTGCCAGAGCAGATTGCAAAGCAGTGGCTGGCGGATTTTTGTTTCCGTCTTGAGTCAGGAATAAGGGCCACACAAATACCCAGTTTTTGGGAAATATCACAGTATCATTTTGCTTTTGAACTAACTGAAATCGATCATTTCGGAAGATAAAAAGGAGAGGCAGAGAAAGTTGAGTATAGTAGGAAGGATGGACAGACATGGGTGTGGATCAATGAATGTCACTGGAAGGAGGAGAAAAACGATAAGCTGGAAGATGCAAAGAATAAAAGAAGGACAAGCGACAGGGAAAAGCTGTCATTTTCCTGCCTCTCTCTCTGGAACTCACCATTCTCTGTTTGGAGTTTGGCCCGCTGCGTGGTGAGGTCATTAACCATCCGGTGAGACTCTTCGGACTTGGCCCGGTGTTCGTTCATTTGGTCTTCAAATGTGCGGCACATCTTCTCCAGGTTGGCCTGAAATCCAACAAAGAAAAAGAGTTGGTGAAAAAAATTAAAGCATCAGGAAGAGAATAAAGAAAAAGAGAGAGAGAGAAGGGAGGGAGGATGGATGGATGGATGCAGGGCCGGGTTAACAAATAAGCCAAATAGGCACTGGCCTATGGGCCCCCACACCTTTAGGAGCCCTGGGCTGGATTGCCTCTCTCTGCCTCTCCCCCACAGCTTTGTCAAAGGGGCTTTTGAGAAGGTGCCTGCAGGAGATATTAGAAGATAATCTGCAAGGGGGGCCCTGAGATTTTGACTGCCTAGGGGCCTCCACAGGGTTTAATCTGGCACTGGATGGATGGATGGATGGATGGATGGATGGATGGATGGATGGATGGATGGATGGATGGATGGGTGGATGGATGGGTGGATGGGTGGGTGGATGGGTGGGTGGATGGATGGATGGGTGGATGGATGGGTGGGTGGGTGCATTGATGGATGGATGGGTAGGTGGATGGATGGATGGATGGATGGATGGATGGATGGATGGATGGGTGGGTGGACGGATGGGTGGGTGGATGGATGGGTGCGTGGATGGATGGGTGCGTGGATGGATGGGTGCGTGGATGGATGGGTGGATGGATGGGTGGGTGGATGGATGGGTGGGTGGATGGGTGGATGGATGGATGGATGGGTGGATGGATGGATGGATGGGTGGATGGATGGATGGGTGCGTGGATGGATGGGTGGATGGATGGGTGGATGGGTGGGTGGATGGGTGGATGGATGGATGGATGGGTGGGTGGGTGGATGGGTGGGTGCGTGGATGGGTGGGTGGGTGCGTGGATGGGTGGGTGGGTGGGTGGATGGATGGATGGATGGGTGGATGGATGGATGGATGGATGGATGGATGGGTGGGTGGGTGGGTGGATGGATGGATGGGTGGATGGATGGATGGATGGATGGATGGATGGATGGATGGGTGCGTGGATGGATGGATGGATGGGTAGGTGGATGGATGGATGGATGGATGGGGAAGGTGGTAGATATTCCCATGGTAAGAGATCCTACATGAAGGAAAGAGAAAACGCAGGCGGAAGGAAGACAAATGCAGTCTTCCCTCTAAGCTGTGGAGTCTTGTGAGGGAAAATTCTACTTTGTGAGCTACTGGCATGAAAGTTGTAACCTACTGCAGAAATTAGTGTGCTCTGGGGCCATTTTTCCTGAGCGAAGACAAAAATGTGTGAGCCAGAGGCTAAAGAACTGTGAGCTAGCTCACACAAACGCAGCTTAGAGGGAACACTGCGAACAAGTAAAGATAAGTAAAAGGAGATATTCAAGAATGGAACAAAGGGGATATGTCAGATGCAGAAATGTTTTAATTCTGGAAAGAAGGATCCTGGCTCCAAAATTTACCCCTTCCCAACTTTCTGTCTTTCTGAATTTAACTGTGAAGGTTTCCTGCTCCCTCCTCTGAGCCCCAGTCCCTCCATTAATTCTAGCTCCTCCCCCTCAGATCCTGACATCACCATCTCCCTCTGCCCCGCCTCTCCCTCCTCTGGGCCCAACCTTGGCTTTCATGAGTTGCTCCATGTTGGAAGTGACGTCGTCCACCTCCAGCTTCAGCTCGCTCTTCTCCTTCTCCAGCTTCTGCTTCACCCGCTGCAGGTTGTCGATCTGCTCGCCCAGCTCCGCCACCGAGTCGGCGTGCTTCTTGCGCAGGGCCGCCGCCGTGGCCTCGTGCTGCAGGGTCGCCTCTTCGAGGTCGCGCCGCATCTTCTGGAACTCGGTCTCCCGCTTCTTGTTCATCTCGATCTGCACCGAGGTGGCGCCCCCCGCCTCCTCCAGCCGCTCGCTGATCTCCTCCAGCTCCCGGGAGAGGTCGGAACGCTGCTTCTCCACCTTGGCCCGGGCCGTGCGCTCGGCCTCCAGCTCTTCTTCCAGCTCTTCAATCCGTGCCTACACCAGGGAGGAAGAAGATCACATCTAAATCAGGGGTCTCCGACATGGTGTCTGTGGCCACCCCAGCCCCTGCCACACCTTTTCTAGCGCCTGCCAATTGTTGTTAGGAAATGGGTGGGGTAGGGTTGCCAAGTCCAATTCAAGAAATATCTGGGGACTTTGGGGGTGGAGCCAGATACTTTGGGGTGGAGCCAGGGGATATTGGGGGTGGAGCCAGGGGATATTGGGAGTGGAGCCAGGGGATATTGGGGGTGGAGCCAGGGGATATTGGGGGTGGAGCCAAGGGATATTGGGGGTGGAGCCAGGGGATATTGGGGGTGGAGCCAGGGGATATTGGGGGTGGTGCCAGGGGATATTGGGGGTGGAGCCAGGGGATATTGGGGGTGGAGCCAGGGGATATTGGGAGTGGAGCCAGGGGATATTGGGGGTGGAGCCAGGGGATATTGGGGGTGGAGCCAGGGGATATTGGGGGTGGAGCCAGGGGATATTGGGAGTGGAGCCAGGGGATATTGGGGGTGGAGCCAGGGGATATTGGGAGTGGAGCCAGGGGATATTGGGGGTGGAGCCAGGGGATATTGGGGGTGGAGCCAGGGGATATTGGGGGTGGAGCCAGGGGATATTGGGAGTGGAGCCAGGGGATATTGGGGGTGGAGCCAGGGGATATTGGGGGTGGAGCCAGGGGATATTGGGGGTGGAGCCAGGGGATATTGGGGGCGGAGCCAGGGGATATTGGGGGCGGAGCCAGGGGATATTGGGAGCGGAGCCAGGGGATATTGGGAGCGGAGCCAGGGGATATTGGGGGTGGAGCCAGGGGATATTGGGGGTGGAGCCAGGGGATATTGGGGGTGGAGCCAGGGGATATTGGGGGTGGAGCCAGGGGATATTGGGGGTGGAGCCAGGGGATATTGGGGGTGGAGCCAGGGGATATTGGGGGTGGAGCCAGGGGATATTGGGGGTGGAGCCAGGGGATATTGGGAGTGGAGCCAGGGGATATTGGGGGTGGAGCCAGGGGATATTGGGAGTGGAGCCAGGGGATATTGGGGGTGGAGCCAGGGGATATTGGGGGTGGAGCCAGGGGATATTGGGGGTGGAGCCAGGGGATATTGGGAGTGGAGCCAGGGGATATTGGGAGTGGAGCCAGGGGATATTGGGGGTGGAGCCAGGGGATATTGGGGGTGGAGCCAGGGGATATTGGGAGTGGAGCCAGGGGATATTGGGAGTGGAGCCAGGGGATATTGGGAGTGGAGCCAGGGGATATTGGGGGTGGAGCCAGGGGATATTGGGGGTGGAGCCAGGGGATATTGGGGGTGGAGCCAGGGGATATTGGGGGTGGAGCCAGGGGATATTGGTGGTGGAGCCAGGGGATATTGGGGGTGGAGCCAGGGGATATTGGGGGTGGTGCCAGGGGATATTGGGGGTGGAGCCAGGGGATATTGGGGGTGGAGCCAGGAGCAAGGTTGTGACAAGCATAATTGAACTCCAAATGGAATTCTGGCTATCACATTTAAAGGCCATCACATTTAAATGTCTTCCCTCCATGCACCTTCTTTGGGGGCTCACAGAATTGGACCCCCTGGGCCACTCTTTTTGAAACTTGGAGGGTACTTTGAGGAGAGGCATCACACGATATGCTGAAAATTTGGTGCCTCTACCTCAAAACACAGCCCCCCCCCCCGAGCCCCAGATACCCACAGATCAATTCTCCATTATACCCTATGGGAATCGGCCTCCATAGGGAATAATGGGGTGCCCAGCAGACGTTTCCCTCCCCGCTTTCTGATGACCCTGAAGTGGGGGGAGGCCCTCCAAACGGGGGGATCCTCTACCTCCAACTGGGGACTGGCAACCCTAGGGTGGGGTTAGGCAGGGCTTTTACCCAGCAGGGCTTCTGAATGGCACTGAAGATTTGATCGGCTGTGCCATTTTTTTTAAAAAGTGTTGTTTTGGCAGCCGTTGCCACCACAGCACAAGAATCTTCACTGCACTGATGCATTTGTATGCAGGAAAATATTTTTAAACGGTACGGTCGTTTTTGAAAGGCGTCCTGCTTCTGCCTGAAATATTGAAGAGTTACTACTAGAGTTACGTGTGGCCTTGTTCCCTGACAATTTACGAGTGAGTCTGCCTCTTGTGGCAGTCGTTTTGTGGCTGCCTCCACTTTCTGTGGCAGCTATTTTGTGCTTGTCTCCACCATATTGGGTCAGAATTCCAAAGGAGAAGGAGAGAAGTTGGATTTATACCCCACCCTTCACGGCCTGAAGGAGTCTCAGAGAGGCTTACAATCTCCTTCCCTTCCTCTCCCCGCAACAGACACCCTGTGTGGCAAATGGGGCTGAGAGAGCTCTGACAGAAACTGCTCTTGAGCAGAACAATTCTGACAGAGGGGGTCTCAAGCAGAAAAAAGGTTCGGGGGCCCCCACTTTAAGGCCCTGAAAGAATTTCGTTCCAGAGTTTAAAACAGGAGACCACTGACGCTGCCCTAAAGACCCACCGCCCTGCTGTCCATCTTTTACCTGTAACTCTTTGAGCTTCTTCTGCAGCTGGACACCCAAGGCTTGCTCATCTTCAATTCTTGCATTCAGTGCACTGAGCTCAAAGTCTTTCCTGGGAAAGGCAAGGAACGGAGCTTTGAAGCAGCAAAGGAGAGGCAGGGGGCACCATTCATACCAGGGCCGTAGCCAGGATTTTAAAGGGGGGGGGGGCTTTTTTAAAAAGTCAAGGGGCTTGCTGCTTCTCTTTCCCAACCACGGTGGGGCTTGCTGCTTCTCAGAAGCTTTCTGGAGTAGGGGCAAAAGCTGGAGGCTCTTAAAGTGGCCAATTCGAGGCAGCCAACCCTAAAACTTTGGAGTCAAGAAGGGTCTGCACCATGCATGCAAGCGGTGTGTGTATGTGTGTGGGGGGGTGGTTCCTTCCACCTCCCTATACCCACCCGGCGCTTTGCAGAGAGGAGCTCCATCCATCCTCCCCTCCCTGGCCCATTCCACGTGGCTTCCTCCGCCTCCCTCCTTTCCACCTGCTGCGGTGCACCGTGCCCTATTCAGCTCTCCCAGCTCTGGCTGCTGCAGTGCAGACTTCGCTGGGTCAGCCACGGCGAAAAGAAAAAGAAAAGAAGCAGGCTGCACCCTGGAGGGCCCCCCTGAGAGCTGGGGGCCCTGCTTGGAAGTCAGGGGGCAGTGCTCCCGCAGCCAGCTAGGGTTGCCAATCCCCAGGTGGGGGCAGGGGATCCCCCGGTTTGGAGATCTTCTCCCCGCTTCAGGGTTGTCAGAAAGCGGGGGGAGGGGAGGGAAATGTCTGCTGGGAACTTTATTATTCCCTATGGAGATTTATTCCCATAGAAAATAATGGAGAATTGATCTGCGGGTATCTGGGGCTCTGGGGGTGGGGGCTGTTTTTGGGGATAGCGGCACTAAATTTTCAGTATAGCATCTAGTGCCTCTCCCCAAAATACCCCCCAAGTTTCAAAAAGATTGGACCAGGGGGTCCAATTCTATGAGCCCCCAAAGAAGGTGCCCCTATCCTTCATTATTTCCTATGGAAGGAAGGCATCGAAAAGGTGTGCCGTCCCTTTAAATGTGATGGCCAGAACTCCCTTTGGAGTTCTATTATGCTTGTCACAGCCTTGATCTTGGCTCCACCCCTAATGTCTCCTGGCTCCACCCCTAAAGTCCCCAGATATTTCTTGAATTGGACTTGGCAACCCTACAGCCAGCCCCCTCACTGTGGCAACAGGCCCGATTCATACCATTCCTTGCAGACCACAGTGGGCAGACAATGGACCTGGCCCCTTACTTTTTCAGCTTCTCATCCAGCTGCTGTTTGTCGTTCTCTAAATCCATGATGCTCTCTTGCGTCAGCTTCAAGTCCCCTTCCAGCTTCCTCTTCGCCCGTTCCAGGTCCATCCGGATCTTCTTCTCTTGCTCCAGGGAGCCCTCCAGCTGCGGGGCAAAGAGCAGGGGTCAAGAAATTGGGACTCTTTCCAAAAATTCAACCCTTTTTGGAAAAAAGTATTACAGGAAATAAAAAAAAAGTAACTGGACAACATCTAAAACTCTCTCCAGGATCACTGCTTTTAAATCTGTGGTTGAAATATAAGGCAACCAAAAGAGTTCAAAATATAATAGCGTTACACTTATATGCAGCTAAAAATGTTACGGCAACAAATTGGAAATCAGGGTGGGGAAAAACTACCCATTAATCTTTGGCATAAAAATATTTGGAACATATATTGAATGGCTAAAATCAGGGCTTTTTTTGTAGCAGGAACTCCTTTGCATATTAGGTCCCACACACCCTGATGTAGCCAATCCTTTTAGAGCTTACAGTAGGCCCTGTAAGAAGAGCCCTGTAAGCTCTTGGAGGATTGGCTACATCAGAGGGGTGTGGCCTAATATGCAAAGGAGTTCCTGCTAGCAAAAAAAGCCCTAGCTAAAATCAATGACAAAACAGGACCTTTAACTACGATAGATGCAATATCAAATTTTGAGGCAATCTGGTTTCCAGTATCAGAATATTTAAATCAACGAACAGAGATTCCGGAAGTCATTGCCATATTGCAATTACGGTAACACTGAATATATCACTTGTGTAAAACAATAGAATTAATATAGTACTTCAGTTGATCACATACTCATAAAACATTACTCATAATCTTATGAGAAAAATGAGATAATAAAACAGAATGTTTAATATTCAAATTTATATATATATATATATATATATATATATATATATATAAAGAATCCCATGGCACAGAGTGGTAAAGCTGCAGTACTGCAGTCGGAGCCCTCTGCTCACAACCTGAGTTTGATCCCAGCGGAAGCTGGTTCAGGTAGCCAGCTCGAGGTCGACTCAGCTTTCCATCCTTTCAAGGTCAGTCAAATGAGTCCCCAGCTTGCTGGGGGGAAAGCGCAGAAGACTGGGGAAGGCAAGGGCGCAAACCACCCCATAAAAAGTCTGCGGTGAAAACGTTGCAAATGCAACGTCATCCCAGAGGCGGAAACAACTGGTACTCCTAAGAGCAATGAGATTCTTCCATCACCAGAGACATGAGTCTTCTTCCTCCGATCCCATTGCTGGGATTCCTGTACTTACATCATCCACCTGTTGCTCCAGCTTGACCTTGGCTTTCGTGAGGGTGTTGACCTTGTCCTCCTCTGCCTGAAGGTCGTCCAGGGCTTGCTGGTGGGCTTCCTGGAGGGCCTTCTTTTCCTTAGTCAGCTTGACAATGATCTCATCCAGGCCGGCCATCTCCTCTGTGAGGTTCTTAACCTAGAATCACAGAATCGTAGAGTTGGAAGGGACCTCCGGGGTCATCCAGTCCAACCCACTGCACAATGCAGGGAATTCACAAACACCTCCCCCCATTGTAAGGTTGCCAGGCACGACTCAAAAAATATCTGGGGACTTTGGGGGATTGAAATATCTGGGGACTTTGAGGGTGGAGCCAGAAGCAAGGGTGTGACAAGGATAACTGAACTCCGAAGGGAGTTCTGGCCATCGCATTTGAAGGGACTGCACGCCTTTTAAATGCCTTCCCTCCACTTGGAATTAATGAAGGCTAGGGGCACCTTCTTTTGGGGCTCATAGAATTGAACCCCCTGGTCCAATCTTTTTGAAACTTGGGAGGTGTTTTGAGGAGAGGCACTGGATGCTACGCTGAAAATTTGGTGCCTCTATCTCGAACAACAGCCCTCTAAGCCCCAGATACCCATGGATCAATTATCCATTATACCCTATGGTAGGGGTGGCCAACGGTAGCTCTCCGGATGTTTTTTTTTGCCTACAACTCCCATCAGCCCCAGTCATTGGCTGTGCTGGCTGGGGCTGGTGGGAGTTGTAGGCAAAAAACATCTGGAGAGCTACCGTAGGCCACCCCTGCCTTATGGGCATCAGTCTCCATAAAGTATAACAGAGAGCAAAGCAGACATTTCCCTCCCACCCCTGCTATCTGATAGCCCTGAAGTGGGGGGAAGGCCTCCGAACTGGGGGATCCCCTGAACCTAATTGGGAATTGGCAACCCTACCCCGATGGAAATATTCACAAATTAAGAATCTCCCATCTCTCTTGAGCCCCCTTCTTCTTATGTATTTCTGGCCATCAGATTTTACCCAGCATAGTTCTAAGTTTGTCTTTCTAGCCAATGATGTGGATCTGGGTTTCTGATCTAATCTGATAATTCCGCAATGATGCTATTGTTTTGTTTGGATGTGGTTTATTTAACGTTGCTATAAAGTTTTGAATGTTGTAAGCTGCCCTGAGCCCGCTTGCGGGATAGGGTGGGATCTAAATCGAAAAATTAAATTAAATTAAATTTAAATTAAAGTCCAACCTATCCGTCTGACTATGTACAGCTTTTTCCTTCCCTAAGATCGTAAATTCCAAAATCACACGGTCACTTCTCCACTCAAATGGCCCCTTTTTCTTCACCTTGTTCTCCGTCGCATGCTTCTCTTTCTCCACCTTGGCCAGGGTCAACTCCAAGTCGTCGATATCCTTCTTGAGCTCCGAGCACTCATCTTCCAGCTTCCGCTTCTTGGCTGTCAGTTCGGCGTTCATCTCCTCCTCATCCTCCAGACGCTCTGTCTGTTCCTTCACCTTGGCTTCCAGCTGGATCTTGTTCTTGATCAACTGGTCGCAGCGTTCTTCGGCATCTGCAAGATTGTCTTGCTCCTGATAATGAGGAAAGAAGAGGACAGAAAGATTCGTGAGCAAAAGTCTCTTCTCAACCGAGAATATTTTGCTTTTGGTCGCTTATTCCTCACACTTCCGGGGGTGCGTGCGCAAACAATATTTTTCTTGTCTCAAGGAAGCTCCGTATGAGCAAACTCAATGCTTCACAACACACACGGAGCTCTAAGAATGTTCCGTGACTCACCGCCTGGACTTGCAGCTGAAGGTCATTCTTCTCTTGCAGCAGAGAGACCATCTTCTCCTCCAGCTCTTTGCGACGGCCCTCAGACTTCTCCAGAGCTTCCTTCAGCCTCGCAAGCTCTTCCTTAAGGGCCAACAACTCCTTCTCAGTCTCTGCGCTTTTCAGCAGTGGCTTGATCTTGAAGAACAGCCTCATCCATGGCCAGTTCTTCACCACCATAAAAGCCCGGATGTTGTACTGGATCACCAGCAGAGATTCCCTGGATGGGGGGAGGGGAGGGAGTTTGGAATAAAATGTGAGCGTGCAAGAACTCCAAAATGGCACCCAGAGCAGTGGAAGACTACACGTCCTTGAGCTGGTGTTGAATTCTGCAAGAAAGCAGCTCATCCATTGATGATCACACCACCTGGAGATTAGCAATCTAAATGCTGGACAAGAGCAAATACAAAGTCCTTGAATGAAGGTTTGGAAGGCCCTCCCCCCACTTTATTGGATAAACATCTGGAGCAGAGGTCCATCAGTGGCTATTAGCCACAGCGAATTGCTGGAACTCTCTGTCTGGGGCAAGTGATGCTCTGAATTCTTGGTGCTTGGGTGGGAAACAGTGGGAGGGCTTCTAGTGTCCTGGCCCCACGGATGGACCTCCTGGTGGCACCTTGTTTTTTGTTGGCCACTGTGTGACACAGAGTGTTGGACTGAATGGGCCATTGGCCTGATCCAACATGGCTCCTCTTAGGTTCTTATGTGACACAGAGTGTTGGACTGAATGGGCCATTGGCCTGATCCAACATGGCTTCTCTTATGTTCTTATGTGACACAGAGTGTTGGACTGGATGGGCCATTGGCCTGATCCAACATGGCTTCTCTTATGTTCTTATGTGACACAGAGTGTTGGACTGAATGGGCCATTGGCCTGATCCAACATGACTTCTCGTGTTCTTATGTCTGGGGCAAGTGATGCTCTGTATTCTTGGTGCTTGGGGGGTCAACAGTGGGAGGGCTTGTAGTGTCCTGGCCCCACTTATGGACCTCCTGATGGCACCTGGGTTTTGGCCACTGTGTGACGCAGAGTGTTGGACTGGATGGGCCATTGGCCTGATCCAACATGGCTTCTCTTATGTTCTTATGTGACACAGAGTGTTGGATTGGATGGGCCATTGGCCTGATCCAACAGGGCTTCTCTTATGTTCTTATGTGACTCAGAGTGTTGGACTGAATGGGCCATTGGCCTGATCCAACATGGCTTCTCTTGTGTTCTTATGTTCTTTAACACCCTCCCCACATACTCCTGGCAGTATTTTCAGAGGAAGCACATTTCTCACTCCAAAACATCAGCAAGAAGAAGGAAATCTATTGGTAGATGGTGTAAATGGTGCAAATCATGGGTGGAATTCTAGCAGGAGCTCCTTTGCATATTAGGCTACACCCCCCTGATGTAGCCAACCCTCCAAGAGCTTATAAGGCTCTTTTTTGTAAGCTCTTGGAGGACTGGCCACTTCAGGGGTGTGTGGCCTAAAATGCAAAGGAACTCCTGCTAGAATTCCACCCCCGCTGCGAAGAGCAGTAAACCCTCCGACAGGACACTTACTTCCGTTCCATGATCTTCCTGAATTCTATCCTAGAGAGGACACCACGGGACTGCGCTTGGATGCGGGTGATGATGCGGGACAGACGTTCGTCCCTCATCTCTTCTAGCAGGCCCAGAAGGCCAGCCTTGAAGAACACCTGGACAGAAAGAGAGGTGGGTAGATTCAAGAGTAAGGCGTCAGCATGGGAAAAGAGCCAAGGCGTAAGACAGACATCTCCAACCTTTTTCATCCTGTGGGCACCTCCGGAATCCTGACAGCGCGAGAGGGGCACAGCCGTGCAATAGCTGTTACAATATGGCTGCTGGAGGAGGCGGGGCCAGCCACAAAATGGCCGCTGCAGCTTACCTTAAGTGAAGATCTTTGCGCTTCAGGGTGCAAAGCAACATTTAGAAAAACCGCATAGCCAATCACATCTACAGTGGTCAATCAGAAGCCCTGCCGGACAAAAAGTGCCACCTGACCCCATCCTTCTTCCTAAAACACTTGGCAGGCACCTGAGAAACTGTTGCTTGCGTCAGGTAGCACAGAGACCCAGAGTTAGTGGGGTAAGTGGCAAACCAGGAGAGCGCTTTCCCTGCAGCACCTCACCTTGGTGTGCCCAAATTTGTACTGATTGTGATCGATGTCCAGAGAGCCCAACAACTTCTCTGCTCCCTTCCTGCTGTCGATGAACTGACCCTCCGGGATGGCAGCCGGATTCAGGATACGATATCTGGGAACAAGGAAGGTAAAAATGCCTCTGTCATCTTCCCTTCTGCAGGGCTTAAGAACATAAGAGAAGCCATGTTGGATCAGGCCAGTGGCCCCTCCAGTCCAACACTCTGTGTCACATAAGAACATAAGAGAAGCCATGTTGGATCAGGCCAATGGCCCATCCAGTCCAACACTCTGTGTTACACAGTGGCCAATAAATAAATAAATAAATACACACTGTGCCTAATAGCCACAGATGGACCTCTGCTCCATATTTTTATCTAACCCCCTCTTGAAGCTGGCTATGCTTGTAGCCGCCGCCACCTCCTGTGGCAGTGAATTCCACATGTTAATCACCCTTTGGGTGAAGAAGGACTTCCTTTTATCTGTTTTAACCTGACTGCTCAGCAATTTCATTGAATGCCCACGAGTTCTTGTATTGTGAGAAAGGGAGAAAAGGACTTCTCCCCACAATGGTGGCAGCTGCTTACACTGCAGCCTGGAGTATTCCACAGTTGCTCTACACAAGAATAGAATCTGGTTTTTAGGTAAAAACTGAGAATCTTGACCACCTCAGCTGACTTCTATGAGAGAGAGAGAGGGAAAGAGAGAGAGAGGGAAAACCCTCCCTAAAATTTCTAGCCTTCATGGAGGTGAAGATGAGTCTAGAAACATGTTTGGGACAAATCTCAAAAATCAGAGATGGTTAGAGCATGATGGATAGCAGCAGGGCTTCTCATTCCATCTTGTGGCCATCAGAAGAATAAGTGGCTTACCATCTTCTTCCCCCACAACAGACACCCTGTGAGGTAGGTGGGGCTGAGAAAGCTCTGACAGAAAATGCCCTTTCAAGGACAGCTCTGCAAGAGCTATGGCTAACCCAAGGCCATTCCAGCAGGTCCAAGCGGAGGAGTGTGGAATCAAACCCAGTTCAGCCAGATAAGAGTCCGCGCACTTAACCACTTAGCAAGAGCTATGGCTAACCCAAGGCCATTCCAGCAGGTGCAAGCGGAGGAGTGTGGAATCAAACCCTGTTCTCCCAGATAAGAATCCGCGCACTTAACCACTTAGCAAGAGCTATGGCTGACCCAAGGCCATTCCAGCAGGTGCAAGAGGAGGAGTGAGGGAATCAAACCCTGTTCTCCCAGATAAGAGTCCGCGCACTTAACCACTACACCAAACTGGCTTGCGCAGGGCTTCTCACTCCTTGTTGTGGCCATCAGAAGAATAAACCATGGGGCGGGGGGTAGGGGGGGGGGACAAAGGCAAATGTATGCATATCTGAGGTGCAGCTGAATTTATTTACTTTTGAGCAGAGTAAATGGAAGCCTGGTGCAATGCTTTGTGTGGCTGGGGGTGTTTTTACACTGACAGTCTGTGACTCTCTATCACCGCATTGGAAACTCACCTTTTACACTACCTAACGTCCTCACAACTGTTTTGCATCATTGCTGCCCAAAGCATCTCCATTTGTTTCGGCGAGATGAGTTTCGGAGCTGCTGCTGCAACGTTTTTCTCCACACTAGTTTTGATCTGGTCTTTCCTCCACAGGCGTTTCAAACTTGTATTGTAGAAGTTTTCATGCGTTTTAAAAGACTCCTCTAAAAGCCACCACGAGGTGCAGCCATTTGCATGAGAACTGACAGCACTTGAAATTTTGACGTATCATTGCTTGCCTCATCTAGCGATTTAAATCTGTATTGTTTTTGCACAGTTGACACCATTTCCAAGCCATCGTATACATTTCACTGGTATTTCGGCTGCCCTCTGATCAGAGACACCCCCCCCCCAAATTGAAACGCTTACATGTAAAAGGAAAATAATTAAAGCGAAACGGTGGCAGGCGATTTGAAGACTTGAAAACTCTGGATCAAACTGAATGTAAAAACACCCTGCATTCTGACGTTGATCCACGATGGGAAGGCCTTCCCCAGGGCAGTTCTTTTTTTTTTTTTTTGGAGTTTAAACTTTTTATTAATTAAAAACAAAAATACATTCCAACAAACATCAACTATAATACTAATAACCATAGAATCTACCTTACAAGCCATCCTGTTATGAATACAATATGCAGAGTGTATTTCTAATATAAAGCAAAAGTTAAATACTTATCCGGTAATTTACACAATGTTTTTTGTTCAGATTGTACATAAGCAAAAAAGTGAAACCATTTCTCTACAAACATGTTTTTATCTAGACCTTTATCTGATGCTTCAGAATTTTTTATGGTAGTAGCCAGCTTATCCATTACTACTAGGTCCCAAATTTTTAGAAACCAATTACGTTTAGAAGGCAAGACAGGGGCTTTCCAATGGTGAGCTATTAATAATTTTGCGGCTAAAATAAGCATTGAAGCCAATTCATGTTTATGCTTAGGCATTTCCCCATTTTTCCAAAGGTTAAGCAAAATGGAGTCGGGGGTGAAGGGCACTTTGTGATCAATTATACGTTCAACAGTGGGCAGTTCTAAGCAAAGCATCTTCCACCCACCACCGTCCATACGTCTCCATTTGAAGGATAAGCCCACCTTTGCCTGAAGTCCCCGTAGAGGATACGGTTGGGGAACCCCTTCCGGCAGATCCGGATCCCCTCCAGAACCCCGTTGCAGCGCAGCTGGTGCATGACCAGAGAATTGTCTATCACCCCTGAGAGAGAGAAGAAGCGAAAGAAAAGGATGTGAAAGGAAGAGAGGGGTTGTTGCCCCACAGGCCTTGCCCAACTCCCACGTCCCTAACCTGAATAGCCTGATCTCATCAGATCTCAAAGGCATCAGGGAAAGACGGAGGGGATCCATGGGAGGATCTCGCAAAAGCAACAGGATATCTGCCAAGCGCATTCCAAAGGCAGGAACTGGGGGGTGGGGCGTGTTCCTCACCTGGAGCCTTGGTCTCGTTGGGGATGATGCACCGCACAAAGTGGGGGTGAGTGGAGCGCAAGTTGGTCATCAGCTTGTTGAGGTTCTCCTGGGGGAGGAAGGAAAAACGGACGGGAGGGAGGATGGAGTGGGATGTGGGAGGGACGGATGGGGTGGATGGAAATGGTTGGGGGAGAACGGTGAACGTGGACAGGAAAAGGGTGGACCGATAGGTCCGATTGACGACCAAGCAAAGAGAGGAAGGCCGTTCACCGAAGGAAGGAAGGAAGGAAGGAAGGAAGGAAGGAAGGAAGGAAGGAAGGAAGGAAGGAGCACATAAATACCAGTCATAGACCAGGAGAGCTAGATGCAGTTGGAACAGGGTGCAGACCAAACTGGAAAAACCTCAGTATTTCTCTTTGTCCTAATTACGAAACCTTTCAGTGGCTTGCAGACACTCGGATGGCAGGATTAAACCTTTGTTTTCGTGAGGCCTTTGCAGGAAAGCCCAGCTTGAAGGCCTCATAAGGTAGATGAGGTAGATGAGGTGAGGCCTCATAAGGTAGATGAGGTGAGGTAGATGAAGATATTGGATTTATATCCCACCCTCCACTCCAAAGAGTCTCAGAGCAGCTCACAATCTCCTTTCCCTTCCTCCCCCACAACAGACACCCTGTGAGGTAGATGAAGATATTGGATTTATATCCCACCCTCCACTCCAAAGAGTCTCAGAGCGGCTCACAATCTCCTTTCCCTTCCTCCCCCACAACAGACACCCTGTGAGGTAGATGAAGATATTGGATTTATATCCCACCCTCCACTCCAAAGAGTCTCAGAGCGGCTCACAATCTCCTTTCCCTTCCTCCCCCACAACAGACACCCTGTGAGGTAGATGAAGATATTGGATTTATATCCCACCCTCCACTCCAAAGAGTCTCAGAGCAGCTCACAATCTCCTTTCCCTTCCTCCCCCAGAACAGACACCCTGTGAGGTAGATGAAGATATTGGATTTATATCCCGCCCTCCACTCCGAAGAGTCTCAGAGCGGCTCACAATCTCCTTTCCCTTCCTCCCCCAGAACAGACACCCTGTGAGGTAGATGACGATATTGGATTTATATCCCGCCCTCCACTCCAAAGAGTCTCAGAGCGGCTCACAATCTCCTTTCCCTTCCTCCCCCACAACAGGCACCCTGTGAGGTAGATGAAGATATTGGATTTATATCCCACCCTCCACTCCAAAGAGTCTCAGAGCAGCTCACATAAAAGGTGAAATGAAGAGCTCAGAGCTCAACAGCTGTGCCTTGTCAGTGGCCCTAGAAGACCAAAGCTGCCCCAGCTCTCAGACAGAAGCTTTTACCAGCCTGTCTTCCTGGGTGCCTTCTAACTGGCAAAGGTGGGGATCAAATCCCCGGACACCCTCTTAATCGCCAACAGTGGCCACTGCCGGAGTCTCCCTTGGGCCCTTACCCTGTGCAAAGCGGAGACGGTCTGGAAAGAGGAGCCCTTCTTCTTAGTCCCTTTGCCTTTGCTGTCGGTTGCTGGCGAAGAAAGAAAGAGAGAGAGAAATGAGGAAACCAAGTTGAGTTCTTCCAGGTCAGAAATGATGGACGGATTGCATGTTTCTTCCAGGATCTTCATGGTTCCTCCCGCCCCGCCCCCCCTCCCCCCCATTTATCTCCACAAAAAGCCCAGCAAAGCAAAGTTAGGTTGCGAGAGAATGGCTGCCCAGGGTCAACAAGTGGCTAAGCAGAGATCTGGACCTAGATCTGTCCAGATTTGTATGGCCTGGGGTAGCCTGGTTTTGTCCGATCTCAGAAGAAGAAGAAGATACTGGATTTATATCCTGCCCTCCACTCCGAAGAGTCTCAGAGCGGCTCACAATCTCCTTTCCCTTCCTCCCCCACAACAGACACCCTGTGAGGTAGATGAAGATGTTGGATTTATATCCCGCCCTCCACTCCGAAGAGTCTCACAATCTCCTTTCCCTTCCTCCCCCACAACAGACACCCTGTGAGGTAGATGAAGATGTTGGATTTATATCCCGCCCTCCACTCCGAAGAGTCTCAGAGCAGCTCACAATCTCCTTTACCTTCCTCCCCCACAACAGACACCCTGTGAGGTAGATGAAGATATTGGATTTATATCCTGCCCTCCACTCCGAAGAGTCTCAGAGCGGCTCACAATCTCCTTTCCCTTCCTCCCCCACAACAGACTCCCTGTGAGGTGGGTGGGGCTGAGAGGGCTCTCACAGCAGCTGCCCTTTCAAGGACAGAGTCTCAGAGCGGCTCACAATCTCCTTTAACTTCCTCCCCCACAACAGATTCCCTGTGAGGTGGGTGGGGCTGGAGAGGGCTCTCCCAGCAGCTGCCCTTTCAAGGACAACCTCTGCCAGAGCTATGGCTGACCCAAGGCCATACTAGCAGGTGCAAGTGGAGGAGTGGGGAATCAAACTAGGTTCTCCCAGATAAGAGTCTGCACACTTCACCACTACACCAAACAGAGTCAGCTCTGGTTGGTAAGTTGGATGGGAAGAAGAAGAAGACATTGGATTTATATTCCGCCCTCCACTCGGAGTCTCAGAGCGGCTCACAATCTCCTTTCCCTTCCTCCCCCACAACAGGCACCCTGTGAGGTAGGTGAAGATATTGGATTTATATCCCGCCCTCCAATCCGAAGAGTCTCAGAGCGGCTCACAATCTCCTTTCCCTTCCTCCCCCACAACAGGCACCCTGTGAGGTAGGTGAAGATATTGGATTTATATCCCGCCCTCCAATCCGAAGAGTCTCAGAGCGGCTCACAATCTCCTTTCCCTTCCTCCCCCACAACAGGCACCCTGTGAGGTAGGTGAAGATATTGGATTTATATCCCGCCCTCCACTCCGAAGAGTCTCAGAGCGGCTCACAATCTCCTTTCCCTTCCTCCCCCACAACAGACATCCTGTGAGGTGGTTGGGGCTGGAGAGGGCTCTCACAGCAGCTGCCCTTTCAAGGACAACCTCTGCCAGAGCTACGGTTGACCCAAGCCCATCCCAGCAGGTGCAAGTGGAGGAGTGGAGAATCAAACCTGGTTCTCCCAGATAAGAGTTCGCACACTTAAGCACTACACCAAACTGGCTCTCCAAAGTTGCTGAGACAGAGACGGGCAGATCACCTCTGAATGTTTCTTGGCCTTGAAAACCCAGGAGTGTCAAACTCATTTGTTATGAGGGCCGGATCTGACATAAATGAGACCTTGTTGGCCGGGCCACGTGTGTACCTATTTAAGATTAGGTAGCAGAGATATCAACTTTATAAAGGACACAAACACAATTCAAGATTTTTTAAAAAACCTTAAAACATTAGCACTCATTGGTCTTAAAAGTGCTTTGTATTTCTCCAAAGGGATCCAGGGAACTGGGCAAAGGAAGCTCTGGCTCTTTTCTTTCTTCCCCAGGGGACCAGGAGGGGGAGGAGCCTCAGCCAATAGAAGGGAGAGGCTTCACTCAGTAGCTCTGTTGTGCGGTTGAGAGAGCCTGGCAAAGCAAGCTCTGCCTCCCCCCTTCCTCCCCAATGGAGAAGCCTCAGCCAACAGAGAAAAGAGAGACTTTCCTCTGTAGCTCCTTTGCGATTGAGCAAGCCTGGCAAAGCAAGCTGTTGATGCAGAAGGAAGCAAGAGAGAGGGAGAAGGAAGGAGACGACAGCCAGTTGCTCGGGGGCCTGATAGGAGCCCGAGGGCAGCCTGACTCGGCCCCCAGGCTGCATGTTCGATACCCCTGCCCTGCAGGGTCCCCACGTCAGCCGCAACCTGACAGCATTTTATATGCATAGGGGCAGCTTCATACATTCCCGTTCGCGGTTTCGAGGCCAGAACGTGAAGCACGAGACCTGCCCCTTCCTCTCTTACGTGCGTCTGCTCCAGCGTAGTTGGCAAAAAGGGTGGCCAGGAGCTTCAGAGCCGACTTCTGGTAGAGCCCCACCACCGTCTCGTTGAGGGGGTCCTTGTTCTTCTGCAGCCAGCCGATGATGTTGTAGTCGACGGTGCCAGCATAGTGGACGAGGGCAAAGTGAGCTTCCGGCTTGCCCTTGATGTTCCGGGGCTTCCCGAAGTTGGCCGACTTGCCCAGGTGGTTGTCGAAGAGCTTGGCCTTGAAGGTGATGTCGCTGGCTTTGGGAAACATACATTCTTCTTCTAGGATGGACATGATGCCCATTGGCTGCCAAGGAGGAGAAAACGTCACCCACCGCAGGTAGAGATGAGTCAAATCCATAATCAATGGGAGACCGTCATTAGCAGCCTGAGAGAGGGGCAGACTGACAGCTTTTTCGACTTCTGACTTGGTGGTGGGTGCCACCAGGCCTTTTTCTGTAGCAGGAGCTCCGTTGCGTATTAGGGCCCACACCCCTGATACAGCCAATCCTCCTGGAGTTTACAGTAGACCCTGTAAGAAGAACCCTGCAAGTTCTTGGAGGATTGGCTACAAAACAGCTACCACAGGAGGTGCAGCCAACTACAAAATGGCCGCCACAGGAGGCATGTCAACAACAAAATGGCCACCAGAGTAGATGGAGATAAGCACAAGATAGCCAACAGAGGAGGAAGAAGAGTTGGTTTTTATACCCTGCTTTTCACTACCCAGAGGAGTCTCAGAGGGGCTTACAATCACCTTTCTTCCCTCTCCCCACAACAGACACCCTGTGAGGTAGCTGGGGCCTGAGAGCGCTCTGAGAAAACCTTGACTGAACCAAGGTCAACCAGCTGGCTTCAGGTGGAGGAGTGGGGAATCAAACCCGGTTCTCCAGGCAAGAGTCCACCACTCTTATCTACCACACCACTCTGGAGGTGGGTCAACAACATGCAGAGAGGACGCCCAGGGGACATGAGCGGTACTTTTAAAAAAAATCACTGGGAAAGAAGAGCGAGGGAATCAATAAAACCGACACTGGGGTGACAGCTGCCACTTAACTGCTATTTCGATCTGGGCAGCCAATAGAGCTGTCAAGCCCTTGGAACGGGTAGGGGGTTTTCTGCCCTGGAGGTTCCCAACCTGCCAGCCCACCTGCCAGCCCACAATGACGTCACCCAGAAGTGATGTCACCGCACCGGCGACACTGTGCATCGGCCGCTCTAGGCGTTTCTGGGAAAACTCTATGGTTTTCCCAGACCCTCTAGCAATTTGGAAGGGAAAGCTCTATGGTACAATAGGTACCATAGAGTCCCCCCCCCCCCAAATCAGAGGCTGCGGGGGACTTGTCAACCCTAGCAGCCAATCAGATCTCCAGTGGGGCTAACCAGAAGCCGTACTGGGCATGAGCCCCATCGACCCGCCTGCACTTTATAAAACCACTTGTCCGGCACTATAAAAAGGTGGCCCAGGACTTTTTTTTCATAGCAGGAGCTCCTTTGCATATTAGACCACGCCCCCTGATGTAGCCAATGCTCCAAGAGTTTACAGTAGGCCCTGTCCTAAGAACCCTGGAAGCTCTTGGAGGATTGGCTACATCAGGAGGGTGTGGCCTAATATGCAAAGGAGTTTCTGCTCCCAAAAAAATAAATTAAAAAGCCCTCCCAGGTGCTATGGTCCCCGCGGGCACCGAGCTGGGGACCCCCTGTCTCAAACAGTGCTGGTTCATAAGCCAGTGCCTCCACATGACCTCAGATGGGTAGGGAGCCCACAGGCAACTCTGCACGCTCAAGGAAACAATTGCACAGCCCCAGGTGAGGCATCCAGAAAGGGAAGGAGATGTCCATGCCTTGGAGAGCCGGGAGGGAGTCAGGTACCTTCTCGATGAGGTCGATGCAGGCCTGGAGGTCCATGCCGAAGTCGATGAACTCCCACTCGATGCCCTCCTTCTTGTACTCCTCCTGCTCCAGCACGAACATGTGGTGGTTGAAGAACTGCTGCAGCTTCTCGTTGGTGAAGTTGATGCAGAGCTGCTCGAAGCTGTTGTACTGGCGGTCGGAGGGGAGGGAGGAGGTGGGAGAGAAAGGAAGTCAGTTTAGGTGGGGAGTCCTCCGGCAAGTCTTTGATGCGTGGACAGTTTTTGCAGGGAGTATTTCTGACGAATCCCTAGCCTGAATAGCCTGAGCTCATCAGATCTCAGAAGCTCAGCAAGGGCAGCCCTCGCTGGCCCTTGGATGGGAGCCCACCAAGGAAATCCAGGGTTGCTACGCGGAGGCAGGCAATGGTGAACCACCTCTGTTTATCTCTTGCTTTGACCTGGATAGCTCAGGCTAACCTGATCTCATCAGCTCTAAGACGGGTTAGTACTTAGAGATGCCAAGCTCCGACCATGGGTGGGGGATCCCCCATCCGGGAGGGCCCCAACTTGCCTATGGAGAAGGCCAACGAGGGGATCCACGCCCCCAAAGAGCCCAGTTGGCGCGCGCCATCCCCAGCGCAATGACATCACCCGGAAGTGTCGTCATCACGCCGGGGATGGCACACAGGGATACTCTAGGACACGAGTTAAAAACTCTATGGTACCATAGAGTTTTACTGTGAACCCTAGAGCATTTCTGGTGTGACACTCTAGGAACCACAGTAAAACTCTACGGTAACATAGAGTTTTTAGCACAAGTCATAGAGCGTCCCAGCGCGATGCCCCCAGCATGATGATGTCACTTCCGGTGATGTCATCGCGCCCCGTGCACTTTGAGCATCTGAGGAACAAGTCCCCCGGTGGAGGGACTTGGCAATCCTATTGGTACTTGGATGGGAGGCCACTAAGGAAGTCCAAGGTTGCTACACAGAGGCAGGCAATGGCCTACCACCTCTGTTAGTCTCTGGCCTTGTAAACCCTATGAGGTTGCCATAAGTCAGTCACAACTTGATGGCATTTTCCACAACACTTCCTATGGGCAGATGGTCTCCCCTCAGGACAGGGCGACCCCACTCCCAGCCACTCCACCTGACAGGAACTCTCTTCCCAGCAAGGAGCCTGATACAGACCCCCTTCCAGAGGTCAACTCTCCAGGTAGCAACACCTCACCCCAGGGGTCTACCTCAGGGGTCCCCAACCCTTCTGAGCCTGACGGCAACTTTGGAATTCTGATGTAGGGTGGTGAGAGCAGCCGCACAATGACTGCCACAAAATGGCTGCTGTAGGAGATGGGCAGCCACAAAATGGCTGCTACAGCTTAACTTCAGTCAGTGAAGATCTTTCTTCTGTGGTGGCAACTGCTGCCAAAGCAACATTTAAAAAAAATCCGCATAGTCAATCGTATTTCCAGTGGCCAATCAGAAACCTTGCTGAACAAAAGCCCCACCTGGCTCTGCCCACTTTCTAAAAATGGTTGGCAGATGCCAAAAGGTGTTGAAGGACACCCATGGCGCCCATGGGCACAATGTTGGAGACCCCTGCCCCCGGCCATTGTGCCTTGCAGGTAGACAGCAGGCCACGTGGCCTTCCAGTCCCTTTGCAATGTTGTGGTTTTAGAAGGAGGGTTGGGGTGGGGATTGCTCACATCGAAGATCTCGAAGCCAGCAATGTCGAGCACTCCGATGAAATACTGTCGCGGCAGCTTGGTTTCCAGGGTGGAGTTGATCCTGACGACCATCCAGCCAAACATTTTCTCATACACTGACTTAGCCAGAGCACCGATAGCGTAGTACACCTGTTTAGAAAAGGAAAGAGTCAGAGGAGATGAGCAAGAGGGGGGAAAAGAGTATCCTTAAAATCTGAAAAAAAATCAGGCTGGAACTTGAAAAAGGAGCAGAATTTTGACATTCAGTTCATATTCCATAGGCAGAAGAAGAGGAGGAGGAGAAAAGAAGAAGAAAAAGAAGAGGAGGAGGAGAAAAGAAGAAGAAAAAGGACAAGAAAAGAAGAAGAGGAGGAGGAGGAGAAAAGAAGAAGAAAAGGAGGAGGAGGAGACGAGGAGAAAAGAAGAAGAAAGAAGAGAAGAAAGAAAGAAGAAAATGAAGAGGAGGAGAAGAGGAAGAGAAAAGAAGGAAGAAAAGAAAATATGAAGAAAAAGAAGAGAAGAAGAAGAGGAGGAGGAGAAAAGAAGAAAAAGAAGAAGAGGAGGAAAAGAAGAGGAGGAGAAAGAAGAAGGGGGCAAGAAAAGAAGAAAAAGAAGAAGAGGAGGAAGAGTGGAAAAGAAGAAGAAAACGAGGAGGAGGAGAAGAGGAGGAGGAGAAAAAGAAGAGGAAGAGGAGAATGAGAAGAGGAAGAGGAGGAGGAGGAGAAGAAGAGGAGAAGGAGAAGATGAAGAAGAGGAGGAAGAGAAGAAGAGAAGGAGAAGACGAAGAAGAGGAGAAAGAGGAAGAAGAAGAGCCTGGTTCCTCAAGAGAAGAAGGAGCTGGATCTCACCTGTTGGACATTTTGCCCTTTGGTGACGTACTCGTTGCCCACTTTCACCCTTGGGTGGCAGAGGCCCTTCAGAAGGTCTGCAGAGTTCAACCCCATCAGGTAGGCTGACTTGTCCGCTTCTGTAAATGCAGAGAAGGGTTTCAAGGTTAAGCCCAGCCTGGGCCGGAGGAACAGGACGAACAAGCAGGGAAGGATTCAAAGAAGCGCAAAGGCGACCGAAATTCAAAAGGCGGCTCCTGCAAAAGGGTGCTGGAGATACCATAGAGCCTTAGAGCTGGAAGGGGCCATACAGGCCACCTAGCCCAACCCCCTGGTCACTGCAAGATAAGCCTAGAGCACCCCTGACAGGTGTTTGTCCAGCCGCTGCTTAAAGACTGCCAGGAGGGAGAGCTCACCACCACCTCCCTTGGTAGCCAATTCCGCTCTTGAACAACTCTCACTGTTAAATTCATCCCACCCCCTCTTTAATATCCAGCTGGTACCTTCCCACCCTTAATTAAAAAACCCATTATTGTGAGTCCTCTCCTCTTCTGCCAACAGGAACTGCTCCCTGCCCTCCTCTAAGGGACAGCCCTTCAGATACTTCAAGAGAGCCATCATGTCCCCCCTCCGCCTCTTCTTCTCCAGACTGAACCTTCCCAGGCCCCTCAGCCTTTCCTCAGAGGGCTCTGACTATATACTCTAAGTCCGGGGTGGCCAAACTGCGGCTTGGGAGACACATGTGGCTCTTTCACACATATTGTATGGCTCCCAAAGCCCACCCCCAACCCTGTCAGCTGGCTTGGAGAAGGCATTTGTCCCTTTAAGTCACGGCTTGGAGAATGCATTAAAGCTGTTTTCTTTCCACCTCCACCTCCCTCCCCAACTATTTTCCTTCCTTCCTTCCTTCCTTCTCTCAAACATCTGATGTTCATGTCTTGCGGCTCTCAAACACCTGATGTTTATTCTTCGTGGCTCTTACGTTAAGCAAGTCTGGCCACCCCTGCTCTAGGTCTTATACATAAGAACATAAGAGAAGCCATGTTGGATCAGGCCAGTGGCCCATCCAGTCCAACACTCTGTGTCACATAAGAACCTAAGAGAAGCCATGTTGGATCAGGCCAGTGGCCCATCCAATCCAACACTCTGTGTCACATAAGAACCTAAGAGAAGCCACGTTGGATCAGGCCAATGGCCCATCCAGTCCAACACTCTGTGTCACTTAAGAACATAAGAGAAGCCGTGTTGGATCAGGCCAAAAGCCCATCCAGTCCAACACTCTGTGTCACATAAGAACATAAGAGAAGCCATGTTGGATCAGGCCAATGGTCCATCCAGTTCAACACTCTGTGTCACAAAGTGGCCAATATATGTGTGTGTGTGTACACACACACACACACGCATACATAGGTAGGTAGGTAGGTAATATATATATATTAGCTAAAAGCCACTGATGGACCTCTGCTCCATATTTTTATCCAATCCCCTCTTAAAGCTACCTATGCTTGTAGCCGCCGCCACCTCCTCTGGCAGTGAATTCCACATGTTAATCACCCTTTGGGTGAAGAAGGACTTCCTTTTATCCTTTTTAACCTGTCTGCTCAGCAATTTCATCGAATGCCCACGAGTTCTTGTATTGTGAGAAAGGGAGAAAAGCACTTCTTTCTCTACTTTCTCCATCCCATGCATAATCTTGTAAACCTCTCTCATGTCACCCCTCAGTCGACGTTTCTCCAAGCTAAAGAGCCCCAGGCGTTTTAACCTTTCTACATAGGGAAAGCGTTCCAAACCTTTAATCAATCTAGTTGCCCTTTTCTGCACTTTTCCCAATGCTATAATATCCTTTTTGAGGTGCGGTGACCAAAACTGATCTGAGTTCAGGTTTTCCTGAGAATGCAATCTTGCTTGAAGATAGTTCCAGAGGGTAGTCAGGCTGATTTCCGGTAGAAGAGCCAGATTCGAGTCCTGGAATTTGTGGGGGTATGAGCTTTCCCCTTTTCACCAGCTTTGTGGGGGCATGAGCTTCCAAGGGTCAACATTCCCTTGACTCTCCAAATCTCATCCCCTCTCAAAATCTGGTTGGTCTTTAAGGTTCTACTGGACTGAAATCTATCCAGTCTTGCTTCACTTCTTCGGGAGATCAGTTCAAGGTCCATCTCCTCTGGACTGGAAGAACCCCAACAAACACCACATATGAACAGGGCTAATTTTTGTAGCAGGGCCTCCTTTGCCTATTAGGCCACCCACTCCTGATGCAGCCAATCCTCCAAGAGCTTACAGGGCTCTTAGTACAGAGCCTACTGTAAGCTCCAGGATGATTGGCTACATCATGGGGCGTGGCCTAGGAGTGGAATTCTAGCAGGAGCTCCTTTGCATATTAGGCCACACACCCCTGATGCAGCCAATCCTTCAAGAGCTTACAGGACTCTTAGTACAGAGCCTACTGTAAGCTCCAGGATGATTGGCTACATCATGGGGCGTGGCCTAGGAGTGGAATTCTAGCAGGAGTTCCTTTACATATTAAGCCACACACCCCTGATGCAGCCAATCCTTCAAGAGCTTACAGGGCTCTTAGTACAGAGCCTACTGTAAGCTTCAGGATGATTGGCTACATCATGGGGTGTGGCCTAGGAGTGGAATTCTAGCAGGAGCTCCATTGCATATTAGGCCACACATCCCTGATGTAGCCAATCCTCCAAGAGCTTACAAGGCTTTTTTTTAAAAAAAAGTTCTTGGAGGACTGGCTACATCAGGGGTGTGTGGCCTAATATGCAAAGGAGCCCCTGCTAGAATTCCAAGCTCTTGGAGGATTGGCTACATCAGGGGTGTGTGGCCTAATATGCAAAGGAGCCCCTGCTAGAATTCCAAGCTCTTGGAGGATTGGCTACATCAGGGGTGTGTGGCCTAATATGCAAAGAAGCTCTTGCTAGAATTCCAAGCTCTTGGAGGATTGGCTACATCAGGGGTGTGGGGCCTAATATGCAAAGGAGCCCCTGCTAGAATTCCAAGCTCTTGGAGGATTGGCTACATCAGGGGTGTGGGGCCTAATATGCAAAGGAGCCCCTGCTAGAATTCCAAGCTCTTGGAGGATTGGCTACATCAGGGGTGTGTGGCCTAATATGCAAAGGAGCCCCTGCTAGAATTCCAAGCTCTTGGAGGACTGGCTACATCAGGGGTGTGTGGCCTAATATGCAAAGGAGCCCCTGCTAGAATTCCAAGCTGTTAGAGGATTGGCTAAATCAGGGGGTGTGGGGCCTAATATGCAAAGGAGCCCCTGCTAGAATTCCACCCCTGGTGTGGCCTAATATGGAAACGAGTTCCTGCTACAAAAAAAGCCCTGGATATGAGATGTCGCACCAGAAACAGGGCAGGGTTCTAACCAGGTGGAGGAATCACCCTTCTGCCTGAGCACTGAGAGTCATCGTCCCCGGCAACCTTCCTAAGATCTTTCATTTCTTCACCCTCTGCTTAATAAATCGCAAGTTGATCAACCGCTCTGGGGTAACCTCCCGTTCCTCCAAAATCGCACCTTCAGTGCCGTCAGGCTCTGCCTGCTCTTCGCGCTGCTTCTGTTTGAATTTCATATTCCCGTAGTGCATGATGGCCCCGGTCAACTTGTAGATGGAGTTTTTCTCCTCCTGGGTGAAGCCCAAGACGTCAAAGGCACTCTGTGTTTGGAGAAAAGAAAGGGAAACGTGCAACGCTTTCTCTGTGGCCCAAGTATCACAGAATCATAGAATCATAGAGTTGGAAGGGACCTCCAGGGTCATCTAGTCCAACCCCCTGCACAATGTAGGAAACTCACAAACACCTCCCCCTAAATTCACAGGATCTTCATTGCTGTCAGATGGCCATCTAGCCTCTGTTGAAAAACCTCCAAGGAAGGAGAGCCCACCACCTCCCGAGGAAGTCTGTTCCATTGAGGAACCGCTCTAAGTGTTAGGAATCATAGAGTTAGAAGGGACCTCCAGGGTCATCTAGTCCAACCCCTGCACAATGCAGGAGATTCACAAACGCCTCCCCTAAATTCACAGGATCTGTAGTAGTAATGCAGTTTGGTTCCCCTTGAGCTGACTGACCATGATGTATGGTCTAATCTCGTAACTTAATGCCTGGGATTCCATCCGGAGTACTCACGTCAGTTGCTAACAGTTCCTCGGCGTCGTCAATAGAGGGCACTGTGGTCTCTCCTTGGGAGATGAAGGCGTAGTCGTATGGGTTGTTGGTGACCAGCATCATGTCTGGAAAGAGGAAGTGGGGTGGGTTAGCCAGGGAGGAACTGAGCCCAATGCAAGAACATCCTCTCCAAAGGACTTTCAGGTTTCACACCACAGGGCATGTCAACAAGGAAAGGCAAACTCATCAAACCCAACAAGATTGAGACCGGAGGCCAATTACGATGGACTAACTTCACCCAAAGGGTGGCTAACACATGGAATTCACTGCCACAGGAGGTGGTGACGGCTGCCAGAATAGACAGCTTCAAGAGGAGATTGGATCAACATCTGGACCAGAAGTCCATCAGTGGCTATTAGCCAAAGCATATTGATGGAACTCTCTGTCTGGGGCAGTGATATGCTGCATTCTTGGTGCTTGGGGGGAGTGGGCAACAGTGGGACGGCTTCTAGTGTCCTGGCCCCACTGGTGGACCTCCTGATGGTGCCTGGGTTTTTTTGGCCACTGTGTGACACATAGTGTTGGACTGGATGGGCCATTGGCCTGATCCAACATGGCTCCTCTTATGTTATTATGTGACACAGAGTGTTGGACTGGATGGGCCTTTGGCCTGATCCAACATGGCTCCTCTTATGTGACACAGAGTGTTGGACTGGATGGGCCATTGGCCTGATCCAACGTGGCTTCTCTTATGTTCTTATGTGACACAGAGTGTTGGACTGGATGGGCCACTGGCCTGATCCAACATGGCTTCTCTTATGTGACACAGAGTGTTGGACTGGATGGGCCACTGGCCTGATCCAACATGGCTCCTCTTATGTCCTTATGTGACACATAGTGTTGGACTGGATGGGCCTTTGGCCTGATCCAACATGGCTCCTCTTTTGTTCTTATATCTTCTCTTTACTCAAAGACCATCATGACAAGATCTCTGGCCAGTCAAGAGTGAAGCTAGGATGTCAAGATGGAAGGGCTATCTCTTGGTGGCCGACTGGGATGGACTTCTCTTTGCTCAAAGACCATCATGACAAGATCTCTGGCCAGTCAAAAGTGACGCTAGGATGTCAAGATGGAAGGGCTATCTCTTGGCGGCTAATTAGGATGGCTCAAAGGCCATCATGACAAGATCTCCCACTAGAAAAGCTCACCTAGAAGTTCTGGCTTCTTGTTGGACAGGATCTGGTAGTAGATGTGGTAGTTCCTCTCCGATTTGAGCTGGAAGATGACTCGAGATTTTTCAAGAAGGTCTAAGAAGCGAAAAGGGGTGGGAGAAGTGTGTGTGTGAACACGTGTGAACTATCCATCCCAAAGGATTAAAAAAAAAAAGCACAGGAAAGGTCAAAGCTAGGTGACATCACTGGACACGTACAAGTTTCTATGTCTGCCGAAGCCAGCTTCCCTGTGGCCCCAAAATGGATCCGGATGAATTTACCCTGAGAGAGAAAGAAGAAGGTGGTGAGGGGGGAGGAAGCATTTAAGGGCCCAGAAAAGGACACAGATAACCAGACAGGCCCGGCACTAGGGTTTCTTGTACCCCAGGCAGAACTCCCCCACCCCTACTCCACGCGTTCTATTCACGCACATGTCCCTATAATGTCATGCCCCCCCAGACTTCACTGAAGCTTCCTGAGCCTCAGCGAAGTCAGGAAGGCAGCGGGCGTGAGGAGAGGGGGCACCCTGTGGCGCCCTAGGCCAGGTGGTGCCCTAGGCAGCCACCTAGCCTACTCCCATGTGCCGGCCTATAAGCAGATACCGTGATATCAACACTCACTACAAAATAACACTCACAAATCGGGACGAGTTGTCATTCCGCACCGTTTTGGCGTTGCCGAAGGCTTCCAGAGCAGGGTTGGCCTGGATGATTTGATCTTCCAGAGTCCCCTGAGGGTGGAACAAAAGGTGAGGATAACAAACTTCCCCTCCAGAGGAGCAGAGGAGGCTCAGAAGAGGGAAACCACAGGGGAAGTTATCCCCCCGGAGCCATTCCTTCTGCCCTGTCAGCAGGACTCAAAAGCTTCAACGCTTTCAAAGTCCTCCACAGCCTCCCTTGGGCTGTTCTTGTGTGGTGAGTGCCGCATAATGCATTGCCCAGTTCTCCGGTTGGAGGAGGCGCTTACCTTGCCTGTAGGGGCCTGCTCCTTTTTGCTCCGGTCGCCGATGGCGGCGATCACCGCAAAATACTGGATGACCCGCTTGGTGTTCACCGTCTTCCCAGCACCGGATTCTCCGCTGCGGACAGAAGAGGCAGGCGGTGGTTCCACGGAGTCAGCTTAAAGTAGCCAGTTAAATTTGGACAGGGCTATTTTTACAGGGAAAAGCCAGCAGGAACTCATTTGCATATTAGGCCGCACCCCCCGATATCCCCATTGTCTCACACAGGGCTATGGACATATGTAGCTGCCTTCTACTGAATCAGACCCTCGGTTCATCGAAGTCAGTATTGTCTACTCAGACTGGCAGCGGCTCTCCAGGGTCTCAAGCTGAGGTTTCTCACACCTATTTGCCTGGACCGTTTTTTTTGGAGATGCCGGGGATTGAACCTGGGACCTTCTGCTTACCAAGCAGATGCTCTACCACTGAGCCACCGGCCCTCCCCTAATATGAACCTATGAAGCTGCCTTCTACTGAATCAGACCCTCCTTGGTCCTTCCAAGTCAGTATTGTCTACTCAGACTGGCAGCGGCTCTCCAGGGTCTCAAGCTGAGGTTTTTCACACCTATTTGCCTGGAGATGGAGATGCTGGGGATTGAACCTGGGACCTTCTGCTTACCAAGCTGATGCTCTACCACTGAGTCCCTCCCCAAATTTTTGTAGAAAAGCCTATCAGGATCTCATTTGCCTGTTAAGCCACACCCCCTGACACCAAGACAGCCGGAACTGCGTTCTTGTGTGCTCCTGCTCGAAAAAAGCCCTGAATTTGGGTAGGGGTGTGGAAGGAAGGGTTTCATTGCTTCTGCCTTGCAAATAGCTCCGCAAATGTTACTGGCCCATGAGATTTTTTTTACCAGCTTGCCTGGTCACACATTTCAGCGTTGGTCATTGGTGGAGGGCTATGCTGTCAAGACGCGGCAAATTTACGGTGACCCAGTAGAGTTTTCAAGGCAAGAAACGAGCACAGGTGGTTGGCCCTTGCCTGCCTCTGCGTAGCAGCCCTGGGCTTCCTTGGTGGTCTCCCATCCAACTAGTAACCAGGGAAGACCCTGCTTAGCTTCCAAGATCTGATGAGTTCAGGCTAGCCTGGGTCATCCAGGTCAAGGCAAAAGATGAACAGAAGCGGTTGGCCCTTGCCTGCCTCTGCGGAGCAACCCTGGGCTTCTTTGATGGTCTCCCATGCACATACTAACCCGGGCCAGCGCTGCTTAGGTTCTGAGACATGACAAGATTGGGATAGCCGGGGTCAGCCGGGTCATGACAGATGAACAGAGGTGGTTGGCCCTTGCCTGCCTCTGCATAGCAACCCTAGACATCCTTGATGGTCTCCCATACAAATACTAGCCATAGCGGACTCCACTTAATGTCCAAGATGTGATGAGATCAGGCTAGCCTGGAGCATCCAGATCTGGGCATTGGCTGCTAGTGACTCTGAAGAGAGAAACAGCCTCCGCCACCTCTCCTGAGCTTCCTTGCCTGGTGGCCTGGCATTGGCCCTCACTCGCCATAGGTGACCGGGTGAACGGCTGGCTGAACAGGGGCTTGCGTTCCCCAGGAGGGGGGGGCAGGGGAAGCAGAGAAGGGGAAGAACCAAGGAGGGAGAGTTGGAGTGTTTGTTGGCCCTGGATGTGGAAGGGTCACCACAGGAACAAGTGCTGGATTCCGTAGATTGGTGGACCAATAGGGGAGAGACACGGTTTAGGTCCAGTGGATGTTCTAAAGGCTTTGTGGGTGGACAGATAACGAGGATGGAACTTACGTGATCAGGATGGACTGGTTCTCCCGATCTGAGAAGAGAAGGAGAAAGGGGTGAGAGAAATAAGAAAATGAGGAAGGGAGGGAGGGAGGGAGGGAGGGAGGGAGGAAGGAAGGAAGGAAGGAAGGAAGGAAGGAAGGAAGGAAGGAAGGAAGGAAGGAAGGAAGGAAGGAAGGAAGGAAGGAAGGAAGGAAGGGAAGGAGGAAGGAAGGGAGGGAGGAAGGAAGGGAGGGAGGGAGGGAGAAAGGAAGGAGGGAGGGAGGGAAGGAGGAAGGAAGGGAGGGAGGGAAGGAGGAAGGGAGGGAAGGAGGAAGGAAGAGAGGGAGGGAGGGAGGAAGAAAGGAAGGAGGGAAGGAAGGAAGGGAGGGAGGAGGAAGGAAGGAAGGAAAGGGAGGGAGGGAAGGAGGAAGGAGGAAGGAGGGAGGAAGGAAGGAGGAAGGGAGGGAGAGGAGGGAGAAGGGAGGGAGGAAGGAGGAGGAAGGAGAGGAGGGAGGGAAGGAGGGAGGGAAGGGAGGGAGGAAGGGAGGAGGAGGGAAGGAAGGAGGGAAGGAGGGAGGAAGGAGGAAGGAGGAAGGAAGAAGGAAGGAAGGAGGGAGGAGGAAGGAAGGAAGGAGGAAGGAAGGAAGGAGGAGAGGAAGGAAGGGAAGGAGGAGGAGGAGGGAGGGAGGAAGGAGGGAGGAGGAAGGAGGAGGAGGAGGAAGGGAAGGAGGAAGGAGGAAGAGAGAGGAAGGAAGGAGGGAGGGAAGGAGGGAGGAGGAGGGAGGGAGGAGGGAAGGAGAAGGAGGGAGGAGGGAAGGAGGAGGAGGGAGGGAAGGAGAGGAGGGAGGGAGGAGGAGGAAGGAGGAGGATGGGAAGGAAGGGAGGAAGGGAGTCGAGGGAGGGAAGAGAGGAAGGAGGGAGGAGGAAGGAAGGAGGAGGGAAGGGGGAGGAAGGAGGAAGGGAAGGGAGGGGAAGGAGGAAGGAAGGAGGAAGGGAAGGAGGGAGGAGGAAGGAAGGGAGGGAAGGAGGAAGGAAGGGAGGGAAGGAGGAAGGAGGAGGAGGGAGGGTGCGGAAGGGAGACTGAGGGAGGAGGAGGAGGAGGAGGAGGAGGGAGAGAGGAAGGAGGGGAGGGAGGAGAAGAAGGAAGGGAGGAGGAGAAGGAAGGAGGACAGGAAGGAAGGAAGGAAGGAAGGAAGGAAGGAAGGAAGGAAGGAAGGAAGGAAGGAAGGAAGGAGAGAAAGATGGGTGAAAACTTTGCACCACCATTTTGGGGGTTGTCCTGTTCCTTCCCATGTGCCCTTTACCTGTCAACATGTATTGGTACGCATTGTCAGAGATGGAGAAGATGTGGGGAGGGGCCTCGCTTCGCTTCTTGCCCCGATAGGCGGCCACCACTTCTGCATTGTAGACGGGCAGCCACTTGTAGGGGTTGACGGTCACACAGAAGAGCCCGGAGTAGGTCTAGAGAAGAGAAGGAGCGAGATGAGGGGCGGGGAGGAAAGAAAGAAGCAGACAGACGATATTCCAGGTGTCGATGATGTCTTTGAAGAATGGTTCCCCACCACCTCACAGTCTTAAGGGCTAGAAACTTGATGGGCAGTTCACAATTGAAAACTGGGATCATCAAAGCACTGAACTGATATTTTATTAGGTCCACCTTGTGCTCTTCCTGGAGACATCCAGGTGGACCTGAGCTTACAAGGTTCTTTTTAGATTCTTGCTCATGTCGCCCCATCAGTGTGCCTGATGGCACATGCCTGATTAGGTCGCGAGGTGTGGCTCAGGTTGAAGCCCTGGCATCTCCAGTTAAAAGGATGGGGTCGCAGGTGATGTGAAAGGCCTCCACTTGAGACACAGGGAAAGCTGCTGCCAGTCTTAGCGGACAATACCAACCTTTGATAGACCAAAGGACTGGCTCAGGAGAGGTCCGTTCCAGGTGTGAACGTAAGGACATCAGAGCAGCTGGATCAGGCCAATAGTCCATCTAGTCCAGCATCCTTTTTCACGCATTGGCCAACCAGTTTCTCTGGAGAGTCAACAACAGGGCAGAGAGCACACGGCCTTCCCCTGAGGTTACCTCCTGGCTCTGGGATTCACGATTTAGTGCCTCGGAATGTGGAGGTTCCCCTCAGTTCCTCACGGCTAGTAGCTATTGATAGACTTCTCCTCCATGAATCTATCTAATCCCCTTGTAAAACTGTTTATTCCTGTGGCAAATTCCACATTTTAATCTGCCCTCTGCGTAAAGCAGTATTTCCTTCATCCTACTGCTCATCAACTTCATCGGATGCCCTAGTATTTGGGGAGGGGGAGGGGAGAGAGAAATCTCTCTTTTTCAGCTCCCTCCACCCCATGCATAAGTTTATAAACCTCTATTATCACACACACCCCCAAAATTGTCTTTTCTAAACTGAAAAGTCACAGATGCTTCAGCCTTTTCCCATAGAGAAGGCGCTCCAGCTCCCTCATCATCTTTGTTACCCTCGCCTTTGCTTCTTCCAGCTCTACCATGTCCATGTGCAGAGCATTTTTGTTGTAGAAAAAGCGCAGCAGGAACTCATTTGCCTATTAGGCCACACCCCCTGACATCACCATTGTTTCATGCAGGGCTTTTTTTTGTAGAAAAAGCCCAACAGGAACCCGTTTGCGTATTAGGCCACACCCCCTGACACCAAGCCAGCCGGAACCGCGTTCCTGTGCATTCTTGGCTTGGGAGCCACATGTGGTTCTTTCACACATATTGTGTAGCTCTTGAAGCCCTCACTGTCCCATCGGCCATCTTGGAGGAGGAGGCACTTCTCTTTAAATCACTTTCCCAAGCCACGCCAGACAGCAGCTTGGAGAAGGCATGTAAAGTTAAAGTTGCTTTCTTTCCAGCTCCCCTCCCTATCTATTTCCTTCCTTCCTTCCTTCCTTCCTGTCTTGTGGTTTTCGAACATGTGATGTTCATGTCTTGAGGCTCTCGAACAACTGACGTTTATTCCATGTGGCTCTTAAGTTAAGCAAGTTTGGCCATCTCTGTTCTAAAGGGTCTCGGGACTTACATAGATCATCCAGGCCGCGTAACGTTCCTTGAGGTTGTAGAGGACGGCCGGTTCGTGCAGAAAGGTCAGCATCGCCATGTCTTCTATCTTGTCGAACTTGGGCGGGTTCTGCTGCATTATCTGGTCTTCCTTCACCGTCACCGTCTGCCAAGAGCCAACAAGTTCACATCTCCCGTGCGACGGCCCTTGCCCCAAGAATATGGCTCCTTTATCTCCCCCCAAACCATTTCCCCTCGCTCCTCAAACGTCATCCTTGAAGGTGGGGTGGGAACCCATAGAAAGAAGGGACTAGGAAACGCCCTGTTGAACTAGGCATCCCAGCTGGGACTTAGCCATATAGGGAGGAGGGAAACAAAAAGGATTATCCAGAGAAATCTTAGAGATACCCATCTAGAGCAGAAGGAAGAAGAAGAAGACCATAGATTTGTACTCACCCTTCTCTCTGGATCAGAGTGGCTTACAATCTCCTATATTTCCTCCCTCTACAACAGACACCCTGTGTGGTAGGTGGGGCAGAGAGGTCTCGCACAGCAGCTGCCCTTTCAAGGACAGAGTCTCAGAGCGGCCTACAATTTCCTTTCCCTTCCTCCCCCACAGCAGATACCCTGTGAGGTGGGTGGGGCTGGAGAGGGCTCTCACAGCAGCTGCCCTTTCAAGGACAGAGGCTCAGAGCGGCCTACAATTTCCTTTCCCTTCCTCCCCCACAAAAGACACCCTGTGAGGTGGGTGCGGCTGAGAGGGCTCTCACAGCAGCTGCCCTTTTAAGGACAGAGTCTCAGAGCAGCCTACAATCTCCTTTCCCTTCCTCCCCCACAGCAGACACCCTGTGAGGTGGGTGGGGCTGAGAGGGCTCTGACAGCAGCTTCCCTTTCAAGGACAGAGTCTCAGAGCAGCCTACAATCTCCTTTCCCTTCCTCCCCCACAACAGACACCCTGTGAGGTGGGTGGGGCTGAGGGGGCTCTGACAGCAGCTGCCCTTTCAAGGACAGAGTCTCAGAGCGGCTCACAATCTCCTTTATCTTCCTCCCCCACAGCAGACACCCTGTGAGGTGGGTGGGGCTGAGAGGGCTCACACAGCAGCTGCCCTTTCAAGGACAGCTCTGCAAGAGTTCTGGCTGACCCAAGGCCATTCCAGCAGCTGCAGGTGGAGGAGGGGGGAATCAAACCTGGTTCTCCCAGATAACAGTCCGCACACTTAACCATCACACCAAACTGGCTCTCAGGAGTGTGTTGGGGGTTGAAAGACCTGGCCAGGAGGGGTGGGGGGGATCAATATGTGAATAAGGAGTCCTTGACTGACTCAGACCAGCCTGATTTCATTAGATCATGGAAGCTAGGGAGAGTCGTCCCCGGTCAGCAGGTGGATGGGAGACCACCGAGGAAGTCCAAAGTCGCTGAGACAGAGACAGGCAACGGCAAGCCATCTCTGCACATCTCTTGCCTTGAAAACCCTGAGGGGTCACTGACCAAAAGTCAGCTGCTTGAAATACACTGCACCCCACCCCAACTAAAAGAGCAAAACATGCCATTTGTTACCTTCATGTTTAAGGGGAGATGAATGGGGCATCATGAAGGAATCTCAGTAAATTTTGCACAATTAGAAAATACTCTTACGCGCTTATCTTCTATTTTGACATGTTTATTGCTTCAATTGTTGTTCCCCCTTTCATTAGATCCATGCAGCTGTTGACCCCATACACCGACCTGGCTTGTCGTTCCTGTTCTGTCTCAAAATGTCTTCAACATATAGAATCATAGAGTTGGAAGGGACCTTTAGGGTCATCTAGTCCAACCCCCTGCACAATGCAGGAAATTTACAAATATGTTAATTTGCTGTTGAAATTAAACCAGAATAGTTTCCAGCTCAACTCAACATTAGGAAGAACTTCCTGACTGTTAGAGCAGTTCCTCAGTGGAACAGCCTTCCTCAGGAGGTGGTGGGCTCTCCTTTCTAGGAGGTTTTGAAACAAAGGCCAGATGGCCATCTGGCAGCAACGAGGAGCCTGTGAATTCAGGGGGAGGTATTTGTGAGTTTCCTGAATTGTGCAGGGGGTTGGACTAGACGACCCTGGAGGTCCCTTCCAACTCTATTATTCTATGATTCATTTCCTGCAAAGCAAGACTGTAGACCAAAGTCACCCAGTAGGCTTTGAGGATTCAAACACAGCTCTCGCTGATCCAAGCCTAACACTCTAACCAAGTGGGGGGCGGGGTTTCCCTGCTGCAAGAATGCTTTTTGAGATAATGTCAAGAAGGCTGGAACATGCCAAGAAGAAGACTGCAGATTTATACTCCATCCTTCTCTCTGAATCAGAGACTAAGAGTGGCTTACAATCTCCTATATCTTCTCCCCCCACAACAGACACCCTGTGAGGTAGGTGGGGCTGAGAGGGCTTTCACAGCAACTGCCCTTTCAAGGACAGCTCTGCCAGAGCTATGGCTAGCCCAAGGCCAATCCAGCAGGAGCAAGTGGAGGAGTGGGGAATCAAACCCGGTTCTCCCAGATAACAGTGTGTGCACTTAACCACTTAGCAAGAGCTATGGCTGACCCAAGGCCATTCCAGCAGGTGCAAGTGGAGGAGTGGAGAATCAAACCTGGTTCTCCCAGAGAAGAGTCTGTGCACTTAACCACTTAGCAAGAGCTCTGGCTGACCCAAGGCCATTCCAGCAGCTGCAAGTGGAGGAGTGGGGAATCAAACCCGGTTCTCCCAGAGAAGAGTGTATGCACTTAACCACTTAGCAAGAGCTCTGGCTGACCCAAGGCCATTCCAGCAGGTGCAAGGGGAGGAGTGGGGAATCAAACCCGGTTCTCCCAGATAAGAATCTGTGCACTTAACCACTTAGCAAGAGCTATGGCTGACCCAAGGCCATTCCAGCAGGTGCAAGGGGAGGAGTGGGGAATCAAACCCGGTTCTCCCAGATAAGAGCCCGCCCACTTAACCACTACACCAGACTGAAGCTGCATCAGTTCAGGTCCCCCGGGATGCCTTAAGAAGCGCAGGGCGGGAGGAGATGTACCTTGCCATTCTCCGTCTCCACGGTGACATTGCCACCCTCCCTGGACATGACTTTGGCCTTGACAAACTCCACCTTGTCGTCCAGCACAAACACGTCTTTCTTCAGGTCGAAAGGCCGGTTCTGCGCTTCGATCCTTTGCTTTTCCGTCTGCCGCAGGTAGGGAGCAGCGGGACCAAACTCGGCCATCTCGACATTTGACATGGCTGCAGCAGAAGTCTGGGGGTGGGTCGGTGGTGAGGGGGTGGGAAGGAGGAAACACAGACATACATATGAACATCTTGAGGCCAACGCTAGTATAGAACCTAGCTAGGACTGCTGTGTTTTGGAAAGGTGTCATTCGCCAACTGTCCACTAGAAGGCAGCCTCAGCTACGGGAAGCGGCTGCGCGCGGTGTGGGTTGCAAAGCGTATCCAGAGGGTTATCCGCGCTCCTTCCGTTGCTGCAAAAATAAACGGGAAGAGAGCCATGGCCGTTGAAAAACTGCAAGAATTTTTGTTCCAGTTTAAGTTCACGTCGGAATAAAATGGCTTAAATCTTTACATTTGCCGCTGCTGGTTTCCTCCCCGCAGCCCTCCACGAACGCCTGGCGAAAAGGGAAATGCTGCTTGCTGCTGCCGCCCCCCAGTGGAGAGGGGAAGAACTGCTCTGTTTAAGCTCCGGAGTGGTAAAGCAGCAGTACTGTGGTCTAAACTCTCTGCTCACGACCTGAGTTCGATTCCGGCGGAAGCTGGATTCAGGTAGCTGGCCAGGGTTGACACAGCCTTCCATTCTTCTGAGGTCGGTCAAATGAGTACCCAGCTTGCTGGGGGGAAAGTGTAAAAGACTGGGGAAGGCAATGGCAAGGAAAGGTAAAACGTTGTGAAAGCAACGTCACCCCAGAGTCGGAAACGACTGGTGCTTGCACAGGGGTCCTTTCCTTTCCTCTCTCTGTACCATGTTGCATTCTGGGCCGCCGCCTACCAGCTTTGTATGGCTCTGCTCAGCTCTGTATGGCTTTGCTCACTGTGCTGGACTCCTCGTCTAATGAAGTGTGCTTAAGAGCACGCAAAAGCTTACGTTCTAAATAAAAATTGGTTGGTCTTAAAGGTGCAACTTGACTCCTGCTTTGCTCAGCTGCTTCAGACCAACACGGCTGCCCGCTTGGGCCCTCTTTCTTGTTGGCATTGGAGAAATCGCACCTCTGTTAAAGGTTTCCTGTGCCATGTCTTAAAAGAGGACGAACCTCAGGCGCATAGCTAACCAGGGGCCCACGGGGCCAGGCCCCCTGACAGTTGGGTTGGGCCCTCTCACCCCCATCCCAGGGCCACCCCTCTCTCCCCCGCCTCCTGGATGATTTAAATTGCACAGGGCTGGCACCTAGAAACAGCCACTGCCCATCCCGTGCCATTTAAAGGGTGAGCCAATCTGTTTATCGGCTGGTTCTAAATGACACAGGAGAGGGGAGGAGCAAGGGCACCCCCCCCCAGCCTCTCCAGCTTCCTGCTCTCACCCCCATAACCCCGTCCCCCTACGGCCCTCCCGTGGACCCCTCCCCATGCAGCCCCTACCTACAAGGCTGATGTACCTGGATGTTAGAATGTACCTGGATGACAGAACCATGTTAGAACGGATTTGTTACCATTCCGGAAGGCCTGCAAAACGGAGCTGTTCCTCCAGGTCTATGGTTGAGGCAAGCGGACGTCCTTATCCTGTTATTATACCATCTAACGGGCCTCCCAGCAATGACAGCCACTACAACCAGGGCCAATCACCAAAGGGTGATTAACATGTGGAACTCACTGCTACAGGAGGTGGTGGCGGCTGCAAGCATAGCCAGCTTTAAGAGGGGATTGGATAAAAATATGGAGCGGAGGTCCATCAGTGGCCATTAGCCACGGTGTGTGTATATATATGTGTGTGTGTGTATGTATGTATATGTGTGTAAATACACACACATATTGGCCACAGTGTGACACAGAGTGTTGGACTGGAGGGGCCATTGGCCTGATCCAACGTGGCTTCTCTTATGTTCTTATGTGACACAGAGTGTTGGACTGGATGGGCCATTGGCCTGATCCAACGTGGCTTCTCTTATGCTCTTATGTGACACAGAGTGTTGGACTGGATGGGCCATTGGCCTGATCCAACATGGCTTCTCTTATGTTCTTA